>NC_080787.1:17099795-17445795 GCF_028018385.1 Neofelis nebulosa | reverse complement strand
AGCGTGACAGAGGGTGCCACGGTAGCAGCTAGTGTAGACGTGGCCTAAGTCTCAGCCTGCCCCACAAATATTTCGCTCTCCAACACCCACCCACCAGGCACGCTGCTGTCTGACATGGCTCTTGCTAACGCTGGAAGCTGTCGCATCTTATCTTCCCGCCGCACGGAGCCTCAGGGCCTCTCCAGGGAGAGGCCACAGCAGCGGGGAATACACACAAGATTTGACTTGCTGTTTTCTCTCCAGACCATAAACATCTATTATTTGAACAACCCTTTCTACCACGAGCAGCTTATCTAACTCTCTGGGCCTCAGTTTCTTCTTGGGAAAAATAGAAATCTCAGCCTCCACCTCAAGGGGCCTCCGTGGTAATTAAACAAGAAAACCTGTTAAAGCGGGAGCCTCGAACAAAGGGTCAGTCCTTCCCTTTCTGGCTTCGGCCATGACCTTCCCCGTAGATGATACGGAGTTAGGAGTCCCAAGACGTGGAGGAACTGACACGGGGGAAGACAAGCAGGCGAAGAGTCCCAGGTCAGGGGCCAGGGCCCAGGTCACAAGCTTTCCTCAGGGTGGGTCTGTGAGTGGAGGGGACCCAGTTCCAGAAGAGAGAAGTCAAACTAAGCTAAACACTAAATGACCCAACCTCCAGCTCTTGGGCAACGGAGGAATCCTGAATGATAATCGAACAGTCTTGACATGTATATTTCTTTACTTCCACAAATTAAAATGAGATTGACAGCATTGTGTGAATATGCGAGTTAGAACCCTACGTGCCCGTGCATAATTCACTGCGAGATAGGTCTGGGTTCCTCTGGCTCCGGTAAAGACAACAAAGCGAATTAGAGATTCAGAAGTGAATTTGGGTGGCCGATATAGAATACCCATTCAAAAACTGCAAAATAGAGGCGCCTGGGGGGCTTAGTCGGTGGAGTGTCCAACTCTTGATATTTTGGCTCAGATCATGAGCGCAGGGTTGCAGGATCGAGCCCCACGTCAGGCTCCGTGCTGAATGTGGAGCCTGCTTGGGATTCCTGCTTGGGAGTCTCTCTTTCTCTCTCCCTCTGGCCCTCCCCTGCTCTCTCTCTCTCTCTCTCTCTCTCTCTCTCTCTCTCTTAAATAAATAAATAAATAAAACCTTTAACAAATAAATAAAATAAAAACTACAAAATGGGCTGCCATTAGCTATTTTTAGCTCTGGATGTGTGTGGCTTGAACCTTCCTAAACACTAAACCCAACGTTTAACTTTTTGAAATTTTTTCTGACTTGGGGTGCTTGGGTGGCTCGGTCGGTTAAGCATCCGACTTCAGCTCAGGGCATGATCTTGGAGTCCGTGGGTTCGAGCTCTGCGTTGGGCCCTGTGCTGACAGCTCAGAGCCTGGGACCTGCTTCAGATTCTGTGTCTCCCTCTCTCGGCCCCTCCCTCTCTCACACTGTGTCTCTCTCTGTCTCTTAAAAATGAATACAAAGGTTTAAAAACTTTTTTAAAAAAAGAAAATTTTCTGGCTTTTAAAAATTGAAGTACTGTTTACCTTCAATAAAACATACAGATCTTAAGGGTATAGTCAATGAGTTTTGACAAATGTATATACGCCAATAACCCAAGCAAATCCTCTAATGGCCCTTCCTTATCAATCTCCCTCTCTGCCCAGAGGCAACCATTATTCTGATTTCAATCTCCTTAAATTAGTTTTGTCTGCTCTTGAACTTCATGTAAATGGGATCAAGTGTGTATTCTTTTGTATGTGGCTTCTTTCATGCAAAATAGTGCTTTTAGGATTGATCTAGTTGTTCGATTCCTTGTTATTTGCTGAATTGTATTCCAGTGTGTGGACATACACATTCCATTTATCCATTCACCTGTTGATGGGCGTTTGGTTGTTTCCCAGTTTTTGCCATTAGCAATAGAGCGGCCATGAACATTCTTGTAAATTTACGCTTTTCTTTCTTGTCTAGAGAGAGAGAGAACACAGCGGGGGAGAGGGACAGAGGGAGAGAGAGAGAGAGAGAGAGAGAAAGAGAAAGTTAATCAGTCTCCACGTTAGCATGGAGCCCAACACAAGGCTCAATCCTACAAACCTGGGATCATGACCTGAGCTGAAATCAAGAGTTGGAGGCTCAACTGACTGAGCCAGCCAAGCTCTAGCCTATTTCTTTTAGTAAATACCTAAGAAAGGAGAGAAGAATTACTGGAGAGATATATATCTCTCTCCAGCAATTATATATAAGTACACACACACACACACACACACACACATACTGCCAAGAGTTTTCCAAGCCAGTTGTACCATTTTGTATCTCCATCAACAAGGTATGAGACTATGAAAGTTCCAACTGTTCCACATACTCTCCAGCATTTGGCATTGTTGCTTTTTTAATTGTCCCTATTCTAGTGGGTGTGCGGTGGCACCACTCTGGTTTTAATTTGCACTTCCCTGGCGGCTAACAACGTCGAGCCTATTTTCATGTACTTATTTGCCATTGCTGTCTCTTTCTTTGTAAAGTGACTGTCACTCATCTTTCATATTTAATCCTGAGTCTCATTGGCCAGCCCTCGTCCCCGGCTACCTCCAAGGCCCCATTGGACCCAGTGAGGGGCATCGGGGATCTTTTGCAACATCCTAAAGAAAACCAAGAGCTATTACTAAGAGTCAGGTGAGGGGCGCCTGGGTGGCTCAGTCGGTTTGGCGTCCGACTTTGGCTCAGGTCATGATCTCACCGTTCGCGAGTTCGAGCCCCGCATCGAGCTCTGTGCTGACAGCTCAGAGCCTGGAGCCTGCTTCGGACTCTGTGTCTCCCTCTCTCTCTGCTCCTACCCTGCTCATGCTCTGTCTCTCTCTGTCTCAAAAATAAATAAAAACATTAAAATTAAAAAAAAAAAAAAAGAGTCAGGTGAATGCACGTGGATGGAGCAAAATAATAAATGCCCACCACGCTCTCCTTCTCCTCCAAGCCTCCATGCTGCCCCATCTTTATCCATCAAGACCCCATCCATCTTTCAAGGCCCAACTTAAAGGCTATATCTTCCAAGGAACTTTCCTGACTTTACTCTTGCCTTTCTCCACCACCACCACCACTGTAGACATTTGTTTTCTTCCCTCATGTAGCAATTCTCTTACTCCATAATTTGTTAATTAGGATTTGTAAACCTGGGTCTCATATGCCCTACCACATGATACATTAAAACATTTTTTTTATTAAATTTATTGATTTTGAGAGAGAGAGCGCACACGTGTGCACAGGCACAAGCAGGGGAGGGGCGGAGAGAAGGAGAGACAGAATCCCAGGCAGGCTCCACACCATCAGCACGGAGCCCAACTCAGGGTTTGAACTCACCAACCGTGAGATCGTGACCAGGGCCAAGATCAAGAGTCGGACACTTAACCGACTGCACCACCTGGGTGCCCCCTACATAATACATTTCTAAAGATCAGAGTCAGTCCTGCAGCAACTTGGCACAGTATCCTACGCACAGCAAAAGACACATACATTCACACAGTCACTCAACTCCTATCGTGGAGTGTCATTTATACACCAAGTCTCATGCTAGAGACGGCATACAGCTATGAACTAGATAGACACATCCCTCATGAAGCGTGCAATTTCGTGTGCTATGTAGACAAGAAAACAGCCCATGCGTACTCTGGCAGCGGGGGCAGAGAGATAATACAAAAGCCTCAACGTGTGAGACTCGACAGACGAACAGCCGTGTGAAGAAGAGTTCGTGGAATTGTATTAAATGTGAGTGATTTAAATTAGAAACCACTAAATACACACAAGGAACGCCGAACATCACCTGCCAAGCCAAAAGGAACAGGTTAAAGATCTCTCGCCCATTTGAGTGATGCACATGGAGGGTTTTGCCATCTGTCTCTGCCTTTCACACCGCCTTGGAGTTTGTTTCAAAGCGGGGAGGGGGCCGTTTAGGAAGGTGAGGAGGAAGGAAGCGCCCGCAGCAGGAGCGAGCACCGGTTGTCAATGTGAGGCTCCTCCCGGCGGCGCGGCCGTGGGAGCATTTTGCTGGGAACCAAGACCGGGGTACTAGAGAAGATGAGGGAGAGGGGGAGGGAAGGAGTTGAAAAAGAGGTTACAAATTGTAAAGAGAAATAACAGCATTTATTTCTGAATGACAACTCTTTATCTTCCCACCCCAGGCCTATTTGTTGACAAGCCATTCTGTCAGAATTTGTTGGTCAAGGAGAGGGAGGCCCTGTGTTCAGGAGGTGCATTAGACCTTGATCTTGTCTCTGTTGGAATTCAGGAAGGTTCCCCGCAAGCACTCAGCCTCCTAATGGACAAGAAGCACCTCCAGGGACGGGAATTTGACAAGGCTCGTCAAAGCTGTCAGACGACGGCAGAATCCTTTTCACTCCCCTGTTCCTACCATGGGAGGGGAACGACTCTGTGGGTTATGCCGAGCCTTCGAGGACAAGAGCTAAAACCACGGCGGAAAGCCGCTCAGACATTAGCAGGGCCGACGCATAAATCCATCATATAAAAAAAATATCTGG
This sequence comes from Neofelis nebulosa, assembly GCF_028018385.1. Taxonomy (NCBI): domain Eukaryota; kingdom Metazoa; phylum Chordata; class Mammalia; order Carnivora; family Felidae; genus Neofelis; species Neofelis nebulosa. Next base: position 17,441,289 of record NC_080787.1, on the reverse strand, counting down.
ATGAATAAAACAGAACACGCCAAGCACGCAGTGTATCTCGGGGCTGTGGGAAGAGCCTATGGGGTAACTCAGAGTGAAGGACTCTCTCTCTCTCTCTCTCTCTCAGATTCCCTATCGCCAGGCAGCAATGAATTAAAATTGCCTGAGAAATCAAGCAGGTGGTAATGGCCTCCCCGGCAGATAAAAGTTATTGGAGGATGGACTTCTCCCTGAGGCTGTCACGTTACCTTCCTCAGCTCCATGGTGGGTCAAAATCAGCTGCACGGTAGGGACTGTTACACCCTAACAAAAAAGAAAAAGGTACCCTTTGCCTGGGGAAGCGTTGCAGAGAAGCCCTGGGCTGGGGGAGGCCAGGGCAAGGTCAAGGACTCTCCTGGATCCAGGGCCCTCGTGAGGAAGGCCTTGCCTTGTGTCTTGAACTTCCCCTGGGAGGGGACGGGACCAGGAAGCCAGAGCATGATTTTTCTAGGCCTCTCTTCCGATGCCTGTTTAGTACCAAACCAAGATAGAGTGGGAGACGGAGGGGAGGAGGTAGAGGAAAAGTTGAGATGTCACATGGTCAGCAGGATGGATCCTTGAGGATGTGACAAAGGTGGAAAGGTCAGCATAGATCTCAAGCTAAGAAGAAATGTCTTCCTATTTTCTCCTTTATACGACTCCCGCCTCTCTCACGACAACTCACCCACACCCCGATCCTAACTAATCTGTCCCGAAGATAAGCATGCATTCGGTAAACCCTAAGGCCTGTCTCGCATGGATTCTGGTTTCCAGAGTGAGGCTTTCCCGGCCGACCCATGACAGAGGCTTGCTTATTGAAAGAAACGTGGAAAGCCTGTTTCCGATTCTGTGTCTCCCTCTCTCTCTGCCCCTCCCCCGTTCATGCTCTGTCTCTCTCTGTCCCAAAAATAAATAAAAAAACGTTGAAAAAAAAAAAAAAATTTAAAAAAAAAAAAAGGGGCGCCTGGGTGGCGCAGTCGGTTAAGCGTCCGACTTCAGCCAGGTCACGATCTCGCGGTCCGTGAGTTCGAGCCCCGCGTCAGGCTCTGGGCTGATGGCTCGGAGCCTGGAGCCTGTTTCCGATTCTGTGTCTCCCTCTCTCTCTGCCCCTCCCCCGTTCATGCTCTGTCTCTCTCTGTCCCAAAAATAAATAAAAAAACGTTGAAAAAAAAAAAAAATTTAAAAAAATAAAAAAAAAGAAAGAAACGTGGAATCCCTCTTATAGACAATGGCTTCCATTCTGGACATCATTTCAGAGACTTCTGCACAGACAGGAGACTAGCGAGCCCTTTGAGATGCTCAGGAGTAAGGGGGGAAGAGGGGAGATCCGGTTCACACCGGCATCCGTTCTCTCGCACGTGCACGAACACACGGCCCGCCCCAGAAACTGCACCACATGACACAGATGCATTTCGGCTTCTAATTACTTCACTGTCTAATTCATGCTAACACAGCAATTAGTGATAAAGCTCCAAACACTCATACACATTAGCCTGACGACATTTAATTATGACATTAGATGTATTGCACTTCATGAGATATGTAGCTTAGCAAGTAATAAGAAATCTACATGTATGGCCCATCTAAACGACATCGCAATAAAAGTAAAGGAAAGCCATGAAACCCTCCCTTGGTCATTAAAAGAAAACGTGGTAACGGGTGCGTTTTTATGTGAAATATGCCATTTCCAGATGCTGACTGGGAATCCAGTCTCCCCAGCTCGGAAGACACGGTTACGTCTCTGTTTTCAAAAAGAGAGAAGAGAAGGGAAAAATGGGTCAGTCGTACTTGATTACTGCTGGATGCTTCTGTGTCTCCATTCTCGTTTTTTAGGACCTTAGACGTCAGCGGAAGATATAGAGGGAAACGTGACTTTTTTTTTTTTTTTTTTTTTTTTTTTTTACTGGGACGGACGGTCCACGAGATGTGATGTGCCATTTGCTTTTGGTTTACATGGGGCCTGTTCCCTGAAACATGATTAATAGCTCAGCAGCACTGCCAAAAAGCACATAAATCTGGCCATCCACGATGTAATTGACACACCGCTTGTCTGACAGATACCTACAGCACTCGCTTATCTCCCTCTAATCCCCCGGTGGGCATTCGAAACAGCTGATTATGCAATGCACAGTTGCTGAGACCACAGTTTGGGGTCTGTTCCTTATAGCACCCAATTAGCTGCCGTATAAAGCCCTACTCCCCTTGATCAACCTTGACCAGGCGTGAAGTACCAGCTGAACGAACACAGGCTACCACGGAAATGCCGCCGAAGCCTCCGGACCTTCCGGAGGGGGCCGTGGTGGGGGCAGGAACCTCCACCTCCAAATCCTGAATCAAGTTGCCCTTTGCTTTACCTGACCCAACACCCCTGCTTCAGTTGGTCACGTTCAGGGCAGAGCAAGCTGCCCCCCGAGCCCCGAACGGCATCCGCTAAGCAATATTACCTTAACCCTTCTCCCTTCTCACCTCATCCTGTCTTCAGCTGGGAAGCTAGCAGCTCTGCGTTGCTTTGCTGTGTGGACCTGAACACTCCAGCCCTCTCTCTGCCCCTCAGATTTCTCCCTCTGTCTGAAAAATGTTTCTAAAGAAACAGACAAAAACAAACCAAACCCCAATATTGACTTAGCATAGCAGCAACTCTGAAGATTAAAGATTACATAATGAACAAGTTGTAAAGCCCTTTGAAAGCATAAAATGCTGTAGGAGTAATTATTATCATTGTTATTAATCACCTCGGTTCATCACATATAGTAAACATGAGATAATAAAGAGGGGACTCTTAAACACAGTATCAGCAACAAGACCCATTTATTACAACGCTGTTTGCTTGGATTCCATTACAGTTATAAAATTTTACGCTCATCTAGCACTTTTCATCTGAGAACGTCAAAGTGCTGTACAAGCACAGGCTCTAATTACACTAATCCCCCAACACGACTGGGAGAGCAGCAGAGAAAGGCCACATCCAGTCACGTAACGTCTAAGCAGGACCCAGTGCAGGTCTGGGGAGGTGTCCCTGTGAGGGCTGCATCTAGAAACTTCTAAAATCTCAGGACACCTGGGTGGCTCAGTTGGTTAAGCATCCGGCTTCGGCTCAGGTCATGACCTCACAGTTCGTGGGTTTGAGCCCCGCGTCGGGCTCTGTGCTGGCAGCTCGGAGCCCGGAGCCTGCTTCGGATTCTGTGTCTCCCTCGCTCTCTGCCCCTCCCCCGCTCATGCTCTGTCCCTGTCTTTCTCTCTCAGAAATGAACATTTAAAAAAATGTTTTTTAGGGGCACCTGGGTGGCTTGGTCGGTTGAGCGTCCAACTTCAGTTCAGGTCATGATCTCGCGGTTCATGGGCTCGAGCCCTGAGTCTCAGCTGTGCTGACAGCTCAGAGCCTGGAACCTGCTTTGGATTCTGTGTCTCCCTCTCTCTCTCTGTCCCTTCCGTGTTCACACTCTCTCTCTGTCTCTGTCTCAAAAATAAATAAACATTGGGGCACCTGGGTGGTTCAGTCAGTTAGGCATCCGACTTCGGCTCAGGTCATGATCTCCTGGTTTGTGAGTTCCAGCCCCGCGTCGGGCTCTGTGCTGACAGCTCAGAGCCTGGATCCTGCTTTGGATTCTCTGTCTCCTTCTCTCTCTGCCCCTCCCCCACTTGTGCTCTGTCTCTCTCTGTCTCTGAAAAATAAATAAATGTAAAAAGAAAAAAAATTTTAAATAAACATTAAAAATTAAAAAAAAAAAAATTTAACTCTAAAATCTGGAAAAGTTCCTAGATGGGTCATTTTCTAAAGCACAGATAATATCAGATAGATACGTGTACAAAGGTTTGAATATTTTTCTTCCTCATGGAGATTAATTATATAGCAAATGTCTTGCAACTAATTCCCGTGCCTCCATCCCACCACGTGGCCCGTGATTTGTATGTTTGCCATCAGAGTCTGAAAGAAGATCTTCTGTGTCTTATTGTTTGTAACGTTGCCAGCCTGGAAGTTTTCATGCAGTGACGATTACTAATGATAGCGAACAAGCGTATGCGTTGAGAAATACAATGAAAACAATGTATGTTTTCAACATCTTTTCACTTTGCCAGTGTAATACTCATGGGTTGGGGTGCGCCTTGGGTAATTCTTATACAATATTTACAATATTTCTAATACTTTGTTGTAGGTGTTTATTTTTTTATTTTTAAGTTTTTTTAATGTTTTAGTTATTTTTGAGAGAGACAGACAGTGCATGAGCAGGGGAGGGGCAGAGAGAGAAGGGAACACAGAATCTGAAGCAGGCTCCAGGCTCTGAGCGGTCAGCACAGAGCCCGACACGGGGCTCGAACTCACAGACTGCGAGATCATGACCCGAGCCGAAGTCAGAGCTTAATCGACTGAGCCACCCAGGCACCCCTTTGTTGTAGGTTTTGGTTTAAGTAAATTGATAGTTTCAGCTGTAGTAATAATTCTTTCCTCCCACTAATAAGAGCAGAACAAATTGCTTACGCTCCTGGGACTTTGCATCCTTCCAGTTTAAAAAACATGTGGCTGTCTCCGAAGTAAGGTACCTGCAGCCCAGAATGTATGTAAGATGATCCACTGGGGCCAGCAATGAAATAGTAAAAGTTCTATTTTATTTCCTTTATCCTATTTCACTTGGTAAAAATCACTAAGTTATTTCTACTAATACATTATACAATGTGAGAGAATGCATAAAAATACATAAATTGAGGGTGCACCCCCCCTTTTTTTTTTTTTTACTAATGCTGCATAGACAAAAAATACTTGAAGAGTTCAAAAAACCAATGAGAGGGGCGTCTGGGTGGCTCAGTCGGTTGAGCGTCCGACTTCAGCTCAGGTCATGATCTCACAGTTGCTGGGTTCAAGCCCTGTGTCGGGCTCTGTGCTGACAGCTCAGAGCCTGGAGCCTGCTTCAGATTCTGGGTCTCCCTCTGTCTCTGACCCTCTCCTGTCACACTCTGTCTCTATCTCTTGAAAATAAATAAATGTTTAAAAAAAAAAACAAAACACCAGTGAGAAATGCCTGCATAGCAAAAGAGAGGTGTATTTAGGTCAGACTCCACTTCCTCATCCGTGTGAGAAATGTTTGCGGGGAGGGGTGCCTGGGTGGCTCAGTCGTTTAAGCCTCCAACTTCAGCTCAGGTTATGATCTCGTGGTTCAGGAGTTGGAGCCCTGCTGGTAGTGTGCACCCTGTTTGGGATTCTCTTTCTCTCCCTCTTTCTCTGTCCCTCCCCCACCCTGCACAAATAAATACATAAATAAACTTAAAAAAAAAGAAAAAGAAAAAGAAATGTTTTGGGGGAGAGCATAACACGCCTTTATCTGAAAGGAATGAAGTCCCTGAAGCCCAAGCGGACTTGTCAAGCTGAGTAATTATTTCAGTGCTCATCACACAACACTTAGAAACAATGTTGTGCTCCCCATGTAGTGTCAACCACATTTCGTTGTGACCAAAGCAGGACAGAAACCAAAGAATCTTAACCCAAAGTAACACGGCTTTACGTAAAAAACAAACCAACAAACAAACAAAAACGGTAAATTCCTTTTGGGTGAACTGCCTTCTAAAAAGATCTCACTTGGGGCGCTTGGGTGGCTCAGTCGGTTGGGAGTCAGACTCTTGATTTCGGCTCAGGTCATGATCTCACAGTTCCTGGGTTCAAGCCCCACATGGGGCTCTGTGCTGGCAGTGGGGAATCTGCTTGGGATTCACTCTCTCCCTCTTTCTCTGCCCCACCCCTGCTTGAGCTCTCTCTCTTTCTCTCTCTCAAAATAAATAAATAAATTTAAAAAATTTTTAAAAATAATAAAATGGTATAAAATAAAATAATTCTGGGAGTTCTAGGGTCAGAAGACTCTGCTTTGTGTCCCTTTCCTCTGAGTGTTTCTCCTTATCCGTGAAATGGAGAGAAGACTCTGTCTGTCCTTCTTACCCCGCAGCCTAAATACACACCTGTCCCCAGCCAGATGAGAGTCAAGGCCAGGGTCCCTGACTCTGGGGGAGAAGATAAAATCCTTCTCACCTGCCACGTGCTCCATCCAGTGACTCGGAGGAACTTCAGAGAAGCAACACTCCAGACAGAACGGCCGGATGCCCGGGACAGCCAGGAGGAAGACGCATGCCCAGCAAACTGGATCATCAAAGGGCCCGAGGGGCTAAACTAGGGCAGTGTTTCCAAGCACTTATTAGAAGCGCCCCCCCCCATGCCACCCTTTAGAAATATATCAACACCCTGGCACAGCACTTTCCAGTAGAAATATAACACGCAGCATATATGTAATTTAAATTGTCCACATTACTCAACAATAGCCAAAAGATGAGAACAGCCCAATGCCCATGGAAACACACACACACACACACACGAATATTATTCAGCCTCAAAAAGAAATGAAATTCTGACACATGTACACAATGAATGAGATTTGAAGACATCATGCCAAGTAATTCAGTCACAAAAAGGCGAATACATTGTATGCTTCCCCTTATACGCGGCACCTAGAATAATCAGATTAATAGAGACAGAAAGTACAATGGGAGCGGTTACCAGGGTCTGGTGGGGAGGGCGACGGAGGTGTTAGTGCTCAACAGGTATACAGGTTGAGTCTGGAAAAGTGAGAAAGTTCTGAGGATGGAGGTGACGGTGACACAAAACGTGAGTAGACTTAATGCCACTAAGTGGGACCCCTAAAAATGATTAAAATGGTAAATTTATCTTATGTAGATTTCACCGCAATAAACATTTTTCTTAGTAGCTGTATTTAAACATACAAGTTTAAAAGAAATGGGAAATTCATTCAGTAATTCATTTCCCTTGATCTAATACATTCAAAACCTATCATTTCAACATGTAATCGACATAACTATTGATCAGGTGACTTACATTCTTCTTCTCATCTACGTCTTTACATCCCAAAGTGCATTTTATGCTTACAGTACATCTCCAACCAGACCAGCCGCATTTCAAGAGCTCACCAGCCCCACATGGCTGGCAGCAACCATCCCAGAGCGGGGAAAGCTTATACATGGCTTCATCAACTGGGCTGTGGGGGCCTTCTCGAGAAAGGGAAAGGGAGAGGCACCTGGGTGGCTCAGTCAGCCAAGCGTCCAACTTCAGCTCGGGTCATGATCTCATGGTTCACGGGTTCAAGCCCCTGCGTTGGGCTCTGCACTGACAGCTCAGAGCCTGAAGCCTACTTCAGATTCTGTCTCCTTCTCTCTCTGCTCTCCCCCACTCGCATCTGTAACTAACTAGAAAGAAAGAAAGAACGAGCAAAAGAAAGAAAGAAAGAAACAAAGAAAGAAACAAAGAAAAGGAAGGTTATTTCTCTACTGGTAGGACAGAAAGGATCACTGGGGAACCTAGGACTCATGAAGAAAGTGTTCAACACCGTGTATAGAGCAGAATGATAACTGTCAACATGTCTCAAAAATGTGCCATGTGCCAAGCACCTTTCTAAGTGGCAGACCTCCATTGACTCGTACAATCCTCACAACAACCCCCAGAGGTAAATGTGCTAGAACTCTCCCCATTTTACAGATGAGGAAACAAACACAGAGAGAATAAAGTGCCAGGGTCACACAGCTGGTAAGTCACAGAGCTGGGACTAAAACGGGGTCATGCCTTTAACCACTGCAGCATCCTGCCTTCCCACGCGTGCGCCATATTGTTACAACATAACCAGAGGCTGAGGAGTGTAGACCATGGCAATGGCCCGAGGGATTTCCAGTTGCTGCCTCATAGTACCTTGCGGGTAAAGGGGTAACCTTGGCTGCAAGGCAAGTAAGGGCAATTGAGCCACCAGAATTTCCTCTATACCCACAAACCAATGAGATCTGTACCTGCAATATTCGGGCCAGATATACGAATAGATCGCAAACTGTGACTCAGCTTAGATACTAGTGTCAGATACGTGGAAGCATTTTCCGGTTCTAACCTCGTGAGATTTAGAAGTATTTTTCCTCAGGAAACTGGACAGCTGGACAATCCAATCCATGACCTGACTGTAAAGGCCCCTGGTGGGCAGAATGTGTCCATCTCCCGGCATGCTCCGCTCTGAAGTGCGGTGAATCAAAGAAAACGAGACTCGTGTGAAATAATGTTTATTTCAGGACATGGTGAATCCTCAGCCAGACAACCTGGGATGCTAAGTTTTCATATTCCGGGTGATGGAAATCGGGTCAGGCAGAGCTAATAAACAGCACAAGAATAAACAGCTTAATTTATCCTACAAAGAGAGAAGCCAAACCTGAGCAGAGTGTCTATATCACATGAGCGAAATTTCACTCCTGATTGTCATGTTAGCGCCATACAAACCCCCAATCTCCCACAGAGCCGACATATCAGAGGTGAACCGTTCCTTCCTCTATCCCAATTGTCAACTGCTCTTATCATCACAGAGCTCACGCTGAGCCACTACTGAGCTTGACAGACAATAACAACAACAACAAAAAGCTCAGCCTGGAAAATTATTGTTTTTATACACAATACGGATCAATTTGGTAGACAGTTTCCAAAACATCCACCAACCCACAAACATGTTCTCCAGCCTTACCACGGTAGACGCAAGCGTACCCTAAGGGCACGAGATCCTTCTCCAGACCACTGTGGTCTTACACAAACATAATTAGTAGCATGCTTGCTTCTATTAGCATCAGCAAAGAAGAATAAGAAGGGCAGAAAGAAAGAATGAAAAAAAAAAAAAACAGAGTCCTAAATAGAGAAAATACAGTTAGTGTACTTTCAAACTCATTTTTATTATGCAAACACTACATATGATTACGGAAAATTTAGAAAACACATATAAAGGAGGGTGGGGGAGAAATTTGTTACCTGACCTGGAAACAAATTTTTATTTCTGCATAATTTATTTCTTTTTTCTTTTTTTTAATTTTTTTTTTTAACGTTTATTTATTTTTGAGACAGAGAGAGACCGAGCATGAACGGGGGAGGGTCAGAGAGAGGGAGACACAGAATCCGAAACAGGCTCCAGGCTCCGAGCTGTCAGCACAGAGCCCGACGCGGGGCTCGAACTCACAGACCGCGAGATCATGACCTGAGCCAAAGTCGGCCGCTTAACCGACTGAGCCACCCAGGCGCCCCTCTGCATAATTTATTTCAAAAGATAGATGGGCAAGTTACAGCTTTCCCATGATGACCTCAGAGTTGACTCATACAAAGAACAAATGCATTAGCCAAAAGTCTCTCACCAGGAATTTACCATGAGCAAGAGTTTTTGGTGTGATGGACCCCACTGGAGTTTTCTTGATGGCTAGATTCAGATGTCTAAAGTAAGAGGTTTGCTTGGAGAACTCACCCACAACCTTGATTCCAGATGCTCAGAGCAAGGGTAAGAAAACCAAAGACAGTTGAAAGCAAGAATATTTGGAGCGTTGGTGTCCAGGTGGGGCACCAAAATCCTCTCCATGACTCCTACCTTATAGGCCACAGACCCCCGGGGAGAAATTGCAAGGAGGTTGCAAATCCATACTCATACCAAGTAGTTTCCAGCAGGAAGATAATTAAAAGTATAACGACTATCGCATGAGGCTCATTAAATTCTTCGATATTAACAAGGGGTCCTCACCCTCATAAAGTTTGAGGGCCATTACTCTGGTCTGTCTTTGACTCCTAAGACTTTAGTGCGTAAGTTAACCTCCCATTCAGAGGATGCACCATGAACCTTCTCTACCTCCGTGGCCCCAGACACTTCACCTCTTCGTTCACGGCCTCAGTTTCTCCTTAACACTGCCGTTAGTCATAATGATGGCAGTGAATGACACAAATGGAATATCTAGCCCTGACGGGTAATTTGGGGAGTAGTAAAGTAATATATGTCAATTCCTTAGAGACATCCATTTCAAAAGTGAATGTGACCTTAATGATGTCAAATTTTCTCAAGAACTCCAAATATAACCCTTAACTTGCCACTTGCTAAATCTATATGCAAACTGATTCTCTAATCGCAGAAAATCTACTGCAACTCAGCCAAACAGATAATTTCTCACAACGAAATTGGTGCTCAAGATTCATGTTTTCTATTTCCTCCGTCCACCATTAGAGTCTTACCTATTTATCCAATCCTAGATTTTTGAGTTGCAAAAGGCTCAAAAATTCAATCCATTGTTGGGGTGCCTGAGTGGCTCAGTCGGTTAAGCATCGACTTTGGCTCAGGTCATGATCGCACAGTTTGTGGGTTCGAGCCCCCACATGGGACCCTGTGTTGACAGCTCAGAACCTGGAGCCTGCTTCGGATTCTGTGTCTCCATCTCTCTTTGTCCCTCCTAGGCTCGCACTCTGTCTCTCTCTCTCAAAAATAAATAAAATGTTTAAAACAATTTGAAAAAAAATCCGTCTAAAAAATTCAGTCCATTGAGACTGGCAAATTTTTTTAGGGATGCCATAAATTTAAAACTTCGTTCATACTTGGGGCACCTGGGTGGCTCAGTCGGTTAAGTGGCTGACTTTGGCTCAGGTCATGATCTCGCGCTCCGTGAGTTCGAGCCCCATGTCGGGCTCTGTGCTGACAGCTCAGAGCCTGGAGCCTGTTTCAGATTCTATGTCTCCCTCTCTGACCCTCCCCCGTTCATGCTCGGTCTCTCTCTGTCTCAAAAATAAACGTTACAAAAAAATGAAAAAAAAAAACACTTCGTTCATACTGTATTTTCATATTAATATTTACCTTCAAAGCCAAAGTAAAATAAATAATTGAAAAAGATCTAGAAATACTTACTTAAAATATACCATGTAAGAGAGGTATCTGTTATGTTGGTTTTCACCCCAGAAAAGTTAACCATGTCAATGTAATCCAGGAAATTGTGGGCCAAATATTAGGTCGTCCTTTAGCCCTAATGAGATTCCAACTAACAGAAACTTGTGGAAAAGAATAGGATTTCGTGTCAGAGACGTGGGTTCAAATCTCAGCTCTATCACAGATATTGGGTTTGGTCACATACCTTGTTTCTGAGTAGTAATATTCACAAGGTTGTGAAAAGGATTGAATGTAATAACGTACGTGAAAGCAAAATGTTGTGGAAATATTAACTATTATGTTAGTGCACAATCCATTATTCTTCCACTTCCACGAGCTAGTCGATAGCCACAATAACATTAATTAAAATGAGGTGTACACAGTGAGGTATAATCACCCTCAGCCGTCTCAGAAATATCTGTCAGCTACCACGCCTCTCTTACCATCAGCAACCTCCATGAAGAGCACAAAAAGTAACCCTCCTACCAAAAGAAATCCTGGGTCCTCTATCACAAGCCCATTAATGCTGGCTTAGCAGTTGGCACTTGTGAAATATTTTTTTTTCACGAAAATCTAACGTCAAGAATCACGTGGGAGATTTTTTCCAAAAAAAAAAAAAGCTCTCGGTTTAGCAGTTCTTGCAAGGATTGCTATTTCACGTCTTGAAAATAAGGGAAATGAAATCGCACATTCGTTCCAGCAGAAGTACCCCTCTATCCCTCTCCGCTAGCATTTGTGATAAGACACACGCCACATTTGCACTTGCTGTCATCGTGATAGTTGCGTGCATGACCATTTGCCTGCCTGATTGGAACGGAGTTAATTCCCGGGTGTCTTTCAGAGTCGTAAGGGAGGAACAACTCTTTCTAGGTAACTTTTTTTTTTTTAATAAACACTATAAACTCTGGGGGCGCCTGGGTGGCTCAGTCGGCCTAGCGTCTGACTTCTGCTCAGGTCATGATCTTGCCGTTCCCGAGTTCGAGCCCCACATCGGGCTCTGTGCTGACAGCTCAGAGCCTGGAGCCTGCTTCGGAGTCTGTGTCTCCCTCTGTCTCTCTCTCTGCCCCTCCCCTGCTCATGCTCTGTCTCTCCCTCTCTCTCAAAAATAAATAAACATAAAAGATTTTTTTTTTAAATCAACAGTAAACTCTGGATTTTACAAAACACAGAGGCCCTGAGGTCAAGCATCTTCCCTCCACTTACATTATCACCATTTGAGGTGCAATCATAATCGAGTGGCTGGAGGTTACTATGGAACCACTCATCTATTTGAGCTTTCCTTTAAAAGGAGAATCTCATTTAATGTCTTTCTATGCAGTTTTTTTTTAAGTAGTTTTCTTTTCGCTGCAAAAGAAATGTGATCATTATGAACATTCAAAAGTAAGAGAACTTATAATCTCACCAACCAAAGATAACCATTAGCATTTTGCCATCTAATTTACAGTCTTTTTTCTAAGCGTGAACACATATTCTTTATCGACAATACAGTCAAATGCATATCATTTTTTAATCTTTTTCTTAACAGTATCTTGTCAACATTTTTCCACGTCACCGTATATTCTTCTTTAGCACCATGTTAAATGATATATTGGGATTTATCATGTGTTACTTAATCAACCCTTTATTGCTGTGCATTTAAGTAGTTTTCAAATTTCATTATTATAAACAATGCTGAGTTAGACATCCTTACAGCTAAAATCTTGGGGACATCTACAACTACTCCCTTAGAACAAATTTTAGAAATAAAATTAGACTCAAAGGCTAGACCAGAGTTTAAGGCTGTGACATGTATTTGTGTATTTTTGTTGCCCAAAGTGAGATTCAGTAGTCTTGAAATAGATCCAAAGATCAAATGTGACAATGTGACTGACTAATCACTGACTTAGTCCTGCTTCACTTCTCCTTGATGGACAGATTGGAAGCACTGAGGAAGAAAATGCGTCATGTGACCAAACAATTATTTAATCATTTGTCAAGGACCGGGGAACCTGGGTGGTTCAGTCAGTTGAGCATCCGACTTCGGCTCAGGTCATGATCTCAAGGTTCACAAGTTCAAGCCCCGCGTCAAGCTCTGTGCTGACAGCTCAGAGCCCGGAGCCTGCTTTGGATTCTAGGTCTCTCTCTCTCTCTCTCTATGCCCTTCCCCTGCTTGTTTTCTCTCTCTCTCTCTCTCTCTCTCTCTCTCTTTCTCAAAAGTAAATAAACATTAAAGAAAAAATTTTTAATAATAATTTGTCAAGAACCTCCCATGTCTGGTACGTGGCAGGCAGCTACTTAAGCATCTTAAGTGAACCCCAGGTCCCTGCTCTCATCAGACCATGCACCCCGTTCTTGGTACAGAGCAGTTTCTGCACTCTTAGCATGTTCTGTGCAGGAAAAAATATGGGTCAGTTTCCTCTGGCCAAGTTTCCCCTGAACTATCCACATATACACATAACCAAAATAAACATCTAAATATAGTCCAAATAAATTTCCCACCCAATGTCCTAGCACCACCCATAGGGAACCATTTTCTACATGCTTATATGTAAAGATAACGAGCCAATATCCTTTACATATATTCTCTTTAACTAAAAGTTAAATCATCCTCACGTTTCTTGATGAAATTCAACTGAGAAACGCAAACTATGTGATGACAAATAAGAAATATTTGGGCCAATGTTTGAGAACCATTTCTAATTTAACTGCCTAATACGTCCCCTGCTTGTACATGTAGCCACACCTCTATCGCCCTAAAATTACTATCCTAACATTCTTTTCCCCTCCTGCTATTTCCAAGAAGTCAGAGGGAAAAGATCAGTAGCCAAAACACACACACACGCACACACACACACACAAACAAAAAGACACAAAACAAAAACAAAAAAGACAAACAGGAAAACAGCTCAAGATTTAGGAAACTTTGACATCTTTTCCACAACCATTAAAAGTGATTTTTAAATTTTTTTGTTTAATGTTTATTTAGTTTTGAGACAGAGACAGAGCGTGAACAGGGGAGGGGCAGAGAGAGAGGGAGACACAGCATCCGAAGCAGGCTCCAGCCTCGGAGCTGTCAGCACAGAGCCTGACGCGGGGCTCAAACCCACGAACTGTGAGATCATGACCTGAGCCGAAGTCGGACGCCCAACCGACTGAGCCACCCAGATGCCCCAAAAGTGATTTTTAAAAGTTAAAGTGCCACCCCGGCAATGCCTTGATACTTTGGGAGACACTATCCTTTCACAAGAGCATAAATTTAACAAAGGAAACATTGTCATGGGCTGTCGGAACAAGTAACTACTGAATGGCCAAGGGATGGGACACGTATTCAAAAACTCAATCACTCTCTGCAGTCCACACCATCAGTACCTGGTGGGGGGGGGGGGGCGCATTTGGAATTCGAATCACTTTCTTAGCTGTACTAGGGTCATTGCAGGACCCTGTGCTTAGAGAAGTGCGCTGTGGCTCTCAGGTAGCCTGAGATTCACTCAGGACTGTGGGGACCACACACCCGTGACCGGGCACGGGTTCTCAAGCCAGCGAAGTGCTGAGAAACCTCGAGGTGCTGAACCATGAGCCCCTGGAGGGTTGAGAGTGGGTCTTCCTCATCTGGGCAGCAACAGTGATACCAACTGTTTCCCAAGACCTGAAGGCGACTCTATTGGCCGTTAGGGAGAGAGCCCAGGGAAAACACCAGAGTGTTAAAATCCCTTCTTTGCGTACCTTGATTTCTCCTCCTTTTTGCTGCCTTGATTTCTAGGAGCAAAGAGCCTACATGTTCCCTACCAATTTGGCCAGGCACATTTTCTCGTCACCATTGGCTCTCCAAAACATGCTTTAAATCCTATTTTCTGAGGCCTCAATTTGTAGCGGATGAAAAAGAACCGTGAGATCATGACCTGAGCCAAAGTCAGACACTTAACTGACTGAGCCTCCCAGGCGCCCCAGTGCTGTTAGTTACTATTAAAGACCACAGAGAGGGGCGCCTGGGCACCTCAGTCGGTTAAGCATCTGACTTCGGCTCAGGACCTGATCTCACGGTTCATGGGTTCGAGCCCTGCCTCAGGCTCTGTGCTGACAGAGTCTGGTCCGGATTCTGTGTCTCCTCTGTCTCTCTGCCCCATCCCTGCTCGTGCTCTATCTCTCTCTGTCTCTCAAAAATAAATAAACATTACAAAAAAATTAGAAAAAAAAAAAAAGACTACAAAGACAGCAGTGCGGATTCATGAAGGAAAGTAGAAACTGAGGGAGACTCTTAAACAGATCTCAGTCGGGTTCTAATTTTCATCTGGGCAAATTACACTGATCATGATAGAGTGGTGACAACTGTAGTGATCTGAGAGAAGGGAATCGTATTTAGCTAGGATGGCTCATTATTCAGGTTAAAAAAATGTATTGAACTTAAAAAATATTTTTAAGTACACTCTACACCCAATGTGGGGCTTGAACTCACAGCCCTGAGATCAGGAGTCACGTGCCATACCCAGTGAGCCAGCCAGGCACCCCTAAGAATCAGAATTTTACTGGAAAAAACATTCAGGAGAATAAAAAAGAGAGAAGCCAAGTTAACACAGACTTTCGCGCGCGCGCTCTTTCTCTCACGCACACAGCTTTCAGGCATCCTTGAAGCCGATAAAATTGTGACCCTAATACATTAAGGAAAAATGCCCTAAACCAGCCAAGAGTGAAAATAAACATGACTGAGCAATAAATTAGGATCCCCTTCACTCTCCTTCTACCTCCCACATGCCTCAGTTTTGCACGGGGGAAAAATACAGTCCATATGGAGGTTTTGGCGCAAACAAGACCCACTCCCCGCCCTCTCGGCACATGCCCTCCCCCAGGTGACTTGGGGCCCAGGCGTCCAGGGGCACTGGATAAGCATGGGCTGATGTAGATGGAATGAGCAGATGTCTGGAGTCCTGAGCCCAGGCGGGGAGGGACAGACAGTGAGAGTGAGTGGGAGGCCTGGAGGGCGGCAGGCAGGCACCCCGTTTTCTTGCCCATTCCCCTCGCCCCTGAGCGCCAGTGGTGGGAGGAAGTGCCCCTACCGACATCTGGTGAAGCTCTCCCCGGGCTTCTCCCCGTCCCCTGCCAGAGTCAAAGCAGCTCGGCATTTACCTAATCCGCATCTGTCCATGTGACAGATGAGAAAACGGAGGCCTTGGAAGATTGAAAGGGCTTGGACAACCTGGTATACCAGCTTATTGCAAAACTAAGTGTCCCGCTTTCTAGAGCAGTCCTCCAGTATGACCAAAGATCATTTATCCAACTTTATGCCAGGCATTGCAGTGGGCATTTGAAACAATAAGACTTTTCCATGGCGATAATAAAAGATTTCTCTGCAGATGAAGGAGGAGGAGGAGGAGGGAGAAGAAGAATATTCTGAGAGCTTCTTGCCCTTTAACATGGAACAATTCGCAAGCACCTACTATGTGCCCAGTTCAGGATGAGGTGGCAGGAGAAAAAGTGGAAAAAGCATTCCTCCCTCCCCCTCCTTGGGGTTCTTCTAGTTAAAGTTAGATTCCACTAACATGGATAAACAGAGAGGAGATTCAGACCATGAATTAACATGGAATAAACACAGATAACAAATAGACAAGATTAAATATTTAGATTGTGTGTTGGCCAGGGGTTAAGTGGATTAATGGAGTGATGAGTTGGGCAGAGTTATGGGATTTCCATGTTTAGACAGGGTGGATTAGGTTGTCTAGCATATGGAAATGCAAATCGAAACTGCTGTAATCAGCATTAACACCCTGCATTCATCTCTAGAGGTGCCTTTCTGTCAAAGGGCAGAAGGTGCAGGACAGGCCATGTCTCGCCCATCTTTACGACATCCTGGTGAGTCAGAGAGCCAGCACTGTAATTCCCAGGCTCCTGGTGAGGCAACAGATCCAGGGGAGGGAGTGGGAAAGTCGAGAGCCAGTAAAACCTCGTCCCGGCCCCCCTTCACCTCCAATCCAAATGCCTCCAGAGCGCTTGGGCAATTCAGACAGGCACCAACGTGATGAGCCATTGTCACACAGCCCTTTTGATCTTTTACCTCAAAGGAGGAGAAATTGTGAGTTACCTTGTAATTATTTCCCACGTACTTCAAATATGCTTTGGATTCTCTATAGAGCATAAGTTTCTTAAGGGCAGGGAGTTCCTTGAATGCCCCCGGTCACTTAAGGCAGAACCATGAAGCATGGGACACAATAGCAGGTGTGTTCTACTGTCTTACTGAAAGACTGGAAGGGCTGGAGAAGAAATCGGAGAAGATGGCTGTGCTATCATCAGCCAAACACAGGTTTCGCTGCCCATACGTTTCCCGCCCTGCATCCCCCCTGCCCCTTTGAAGCTGGACCCTGGAACGAGTCTCTACCCGGTCAGTGACGCGTGTAGACACCCCTGAAATCACTTGCCTGACTCTACCGTCAACAGAAACAGAAAGGGGTTATCCGGGAAGAGCTGTGAGAAGTGCCCGCAGATTTTGCTGCTTTGTTTTTCTGGATAGAAGAATTCGGTAGTCGTATGCTCACGTGCATCCCACGGATACTGCTGGTCACGGAACGGTTCACGGGGCAGGCTCCAATGCCAAACCTGTGTTTGTTCCTTCTTGGAACTTCTCTCCCAAACCTGACACCCACTCACCACCCAGAGAAATTGGAAAGTAAAGCCTCTTCCTAAAATTGTTCCCATGATGCTTCTTCATAACATCATACCTTTTAGACCACGTCTTGTCTGTCTTCAGGTTCCTGTTGTGGGCCAGTACGAATTTGCAAAACTAGTTCTTTTTTTTTTTTTTTTTAAGTTTATTTATTTATTTTTGAGAGAGAGAGACAGAGAGACAGAGAGGCAGAGAAAGAGGGAGGGAGACAATCCAAAGCGGGCTCCATGCCGTCAGCGGAAAGCCTGACACTGGGCACAATCTCACAAACCCTGAGATCATGACCTGAGCTGAAAGCAAGAGTTGGACGCTCACTGGACTGAGCCACCCAGGCGCCCTGCAAAACTAGTTCTAAGCGAGATAAGTGTGGATATAGTGACGTGGAGAGTGCTGAGTTTGACCCTGGGTCTTACCACGGTACTAGCAACGACAGTGGACCCTTCCGATTTACAGGTGACAGGCAGAGGACCCAGGACATTAAATAACCTGACTTTCGACCTAGGCTTCAGTCCCTTCCCTCCACCACGAGGGAGCTGTTCCAGTCAATCTCAAAAGTCTCCTCCAGCTCCAAGCTTTTGACTGCAGTTTACCTCCTGTTATCTTCTTTCCCCCCATCAACTCTATCTGGGGAGATAAGGCGAGAACCTCACCTCTCCGGGCCGGGAACCGTTCCAACCCGACCAAGAGTTGCCAGGTGTGGGCAAACAGGTTGTGACCTTCATACATCCGCCTGTTGGGTGTACTCAGCCCACAGTTTTGTTTCCCTGTTTGAGTACCCTTCATCACCACCCTACGCAGAATTGAACTGGAGTCCCGACCCTGGACCATCTGTTCCAACTCCTCATCCTGAGGTTCCTGCCACTTCACCTACATTGCCCCCAGGGTGCCTTCAGGTGTCCTCGGACCCTTGCTGCCCCTACAACAGAGCGCTAACTGCCTCTCCGGTTCGTCCTCACTTAGGTCTTCAAAGTAAATGTGGCCATAACCCCCCCTCGTGTGCTGTTTGCTCCATAAATGAGAACACAGAGCCCTGAAGTTCTAAGGAAGTCTGAATGCTTCAAAGACTGACATATATTGCTGTCTTGGTGAATCTATAATAGAAACCATTGGTTCGGAATGGCTTTGGCCTTCTTTGGCTGTGTGAGGGCAATATTTAAAGGGTAGGAGCTGGGAAGTCCCTCAACAGTTAAAATATTCCTTGAAAATACAAACTGGCAGACTGAATTCATTATTGTGGATTTTTTTTTTTCTTTTAAAGTAGAAAAAACATTTTTTCAATACTCGGGTTATGTGCTTTAAACATTGTCCTGACATCTGTTCTTTAAAAGCACAATAGAAGGCATGCTTTCAACTACAAACACAGATAAAATATGGAAACAGCTCTGCGTTTCTGGGCTAGGGACATGCTAAGTAATAGGGATTTGCATGACTAAGCTTCTACTATGCTGACATATGCAAAATTCAGGAGCAAGCGAATCATCCTTCTTAGTTTGACAATGTTCAAATGAGAAACAGCCTTCACCCTGGGTCTGAACACTTGTGAGCTCACATGAGAACCTGACTGCACCCAATTTAATAGCAATTTTAAAACAGATCTATCTAAATATTAAGTCTCCTTAACTAATAGTGATGTAACAGTGATTCTAATTATAGGAACAAAAGGTCAGCGGGGATCAAACCAAGGCAATTGGGCACAAGTCACATGAGATTTGGCTCAAGCTGGTTTTTAAGATCTCACCTCTATGAAGAAAGAAAGAAAGAAAGAAAGAAAGAAAGAAAGAAAGAAAGAAAGAAAGAAGAAAGAAAGAAAGGAAGGAAAGAAGGAAGGAAGGAAGAGGGAGGGAAGGAAGGAAGAAAGAAAAGAACAGGAAGACAGACAAAACCTGAAACCAATGAATATTTATACTGAAACTTATTTCATGCTAAGTTTTTGTAACATTTTTTCTTTTTCTTTAAGATGTGCTACCTTGTAAGGATAAACGAATTCTCAAAAGCTTAGTCAGTGAAACACTACAGCGACAGCATCTGTTTTGTTATTTTCAATGACAATAAAAGTGGATTAGGGGTTCTAATCAAATTATTTTTCCCAGAACATCAATTACCTACCCCCCAAAAGGCTCAGATTTTGAATTTCCTGAATCAGCCTCAATTTCAAATTTTCTGTTGCCATTTCACAATAAGTAATTAAAACATCCTGAAAATTCTTAGTTGTTTATTCTAGGGGGGCGGGTGGGAAGCATCATTGCAATGTCACTGAAACCCTGTGCTTGATGTTGATTCGGGAAACAGTCATTGCCCCGGCCTTGAGACAGAGTTTCAATGGCCCATTCACGCCTGAATTATTTCATAGGATAAAAACACAGCCAGACATCAGTCTTGCTGGTCCAGTCTGAACCTGAATCAGGACTGGCTTTCTCAAGTGTTTCCCCCGCCCTCCCCATGTTATAGATTAGCTCCTGGCCACTGGTTCCGGTTCACTGCTAGAACCGGGCGTCCTTCCTCCTAAAAGGAGTCACTGGTGAGTCACACCTCAGACCCATTTAATAGAACCTCGAAGAAAAGAAAGTGTGGCTTGCAGGTTGTTGAGACCATGTGGAGCCTCTCCTGGGCACGACCCACCTCTGTCCCTAGGAGCAGTAAGAGTGATGAGGAAGAGACGGTTTGCCCCGAGTGGCTGGGATGTGATCCTCTCAAGGGGCTGGGAAATCGATGCTGCTGCTTTCAGAGAGGTGAGGACCTGCCCACCCAGGCGCCCCGGGGTGGCAGGACCTCTGATAGAAGCCCAGTCCTAACAGAAGCCCAGAACAAACAGAAACACCTGCCGCCTTCTTCCTCTTCTTCTTCTCCCCTCCTCCTCCTCCTCTTCCTCCTCCTCCTCCTTTTCTTCTCCTCCTCCTCCTCCTTCTTCTTCTTCTCCTCCTTCTTTGTCTTCTCTTCTCCTTCTCCTCTTCCTTCTTCTTCTTCTTCTCCTTCTTCTTCTTCTTTTAATATTTTTAATGTTTATTTTTAAGACAGAGAGAGAAAGAGTGGGGAGAGGCAGAGAGAGGAGGACATTGGATCCTAAGCAGACTCCTTGCTGACAACAGAAAGCCCCACCGGGGGCTCAAACCCACCAACTGCAAGATCATGACCTGAGCCAAAAGCAGACGCTCAACCGTCTGAGCCACCCAGGTGCCTTGAAATGCCTGCCTTCTAATCAACCTTCAAAGACTGGACAAAAGTATTTCAGCAATGATCATGAAGTTCTTTTTTTTTTTTTAACGTGTTTTTTAATTTATTTTTGAGAGGGAGAGAGAGACAGAGACAGAGCGTAAGCAGGGGAGGGGCAGAATCCAGAATCCAAAGCAGGTTCCAGGCTCTGAGCTGTCAGCACAGAACCCGATGCCGGGCTCCAACTCGTGAACCGTGAGATCATGACCTGAGCGTAAGTCAGATGCTTAACCGACTGAAACACCCAGGTACCCCGATGATCCTGAACTTCCAAAGGCCAGTGGCCCTTCCTTAAGTTTTCAGGGGTCCATAGGTCTCCAAGTGTCTCCCATCAGTGCTTCTCAAACTGTAATGTGCACATGAATCACCTGATCTCTTGTTAAAATGCAAATTCTAATTCAAAGGTCTGAGGTGGGACCCAAATTTCTGTATTATTAACAAGTTCTGAGGACCACACTTTGAGTAGGTGCGTTAGTCTCCCTGGGCTGCTATCACAGAATACCATAGACTGGGCAGCTTATAAACAATAGACATTTATTTCTCACAGTTCTGGAGGCCTGCTAGTCCAAGGTCAAGGTACTGGCAGACTCCGTGTCTGAAAGGGTCCTACTCCTTGTTTCTTGTCACTGTGTCCTCTTTACATGGTAGAAGGGGTGAGGAGGCTCTCTGGGGTCTCTTTTATTTATTTACTTATTTATAGATCATTTTGTGTTTTATTTTATTTTTAAATTTACATCCAAATTAGTTAGCATATAGTGCAATCATGATTTCAGGAGTAGATTCCTTAGTCCCCCTTCCCCATTTAGCCCATCCCCCCTCCCACAAACCCTCCTGTAACCCTCTGTTTGTTCTCCATATTTAAGAGTCTCTTCTGTTTTGTCCCCCTCCCTGTTTTTAGACCATTTTTGTTTCCCTTCCCTTATGCTCATCTGTTTTGTCTGTTAAAGTCCTCATATGAGTGAAGTCATATGATATTTGTCTTTCTCTGACTGACTAATTTCGCTTAGCATAATACCCTCCAGTTCCATCCATGTAGTTGCCTGGGGTCTCTCTTCTTTTTTTTTTTTTTAATTTTATTTTTTATTTTTTAAAATTTACATCCAAATTAGTTAGCATAGAGTGAAACAATGATTTCAGGAGTAGCTTCCTTAGGGCCCCTGACCCATTTAGCCCGTGCCCCCTCCCACAACCCCTCTGGGGTCTCTTTTATAAGGACGTTAACCCCATTCATGAGGGCTCCACTCTTGTGACCTAATAATCATCTCCCAAAGGCCCCATGTCCAGTTACCAACACTTTGGAGGGTTGGGGGAGGGTGGGATTTCAACATACGAATTGAAGGGGAGGAAGAGACACAAACATTCAGTCCATGACAGGTCTTATACATACCTAGGGACGTGGAGAAGCCCACCATGGACAACTAATATTGGTCAAATTACCAGCCCTGGGAGGTGGCTCCCAAGGGGCTCAATTCAATTAAATGGTAGAAAAATTAAATAAGTGAAATTTCCTGCATCCATGTGTTGCTGAGCAAATCCAAACTCGTTTCTTGTGATACATACTTGCCCACTAGTAAGTTAAAGCTTTAAAACAGCTGTTACCCATCAAAATCAATTAGTCGGCAAGGACCAGCACTCCGTGTCAGTCCCCACAGCGCCTCCATGGCACCGAAGTGTCATCCGAAGCCTGCCTTTCTCAGATCGGGCCTTCGTCACCTCATCAGCCTCTTCGCCCAGAGATCGTAACAAATGGTTCTTCTGTTATGACAGTCCTCTTCTTTTTCTAATGGACCATCTTTTTAAAGATGCTTTTAGAACCATTGAGTCATTTCATGGTTTCCCTACTACCAAGTTTAAACTCCCAGATAAATAATCCTTTAGCGTAGTGTCAGTTCGAGCATCGGCCAGATATTAGATATCGTGCTAGTTTCGTTTCATGTACATCATCTCATTTACCTGCCACGAAAGGTAGGTACCATTAGTCTCTTTTTATAGCTGGGGCAACGGATTCTCAGTCTCGACCACTTGGTCAGGTTCACTTGCTACGAAGGGGTTGGACAGAAAATTAAAGACTCAGGTCCATTCACGTCAGAGCTGTTTTGTTTGCTGGTTTGTTTCTACCAGACGACCCTATCTCTGAGTGTTCGGCCAGACCAACAAGTAGCCTCAGGACCATCCATCTATGAGAGGCTCGGCTTCCCAGTCAATGCACCATCGTAACTTTTCCAAATAAAATAGGAGAATACTGTGTGTCAGGAGATTAATTCACCCTTCTCTTAACATCCATTTGGAGCCTTCCCAGAAGAGGGAGGACTGCAGCCTAAAGACTCAAGAATATGTCTGATCCTTGATTCATTTTCATTTCCCAGATTTCTAATGCGAATTTCATGAGCCATCTCTAATCCATTTGGAAAAGCTTCTCCAAGAAAGAATTCTCTATTCTAGTGGGCTGAATATAACCCCCTTAGAGTTTAAGACACTGTGGACACTACAAATTTATCCATAGTGATGTGTCACAATGACGTTCTCATTAAGAAATTTTCCAAGGCGCTTGGGTGGCTCAGTCGGTTGAGCGTCTGACTTCAGCTCAGGTCATGGTCTCATGGTTTGTGAGCTCAAGCCCCACCCCAGGCTCTGTGCTGACAGCGTGGAGCCTGAAGACTGCTTCGGATTCTGTGTGTGTGTGTGTGTGTGTGTGTGTGTGTGTGTGTCTCTGTCCCTCCCCCACTTGTGCTCTCTTTCTCTCAAAAATAAATAAACATAAAAAAAAAAAGAAAAGAAATTTCCCAAGGATGGGACACCTGGGTGGCTCAGTCAGTTAAGCATCCAACTCTTGATTACAGCTCAGGTCATGATCTCATGGTTTGTGAGATGGGGCCGTGAACTGGGCTCTGTGCAGACAGCACAGACCCTACGTGGGATTCTCTCTCTCCCTCTCTCTCTGCCCTTCTCATGTGCTCTCTCTCTCCTTCTCTCTCTCTCTCTCTCTCCCTCAAAATAAATAAAATTTTTGTTTTTGTAAAGAAGGGAATTTTCCAAGGATGAGAATTTCCCTCATCCTTGGAACAGTTGACTTCGTTAGGTCCACAAGTACAGGGACCTTGACTTATTCCTCGAGTCATTAGTTTTGGATCACATGTCTTTCAAGACAAAATCGAAGTGTTCGTGACAGAGACAGCTGTTGCACCAGAGGCCAGGTAGCACAGGTAGCCGGGGAGACCTACATTCAAATGTGGCCCTGCATTGCCAGGCTGTTGGGCAAGCTACCTTACTTTTCTACCTAACTGTAAAATATTAGTAATGGTAATTGATCATAAGACTGTTTGAGAATTAAGTGCAGAACCTATGAAAAGTACCTGGCCTGAAGGTGCTACTCAATAAAATGAATGAGGGGCCCCTCACAAGGGAAAGGATTTCAGTCTTTATTCCTTTCACACTTAGTTTTATTTAGCTTGAGTGGAGTGATGGGTAGGGGGGAATCCCAATCACTTTTAATATTTCTCTTCCCATCAGCAAGCAGTCCGTTTTCTGGCAAACTTTCAGGTCCTTTCCATCTTAGCAAAGCCTAAAGCCAAACCATAATCATCAAAAAAAAAAAAAAGAAAGAAAGAAAAAAAAAAGAAAAGAAAAAAGAAAAAAAGAAATCCTATCTATCTAGGCACCATTAATTCTTCTTGGATTACAAATTGGGCCAAGTATGGGTCAAGGTAAAATGCTGCCATTCTTCTCAGATGATGTGGTGGGTTGTGTCTTGATCACATCAGGTCTTACCTAGATGACCCTTTGTAGCACTTTGAAAATTCAGAAAATACACGTTTAGACTATGGTTGACACACAACTGTGCCCATCATCCATCCGCATTTCCGTGGCGCTTCACCCTCCTCTGTATTGAACTCCCATCCTACAATTATTCAAATCCCCCATTGTAACCCAGCTCCTGCTTTTTTGTTTGCTGTGTGTCAGAGTTATCTGGCTAACGAAAAGTACTTTCCAAGTCCGAGTTCAAATCTAGGTCAGAATGGTCCCTTTCCCCCACCCTACCCACCCCCCCCCCCATTCCATCACCAACCCCTTCCTGAGGCCCTCCCGTGCTGAGCATAAAGGGCAAGGCACAGGGTTGAATGATTGAGTGAATAAATGAACAATTGTTCCAGCAGGTTTGGGCACTGTGTCAAGTGCGCTAGGACACAGGCCATCTGCTTTGTATCTTGACACCATACGGTGTTTGCTTTAGTCATTTCTTTGAGCTCCTTCCCACCTCCCAAGCACCAGCAGGCTTACAGTCATTCAATAACACCGTTTAGCCTGAGAAATCGCAGGAGTTAGTGAGGAGCGACAAGAATTAGCAGTCCTGTGAAATGACGTCTGTGGATGAGGGGAGAGACCCGCAAAGGTGAAAACAGAGCCCCGGTGTCCTTACCCCCAAAGACATTGAGAGAGGATTGATACACATCGATGTCACCTCACATCAAGAAACCTACACTCAGGGGCGCCTGGGTGGCTCAGCTGGTTAAGCGTCTGGCTTCAGCTCAGGTCATGACCTCACGGTTCGTGGGTTCGAGCCCCGCGTCGGGCTCTGTGCTGCCAGTGCAGGGACTGGATGGAGCCTGCTTCGGATTCTGTGTCTCCCTCTCTCTCTCTTTCTCTGCCTCTCCCCCACTCATGCTCTGTCTGTCTCTCTCTGTCTCTCAAAGATGAATATACGTTAAAAACAAATTGGGGGGCTCCTGGGTGGCTCCGTCGGTTGGGCATCTGACTTCAGCTCAGGTCATGATCTCACAGTTCGTGAGTTTGAGCCCCGCATCCGGCTCTGTGCTGACAGCTCAGAGCCTAGAGCCTGCTTCAGATTCTGTGTCTCCCCATCTCTCGGCCCCTCCCCTGCTCATGCTCTGTCTCTCAATAATAAATAAATGTTAAAAAAAATTTTTTTTTAATTTTTTAAAAAAGGAAGAAAGAAACCTATACTCAGATACTCTAGTATGAGCCATTGGCACGAGCATCATCTGGGAACTTGTTAGAAATGCAGAGTCTTGGGCCCCTCCCCAGATGCATTAAATAAGGATCTTCCTTTTCATTTATTTATTTTTTTTAACGTTTATTTAATTATTTATTTATTTTTGAGACAGAGAGAGACAGAGCATGAACGGGGGAGGGTCAGAGAGAGGGAGACACAGAATCTGAAACAGGCTCCAGGCTCTGAGCTGTCAGCACAGAGCCCAACGCGGGGCTCGAACTCACAGACCACGAGATCATGACCTGAGCCGAAGTCAGCCGCTCAACCAACTGAGCCACCCAGGTGCCCCACATTTCTTTATTTTGATTCTTTTTATTTTTATTTATTTAAAGAAATTTTTTAAAATTTTTTCTAATTTTTTTTTTTTTAACGTTTATTCAGTCTTGAGAGACAGAGAGACAGAACATGAGGGGCAGAGAGAGAGAGAGAGACACAGAATCTGAAGCGGGCTCCAGGCTCTGAGCTGTCAGCACAGAGCCCGAGGTGGGGTTCGAACTACAAACTGTGAGATCACAACCTGAGCCGAAGTTGGATGCTCAACGGACTAAAAAAATTAGTCCTAAAATTTTTTTTTAAATTTTTTAATGTTTATTCACTTTTGAGAGAGAGAGAAAGAGACGGAGCACAAGAAGGGGAGGGACAGAGAGAGGGGGAGACAGAATCTGAAGCAGGTTCCTGGCTCTGAGCTGTCAGCACAGATCCCGACGTGGGGTTTGAACTCAAGAGCTATGACATCATGCCCTGAGCCAAAGTCAGCTGCTTAACGAACTGAGCCACCCAGGTACCCCTTTCCTTTTCTTTTGCTTTTTTTTAATGTTTATTTTTGAGAGAGAGAGAGAATGCACAAGCAGGGGAGGGGCAGAGAGAGAGGGAGCCAGGAGTCACCCAGGTGCCCCAGGATCTCCCTTTTAACAAAATCCTCAGGTAATGAAAACACTGCTTGGCTGGGTTCTACACTTTAAATAGCAAGGTTTTAGATTACTGTTATCTCCTAAAGAAATCACACATAGTCATATATCTAAACCCTTGGTCATATTATTACCTCTGCTTATGATACTCCTTTCCACCTTCTGTACGTGAATTCTACACAATTTCAGTTCCTATGTAGAAACCATCTGAGCACCTATCTTAGCACTAAGCAAAAAGAATAGTTTGCTTATCAGACTCTACATATGCATTCCTAACGACCTTTACTTGTAATTACTTGCTTATATGAGTTGGTCTTCCCAGGACTGAGTTGTTCAACAAGAGGGACCATGTTTATTCATCATCCAACATATGATATACGCTCAATAAATGTTCATTGAATAAAGATCGAGGGGAACCTGGGTGGCTCAGTCGGTTGAGCATCACACTTTGGCTTAGGTCATGATCTTGCAGTTCATGGGTTCAAGCCCCATGTTAGGCTTTGCGCTGACAGCATGGAGCCTGCTTCGGATTCTGTCCTCCTCTCTCTCTGCCCCTCCCCGCTCATTCTCCGCACACACACACACACACACACACCGCTGCCCCCGTCTCTTTCTCAAAAATAAATAAACATTAAAAAATTTTTTGAAGATCAACACTAGCCCCATGTTCTTTGGCATTTTTACATGTTCAGTAGGTTCCAGAAGCCATTTGGTTTATAAGACAACCCACCAAATTTTAACTTGTGCAAATATTTAGCAAACAGCAAATGCCTATATCCTTGCTGAATAACCGACCAATCTTGACACAGAAATTGAAGAGATTATATGTTTCTGTATGCCCTCACAGATATGCTGAAACAGAAAAATGGTCTGCTCCCGATCATCTTTGGCAGGTGATTGTAAACTGCAGAGAGTAAGCATAAAGGCTGATTTGTAACCCATCACTAGGACCCTTAATGGTCCAAAACAGACCCTTGCAATGTTTTTCTTTCCCAGTCCAGGAGCACACAACAAGCTTTGTGGGTAGATAAGTTCATATCCAGAAAAAATATATATGTTTTAAAACACACTTTGGGAATTGAAGGCATTGAAATAAATCATAAATGCATCTCATTTCCTGCCTTTCACCCCAACCTCATTCATGACGATGCCCTAACAGCTTGGTTTGAAATGACTACTACTATGAAAATTTCCTCCTTTCTCGAGACCCCAGCCAAATCCCACTGAGCATGAGAGAACTGTGCAGAGAGATGGTTGAAATTTCCCATAAGTTGAATTTTTTATTACAGCAACTGCTGCTTTAAAAGCCAATCCTAATGCATATGGCTTACAAATTATTGCCTCATGTAGGGAAAGCAAAATTATCTTCCTCCAAGTAGATGTGCACTTGACCAAATCCTACGGGGTTGTTTACACGTTTAGAGTTGAGACTGTAACAGCAGAGGCTCCTGTTCAACGTGCCACAGACAGTCCCAGGACAAACATCTGTCTGTGCACTCTTCATCGCTGTGTGCTACGATGGTCCTGGGCTACTGGGATGCATGTTTGGGGGGTCATCACTGACAGGAAATGACTAGTGAGAGTTTGAGAATTTTAGGTTGAAGGTGAGCGTCAAGGTCATGTCATATAATGCTTGGCTCACGTAAGTAACAACCCTACCAAGTGGTCACCCAGCCAAGACCGGAGTATCTCCAGTAACAAGGAGCCTGTTACCTCCCAGAGCACCTAAGTTCCTTCAAGTCTGGTCCCAACTTATTTAATCGACCTTATCTCCGTCTCTTCCTATGCCAGAACATTGCACTTCAGCCAACCACAGCCTCCACATGTACCCTGAATGTGACTTGGGCTTTCGCTCTCTGCATCCATTAGTTAGGTTTTATTGGCTTCACACAACAGACTTCAACTCTTGTTGCCTTAAGCAAACAGGAAATCTACTGGGAAGAACTGAAGGGAAGGATAGAGTCAGGCCCTGGGAAGGGCAGGCACGTGAATATAGGCAGCAGGAACACAAAAACAGCCTTTTTTAGAATCCCACCTCCCTTAGGAACTCTGGATTCAAGTTGCAAATTCCAGAGTCTAAATGGATGCCACCCCTCCTCCAGAGAAAAGCCAACACCTTTTAGACCCCATGCCGCTCAGACGGGGAATCCTCCAAAGTAAAAGAGGGTACTGTCCCCAGAAAAGGTAAAAACAATGCTAGGCTAACAAAAAATGAGCAAACATTTATAAACTCACATTTCTGCTTTTGCTCAAACCCAGAATGACCTCTTCCACCTCCAGACAATTCTTTTTTTTTTTTTTTTTATGTTTATTTATTTTTGAGAGAGACAGAATGCGAGTGGGTTGGGGGCAGAGAGAGAGGGAGACACAGAATCCAAAGCAGGCTCCAGGCTCCGAGCTGTCAGCACAGAGCCCAACGCATAGCTCAAACTCACGGAATGTGAGATCATGACCTGAGCCAAAGTCAGACGCTCAACCGACTGAGCCACCCGGGTGTCCTCACCACCGGACAATTCTAACCGGCCACCTGGACACCAGCTCCCCTCCCCTTCCTGGCACTCACTGATCTTGTCGCCTTGTTTTGTAGATGCCCATGGGCTCGTACACGTCATCTTTCCCCTACCTAATCTCTTAGTTGGAGTTCTTTGATCTGCCACAGGACCTACATACAAAGTTTGTGCTTACATACTGTTGCTGTTTTCCAAATTATGTTTTCCAAAACAGCAGAAAACGTCTCACTTCAGGAAGATGCATACCCAGAAAGCACGGTGACAGGGAGGAAGGAACAAATTACCCTGAGCACTGACATGTGCACGATCAAGTTGCTTTCATTTTAGAATTTGATGGCATGTGGGATTTCTATTGTTTAAACAAACATTTCTTTTTCATGATTGTCGTGTTATATCGAAATGCCTCAACGTATTAATATTCCTCCTCTGACATAGCAACTACCATTCCCGTGGTCTCACTCAGTCAACGACCAGCAATTGTGCCAAGATCCAGGAATATAAATATGTCTCTGCCCTCAAGGAACTCATCATCCTTGGTGGTTGGAAGGGCTAGAAGAATAAAGCAGGGGGGCGCTTGGGTGGCTCAGTCGGTTAAGCATCTGACTTCGGCTCAGGGCATGATCTCACGGTTTGTGAGTTCGAGCCCCGCGTCGGGCTCTGGGCTGACAGCCCTGAGCCTGGAGCCTGCTTGGGATTCTGTGTGTCTCTCTCTCTCTGCCCCTCCCCCGCTCACGCTCTGTCTCTCTCTGTCTCTCAAAAATAAATCAATGTTTAAAAAAAATGTTCTTTAAACAAAAGAAGAATAAAGCAGGAACTGCAGTATGGGAATCTGTATACAAGAGGTATTAGGTGCCTCTCTAATTCTCTAGGTCAGAGTTTCTCAAAGCGAGTTCTCAGACTTCCTGCAATAAACACAGTCTTAGAACTTCTTATATCACAGACCCCCATTCCCATGCCCGACCTATGGAATTAAGCACCTAACCTAATGCTTGGAGTTTTTAACAAGCTCCCTGGGTGAGTTTTACGCCGATCACGTATTGAGACCTTGTACCCTAGTCACAAACTCTTGAGATCTGAGTAGACAGAATGCTCTAATAGGAATATTCCAAAGCCAAAACAAAACAAAACAAAACAAAACAAAAAACACAAAAACAAAAAAAAACTATGAAAAGCCCAACAAAGCAATGTATAAACCCAGAGCCGCTCATCATCTCACGAAATGAAACGTCCATGCGGTATCATACTCCTTTTCCATGACTCGTGGTTATCGGCATTCATTGTTCCATTATGAAACCCTGAAGCAGACGCACAGCCTGCCTGACAAGAAGAGTTTCAGACCAGCAAGTGGATGGAACGCTGCCTGGCCCATGCATTGGTTAGAAGGCTGCACCAGGCGTTAGCACATCCGGATTGCATTTTGGGTCTCTGTGAACTCTACTCCCTGTGATACACGTCATCCAATCACAAGCGGACCCCACGAGAAGGACTTCTTATATCACAGACCCCCATTCCCATGCCCGACCTTTCCTTTTGGTTTTCTGCCAAAAGGAAAGGTGTAGCTGCTGTAATATGCGTAGTTATTATTAATATTATCTTTCTTTTTTTAATGTTTTTTAAATTTATTTTGCGAGAGGGAGAAAGAGAGAGAGCGTGTGCATGCACGTGTGTGTGCACCCGTACTAGCGGGGGGGGGGGGGGGCAGAAAGAGGGAGAGAGAGAATTTCCAAGCAAGCTCAGTGCTGTCAGCACAGAGCCCAACAAGAGGCTCGATCCCACAACCCTGGGATCGTGACCCGAGATGAAATCAAGTCAGTCGCTCAACCGACTGAGCCACCCAGACGTCCTAAAATGTTTTTTAATTAAAATAAAAGTTCTGGGGCGCCCGAGTGGCTCAGTCAGTTGAGCATCTGACTCAATTTCAGCCCAGATCACCATCTAACAGTTTATGACTTCGAGCCCTGCAGGGAGCTTTGTGCTAACAGTGTGGAGCCTGCTTAGGATTCTCTCTCTCCTTCTCTCTCTCTGTCCCTCCCATGCACGTGCCCATGTTCTCTCTCTCTCTCTGTCTGTCTGTCTGTCTCTCTGTCTCTCTGAAAATAAATAAATACACTTAAAATAAATAAATAAAATAAAACAAAAGTTCTGTCTTCCTAACAGCAAGTTCCAAATTTCCAGTGGGCAATGGGACAAGACCGCCCTCAGAGGTTGGAGCTCTAAGTTTTAGCCCCATGTTGCCTCTGAGCAGAGGTAGGGGTCCTCATCTGTTGAATTCCGGCAGCTTCTGTCTGACCTCCAGGGCTTTGGTCTGATCAAATGGTGCATGGCTATACAAGTGTTTCATATACTTTAAGTCAAGGCTTCTTACCCAAAGGCCCATGACCCAACCCCAGCCCCACCCCCTTGGCCTCCATAGCCTCAGGATTTTAGTGAACATCCTGATATTATAAATAAAATCGGGTGTGTATATGCACATGTGCTTTTTTCTGGGGAGAAGGTCCGTCGCTTTCATCAGATTTTCAAAGGAGTCTATGACCTAAATTAGTATCCTGTTCCTCTTTTCTCTGTAATTAATTACCAAGTGTTTATTGAGACTTCACCATGGAATCTGTCATTGGTGGTGCAGCTAACCCCTGCTTCTCTTCTAACCCTTGAGCAGTCAAGGAATGTTTACAGGGTTTATATTGGTTTGGGTTTCACTTTATAGGAGGGAGGGTGTGAGGGTCACGCACCAAGAGAAGCCTGAGAAGGATTACCTCATCTCTGGGGGAATCTAAACCCACGAGGCTCCCTCCCAAGCCTCCGACAGGGCAGAGCGAGAGGCTGTCGGGCCTGTTCGAAGTCAGTGTAACGTGTTTTCCACTCTAGCAACACCTAACATATGGCGTGTGCACTGATGCTTATGAAAACAGTGATTCATCCTTAATCCTTAAAAAAAAAGAAAGAAAGAAACCAACAGTCGACCCTATGTGGCCTTGGCTCTCCTCCCTGAATGCCCTTCTGTTCTCCAAAATGTCTGTGTTGTCACCTGCCTCCACCTTGTCTTTGCTCTGAAGCTCGGGCAGGCTCCTTCCAAGCCTTCTGATCTCTGTCTCCTCTTCTGTTGCTCTTTCCTCTGCCCCATTGCCACTTCTGGAGCTTTCGGCTGCACATTCTCAGCCCTGTCTGTAATGTCAAGTCCTTTCCTGTCACTGCCATCCTTGTGCCTGGTTGGAAAGTCCCCTACCCTCCCACCCCTCCCGCACCTGTCTGCTCTGTGCCTTTAAGATCCCGCCCCTTCAAAGGAAAACCTCCCTATGGGGGGTGGCGGGAGGAGAGGGGACTTAGGAAGGTGAAGGAAGAGGTAGGAGAAGCTGGACTGTGGAATTAATGAGGGCAGAGGAGGGGGGAGGAGGGTTGCTGAATAAAAACATTGGGAATCACTGACTTTTCCTTCCGTCTTGATTTATTTCACAAGGTCTATTATTTGACGCCCCGTGGGGCAGATGGCAAAGATGTTATATTCTGAGAAAAAGACAAAACCTCACCCGCCTTGTAAAAAGCGAAATTAGAAAGAGAACAGAGGGACAAAAAAAAAAAAAGAGACGGCAACAATAAAGAGAAAATGGTGGGGGAGGGGAATAAGAAAATGTCAGTAATCTCATAGTTTAACTCTGTTTAAACCAAAGCAGATCTTAATCAATGGGTAGGGTGATTACACGGGTCCTCTCTGGAGACAGAAGGAGCCAGGCACTGTCCGGGAGGTTTGGGATGAGCCCCCCGTCTTGAATTATGCAACCAGGGCTCAAAACATGTTTTCAAAAAAAGGCAGTATGATTCAGAGAAGTCAGAGAAAACTGAGTGAATCCTGGTTCGGCAAGTAGCAACCTCTCAGCGCCTCAAATGAAAGTTTGGACAGCTTCTTAGAAGGGTATCTCTACTGCAGGATCGTTGTGACAATTAATGATGTCTCTCAAGGACCTGGCATACAGTAGATGTTCAATAAATGATGGCTGATAAGATAAGATAAAATAAAATAAAATAAAATAATTAATAATGGCTATTATTATTATTATCATTCAGACCCTGCTTTCTATGGCAGTTAGAATCAGAGGGGAAAATGGCAATAGTTAATAACCTGCAATCTACCAGAAATGAAGAGCTGTGCTTAAAAGACCACAGAAACCTAGCCATTGAATCCACTTACCAATGCTTCTAAAGGAAAATATCCAGAGTTCAATCCCCAGCAGTATGAGGGAATGCTTCTCTGAGTACAGCCTCTGCTGGCATTTCTGGATCAGCATGGGGAAGGGGATTCCAGCAGGTTGGGGGTAAAGGGAGTCAACCTCATCAGAAATGGTCAGGTTTAAAGGGTGCCTGGGTGGCTCAGTCAGTTCAGCGACAGACTTCAGCTCAGGTCTTGATCTCACAGTTTGTAGGTTCTAGCCTCGCGTCAGGCTCTGTGCTGACAACTCTCAGCCTGGAGCCTGCTTTGGATTCAATGTCTCCCTCCTCTCTACCCCTCCCCCACGCATGCTCTTTCTCTGTCTCTCTCTGAAAAATAAATAAACATTAAAACAATCAATCAAAAAAAGAGGCGGTCAAGTTTTCTGAGCCCCAGTTCACCATCCACAGAAGGAGGATAGTAATACACGCCATACACAGGTGAGCAGAAGGTGAAAAATTGACCAGTATACCAAACCTGTGTTTTCCAGAACATGAGCTCTCTAGAATATTAATGTGCTACCAAGATGGGAAGTGCAGGCTCGCAGGGAGGTCCCGTACGCCACTGGGGTATGTAGAAACGTATACAAACCTGCGGTTTTGCCCACACTTGAAAGGCAGACACCCTTTGACACAGCAATCTGCTAACGAGATAGAAGGGAGAGGTGAACTGGATTTCTCACAGCAGGACTCCTTCAAGACGGGAATGTGATATGTAACGTTCCCCAAACACGTTGAGATCGAGGCCCCTTTTCTTGGAGAGCACCTCCCGGGACTAGGGTGCCAAGGAAGACCTTTGGAAACACTCAATTCGAGCATGCGTGTGTGAGCTCGTACAGATGGCACCCCGTAAGCCTTTTATTTTCTTCTGATGGTCCCAGGATTAGCCCTACACCTCCTATCCCATCCCCACCATCTGTTCTTTATGACCCACGTCTCTCTCCTCCCTGGCCTGCCGCAGGATGTGATAGAGTCCAATCACTTCTCCCTGCCCTCCTGTCTCTGAGGTACGGAGTCGCTTAGAAGTTTTCCAAAGATCTTTACTGCTTATAGAGACGAGAAATGAAGAACGGGGCGGGGGGGGGGGGGGGGCGTCTGGCCGGCTGGGTCGGTGGAGCCTCCAACTCTTGATCTGGGGGGTCGTGAGTTCAAGCCCCAACTCTTGATCTCGGGGTCGTGAGTTCAAGCCCCATGTTGGGTGTAGGGCTTACTTTAAAAAATTACTTAAAGCTAAAAAAATAAAGTGAAGAACAAAAACATTTTATCTTCCAACTCCTTCTATTCACTTTTTTTTTTTTCTTTTTAGGCACTTCTCTTTACTCTCTTCTATATGGAATGACAGGCCAAATGCAGATACTAAAGGTAAGTTTGGGTACATTAAAGATGCAAAGTATAACTCATCTACATTTCAAAGAAAAGTAGATCATAGATCCTGGGTTTTTCAACAGAAAACCTGGAAGAGAGGCACCTGGGTGGCTCAACTGATTGAGGGTCTGACTCTTGATCTGGGCTCGGGTCATGATCCCAGGGTTGTGGGATCGAGCCCCACCCTGGGCTCCTTGCTGAGCATGGAGCCTGTGTAAGAGTCTCTCTCTCTCCCTCTGCCCCTCTCCCCCACTCACTCATGCACTGTCTCTCTCTCTCTCTCTCTCTCTCTCTCTCTCTCTCGAACAAAAAGAAAAAGAAAGAGAAAAAAAGAAAAGCTGTAGGAGCATGGACTGTGGACTAAACACCCATTTGGAGAACCAAGACGAGTCAGAAAGAAGTAGCCTCTAGTGACCTTCCCTTTCCTTTCCTGAGTCATCATTAGTCTCTTGCCCCAGGATCTGAGGCAGTCCCAGGGAGCGGATGTGGGACTGGCCACGGTAGGACGAGGTAGAGGAAGGCAGGGAAGTGGTGGGTATGAAAAAGGGAAGGGGCTATATGCTGTATACAAAGGGGCATTGGTAACTGGGTTGTGTCTATGCAGAGTAGATCTGAAATAAATCCATGAATGAATGAATGAATGAATGAATGAATCAATCAATCAATGAACCAACTGGACATAAACTGAGAACTCAGAAAGTCATAGTGTGGAAAAATAAAGATGCTGGCAAGAGTTGGATGTAGTTAAGCAAAGCCACCTTGCTTGACCGGGTAAGATGTTCTCCCCTGCAGCAGTCAGATTCTCCCTAAGAGAAAGTGAGAAATACCTCACTTAATCACTTTTGTTCTAAATCCTCCTCCAAGGCACTGAATCCCAGGTGTGTGTGAAGGAAGGTCATTCCTAGCAGCATTTGTCAATAGACCTGAATTCTATTCTAACCTGCACAGAAAGGCAGTCTCTTTCCTTTCTTTCTTTCTTTCTTTCTTTCTTTCTTTCTTTCTTTCTTTCTTTCTTTCTTTCTTTCTTTCTTTCTCTCTTTCTTTCTCTCTTTCTTTCTTTTTTCCTTTAAGCATTCTACATCACTTTCATCTTGGTAGTAGAGATCTTCACCAAGTGGCCATCAGAGGTTTGATACTGTGACTCTGAAATTCCTTGAATAAGAAACAAACAAACAATGGAGACTCAAAGTATTAACTGCACACAGCTAAACACATCAATATTTCCAAAGGACTCCCATTAGCATAATTAATTGTTGTGGGGTGTCCTATAGAAGACCATGGAATGCCACTCGACTGACGAAGGATGTATACAATCTTAAAAGCGCATTTAAACTCTGACACACAGGAAATGGTAAAAGTTGTTTAGCCAAGAAAGGTAGATTTGGAAGTCAATATATTTAAGTAGAATATAATCAGAAAGATAAATTTTTAACAAGCAAAATATGAATGGCATTCAAAGCCAAAGATAAATTTTTTAAAAATTATTCATTGATGTCAATTATGAATATAAAATCTCCCTACATTTTACTATAAATAATTGAGTTAACCTGGAGACTTAACTTTTTTTTTCCAGAATAAAAATATAAGTTCTTAAATTCTTTTTTTTTCTTAAGATTTATTTTCTAGGGGCATCCGGGTGGCTCAGTCGGTTGATCATCTGACTCTTGATTTCGGCTTAGGTCCTGACCGCAGGGTCCTGAGATCAGGCCCCAAGTCAGGCTCTGTGCTGAGCATGAAGCCTGCTTGGGATTCTCGTTCTCCCTCTCTCTCTCTGCCCCTCTCCCCTGCTCATGCTCACTTTCTCTCTCTAAAATAAAAAAAAAAAAAATTAGTTTTTTTTTTAAGATTTATTTTTTATTTTTAAGTAATCGCTACACCCAACGAGGGATTCAAATTTACAACCCTGAGATCAAGAGTCGTAGGCTTAAAAAAAAAGGGGGGGGGGCAGGGATGCCTGGGCGGCTCAGTCCATTAAGCATCTGAGTTTAACTAAGGTCATGATCTCGGTTTGTGAGTTCGAGAGCCCTGCGTTTGGCTCTGCGCTGACAGCTCAGAGCCTGGAGCATGGTAAGGATTCTGTGTCTCCCTCTCTCTGCCCCTCGCCCGCATGCTGTCTTTCTCTCTCAAAAAATAAATAAATAAATAAACATTAACAAAAAATATTTTAGGCATGCCTGGATGGCTCAGTCGGTTGAGCATCCGTCCGACTTCCACTCAGGTCATGATCTCAGGGTTGGTGGATTTGAGCCCGGTGTCAGGCTCTGTGCTGACAGCTCAGAGCCTGGAACCTGCTTCGGATTCTGTGTCTCCCCTCTCTGCCCCTCCCCCATTTGAGCCATCTAAGCGGCCCTAATTTCTTAAATTCTTAAAAATGTAACTTGTGAAATATTTCCTTTTAATTAAGCGTAGTTAACGTGATGGGATTTTTTAAAAGATTTTATTTTTAAGCAATCTCTACACCCAATGTGGGGCTTGAACCTATAGCCATGAAATCAAGAGTCACATGTTCCACTGACTGAGCCAGCCGGGCGCCCCTAAAGTGGTGGAATTTTAAAAACTAACAAAAGGAAAGAAAACAAACAAACAAACAAACAAATAACAGGAAGACTTAAAATTTAAATGTGTTTATGGCTTAGTGAAAGTCATGTTTTTCTAATTAAGGATGAATTAAGGAATATAATACTGATGGAAAAAGCAACACATGCTGCTCCGGAACCTGCTTCACCTTGTATTTTTTTCTCTAATAATCTTTTAATCTTTAAAAATCTTTTAATTTTCCTCTTCTTTCTTACTGAAAGATAACATCTACTTTTTCAAATCACTTCTGTTGGGCAAGATTAATGAGTTCAAGGGAAGGTGATCCTGGACCATTCTGCCTCCAGCTGTGGTAGACTAATTTGTAACTGGCCAACACTCCCCTGAAGAACAACGGGGAAAAAAGGTGGAGATGGGGGAGAAAGTCTGTCGGGGGCATCAGAGAGGTACCAAGGCACCTAGGACCGGAAGGGGCAAACGTCCAGAGAGAAAGGATCTCTTAGGTGTGACCGTGGTATTTGCCAGCTGAAGTAGATTTTCTTGTCGGGGCATTTGACAACCCTAAACACATTAGCAGTCAAGCGGTGAGGAAAACCAGAAATCTATGGATCGTCCGTTGATGTAGTGATTTCATAACAATAAGTCTAATTTCAGGGACGCCTGGGTGGCTCAGTCAGTTAAGTGTCTTACTCTTGATTTTAGCTCGGGTCATTATCTCAAGGTTCATGGGTTCGAGCCCCATGTCCAGCTCTGAACTGACAGTGCGGAGCCTGCTTGGGATTTGCTTGGGGTTCCCTGCCCTTCTCTGTCTCTCCTCACCCCCCCACCCCACCCCCACCCCCGCTCAGGCTCTCTTTTCAAAATAAATACATTAAATTTTTTTTAAAAGTCTAATTTCAGCCAAGTATATATTCCTAGCAGCAACAAGAAAGGTACTATCAAGCTTTCTAAGTGAGCACAGCAGTGCGATTAGTGTTGGCCTTCATTTGGAGTTGTCAGTTTACTTCTGGACCATAACCGGAATGGACTATTTAATTTATTTTTTTCTATTTTCTTTAATGTTTTTATTTATTTTTGAGAGAAAGACAGAGTGAGAGCGGGGGAGGGGCAGAAAGAGAGGGAGACACAGAATCTGAAACAGGCTCCAGCCTCTGAGCTGTCAGCACAGAGCCCGACGCGGGGCTCGAACTCACGGACCGCGAGATCATGACCTGAGTTGAAGTCGGACGCTTAACTGACTGAGCCACCCAGGCGCCCCCAGAATTGACTATTTTAAAGCCTTAACAAAACATTGTAAGTTAACGTGGTGTATAGTCAAGTAACTAAAAGTAAAGAGCCTTGCAAATGAATTAAAGGCACACGGAAGTTGGTGCGGGTTGGGTTCCTCAGATGCAGACGCTGAGATGGAATTTGGGGGTATAAAATGTTTAAGGACGAAGACCTGAGAAAGGAAATGGGAAGAAGGAATGGCCAGACGTTGAAGGAGAAGCAGGATGTGGGCTCAGTCGTATCCCAGCTCACCAGGCAGGGAGCTAGAGAGTAAACACAACCCATGTGAGTTGGTCCCGCTGGGGCCAATGCTCCCAGCATTCAGTCATGGGATTCAGGATGCCCTGATGGAGCATGACCTTGGACAGGGTGGCTCTCTGCAGATAAAGCCGACCCTGAGGAGGCCTTTTTCTGACCACACTCCCGACAGCTGGACAGTAAGTCTTTCCTTGAAGGAAGAGCTAACTCATATACCTCCATGCTTCCCAAAGCAGTGGTGGCCAAGAAAACAGAACGCGCTATACTGAAGGGGAATGGAGTCAGGAGGGGGATGGTGTCACCCAAGCACACATTCATCCATTCATTCATTCGTTCAATATTCCCCAAACATTCGCTGAGCACGTAATGGGGGCCTAGAACCCTCTTGGGCACTGTGGATGCAGAGGCAAGGTTCACATGTTCTTACCCTTCAAGGACATCCATTCAGGAGGAAAGGCAGGAAGTACAGCAGGAAGTCCTCTGAGAGAAGAGAGCATTAGGGGCTGCAGGACAGAGGAGGGACCTTCATATCTTCCCGCCTAAGTGCCTTCTGGGCAGGGGCTTCTGCCATGTGACTAAGCCCAAGCTGCTGCCTGTGGGCGAGCATAGTCCTGGTGATTTTTATGGAAAAAGTCAAACATAGGGGCAAAGATGACTCAGCCGCCCTCTCTAATAATCATACGAAGAGGGGGTCACCGTCAACTTCCCTGGGCTTGCATCTGTGAGAAAGAGGAACTCTATTTCAAAGAACAAATTAATTCCTGTGAAATGTGTTCGCTGAAATCGCAAAACTTGGTCAGGATTATGTGAAATCTGAGCTTGATTCTCCCAGTTGTACAAGGCTCAGTAAGTTAAATTTACAGAATCTGCAGAAGGAGCTAAGAAGGGGGCTATTTTTGTCTATTTTGTTCATAGCTGTATGCCAGCTTCTAGAACAGTGCCCAGTACAGCAAGAAATGCAATAGTATTCATAGAGTCAGTTACCGAACAGCATAGTCATCCCTCCTTTCCTTTTGACTCCCCCTCACCCAACCCTTGCCTTTTTTCTAGTCTCCCCAAACCCAGGACCGCCTCTTAGCTAAGGCTGTGGATGCAAACACTTGCAATGGCTTCTCCAGGTGGCCAGGGCTTCCTCGTGGCATGGTGGCTGGGTTCCAAAGGGGAGCATCAGAAGACAGACAGAGGAGCCAGAGAAAAGCCATATTGCCTTTCGTGACCTAACCTCAGAGGCAAAACCATGTCACTTCTACATTCTATTTGTCAAGGCAGTTACAGAGATTTTCCCAAGTGCAAGGGCAGAGAACACACCTTCTCAATGGAAGAATGTCGACATCATGTTGAAAAAGATCATGTG
The DNA here is from genome assembly GCF_028018385.1 of Neofelis nebulosa. Classification (NCBI taxonomy): domain Eukaryota; kingdom Metazoa; phylum Chordata; class Mammalia; order Carnivora; family Felidae; genus Neofelis; species Neofelis nebulosa. Next base: position 17,401,302 of record NC_080787.1, on the reverse strand, counting down.
GGGCCACACACACACACACACACACACACACACACACCCTTTGGAAAATACCATCTGCCAAAACCCTTGAAACCTTCCCCCCAAGTTCACATTATCAGATCTCCCCACTCTAACCTTCATGTCCTTCGTGCAATGTTCAAGAGCCCCTGCAATGAAAACAGGAACAGAACAGCATTCCTGGGGCTCCTGGGTACCTCAATCAGTTAAGCGTGTGACTTCAGCCTAGGTCAGGATCCCATGGTTCGTGGATTTGAGCCCCGCATCGCGCTCTGTGCTGACAGCTCAGAGCCTGGAGCCTGCTTTGGATTCTGTGTCTCCCTCTCTCTCTGCTTCTCCCCAGCTCACTCTCTTTCTCTCTCTCTCTCTCTTAAAAATAAATAAACATTAATTTTTTTTTTAATTGTTAAACAAACAAACAAACAGTATTCCTTCCCATTTCTGCCCAACCTCAGAACTGGGAGAGCAAGCAGAGTGTTTGTCTCAGCAAGCAGAGGACTCCCTTGGGCTCTGTGTGACTTGGGAGCACAGCCACATACAACTCTACCCTCTAACCCCAGTGTCTGCATAGCATGTCTATCTCTTTTTCCAGCTTTTTCTCATTTTTTTGTCATACTTGTTTGGTTTGTCTTACAGGGAATAAATAAATCATCTTGGGAAAAAAAGAAGACATTACTGTAGGGTGTTAAAACTCCAGTTTTATTTGCTTATGGACCACGCTTGGGATATCATTAAGAATTTTAAGCTGAGAGTTGGGGCGCCTGGGTGGCGCAGTCGGTTAAGCGTCCGACTTCAGCCAGGTCACGATCTCGCGGTCTGTGAGTTCGAGCCCCGCGTCAGGCTCTGGGCTGATGGCTCGGAGCCTGGAGCCTGTTTCCGATTCTGTGTCTCCCTCTCTCTCTGCCCCTCCCCCGTTCATGCTCTGTCTCTCTCTGTCCCAAAAATAAAAAAATAAAAAAATAAAAAAAAAAAAAATGAAAAAAGAATTTTAAGCTGAGAGCATCTGGCTGGCTCTAGAGCGTGTGACTCTTGATCTTGGGGTCGTGAGTTCGCCCCCCACGTTTGGGGCAGTTTACTTTTAAAAAATTAACTAAAAAAATAAGGTTTAAAAAGAAAAGAATTGCAACCAGAATTCATTTGTGCTGGGTGGTCCTTTTGATAGAAAGTGAATTTCCGAGTCAGTCAGTTCTAAAGCAGTAATTTACTTGTAGATCCCAAAGTCAGAGGGCAATTCAATTCTTTTTAATATCAATGAAAGTATTCATTAGCCTAGAGTTAAAATCATCTAAAACCCTCTTCCAATAATATGATCAGACTGACCTAACATCCGGAGTGCTTAAGTTGAAAGAAAAAAATGGCATTATTCATTTTCCAAATACGGTACCTTGAATAATAAATTTAAAGAACTCATTCTTATTTTATTGTCTGTGTTGCTTCATAATTTTCCTTTATGTTCTCTCTTATTTCTTTTTGGGAAGCTGGGGAAGGGGTGACTAATGAAAGCAAAGTCAGGAACTTATCTTAAACCACAACCACTTTTCCTGTATCCTAAACCCTCAAGAGGGGTTTCTAAAGAAAAGAAAAAAAAAATTTTAACCTTATCCAGTGGAATTTAGAGAGCTAGAAATAAAACGGCCTTAAAAGTTGTAACAGATATCTTTCTGGTTTATGACCCCACTCGCTAACATCTGCTGAGGGACATTTTCCGACCAAAGGGCCTGTCAGTATCAATAAGGAAAGACGCTTTCCTCATTGTTCTAGAATCTACAGTGTCCAGGGTTATTGAAATGGATATATACTGTAGCTCATACCAAACGATGGAGAGACAGTAAGGAGGGAAGGAAAAGGGGAGCATGAATTACAGTGTGGAGTTGCCCCTGGCCCTGTTTTGAACTCTCCCTGGCTTTTTGGAACTTAACCAAGGTCAAACGGGCAGTTGTAGCCGGCTCAAGGCCTCTGGTTCGCTGTATACAGTTAGGGATAGATTTTGAGGTTAAGGTTATGAAGTTTTGTGGTAACTTTAAACTGGAAAATATTGCATTCACCTTTTCTATTCCCCAAAGAAAGAAGAAATGCCTAGCCATGTAATGAAACTCCTTTCAATCTGACCATTGTGTTAGGAACAGATTTCACACTGAGCAAATCTTTGCAACCAGACTCAAATGTTTTCCATTAAGTCTGTGCACGGGTATAAATGTGCAAGTGCCTGCTGCAAAGTGTGCAATTCTCCAAGCAAAAGGCACACGACTTGGCGACTTGGATAGAGTATCGAAAACATACACAGTTGAACACTTGTTTGCACTCACTATTGCCATCACTTAGCGCCTAAACAAGGAGAAAGCAAACTCCCTAAATTGTCTTGGGGGGGCGGTGGGGGGGGGGAACCCCATCTAATTAGATACAACATGTGTGTCTCAAATTGTTGCAGCCTTAGTGCCTTGAATAAGAATTGTTCATATTTCAATGGCTACAACATATCTTGCCAGAGGCCTGCTCAGTTTAGCAGCTTTTCATGGAAAACAAGTGCTAGAAAGTGGAATCTAAAATGATACACGAAATGCTCAGCTATCAAAACAGGAGATTCTATTCAGAAAATGATTTGTACTAAAGTTGAAGATAACCACATTGACAGAACATTTTAATCTGCTCGTGGGGGTTCCTTCTCTTCCCCCTCGTCTCAGAGTAAATATTAAAAACAACCAGTTTTTGCAAAATAGCTGCATCCTAGAGAGTGTTCAACCAAAATAAAGTCCCTGGTGTAACTATAATAATGCTAATGAGAATAGGAACCATGGCACTTATAAGATGCTCTTATCCCACACTTAAGAAAAGTTCATAGATGGTATCTTATGAACCCCTCTTTTTTTTTTTTTTTTTTTTTTGAACAATGGGGCATTGTTATCTCCACTTTATCATCGAGAAATCAAGGTATCCAAAGATCACTTGCCAAGGTCATAAGCCTAGAGCTGCAACCAGAAAAGAGAGCCCTTCAAAACCCATGCACATTTATACCCGTGCCTCAGGCCTCTAGAGCACAAGCTCATCCAAGAGTACAGCTTATGTTCCCAGCTCAGAAATCAACTTTGGGTTTTGTTTTTGGTTTTGTTTTTATTTTTGGGAGAGAGCGCATGTGAGCAAGTGGGGTAGGGGCAGAGAGACAGAGGGGAGACAGAGGATCCAAAGCAGGCTCTGTACTAACAGCAGAGAGCTTGATGTGGGGGCTCGAACTCAACCATGAGATCATGACCTGAGCCAAAGTTGGATGCTCAACCCACAAGGACTGAGCCACCCAGCCAGGCGCCCCCAGAAAGCAACTTTGTATGCTCACATGCAAAGGGTAACTTTTGTAGAAAATGTGCAGACTTGGGTAACTGGCAAAATAAGAGGGAAAGAAAATACAGAAAAAAATGAAGGCTGATCTTTGATTCCTCAAACAAGTGACTTCTACAATTGTTGAAAAGGAGACCGTGTTGCAATCTTATAAAGCTTTAGCATTGCTTAAGGCAGCTTCTGTAACTCAAATACATACCTCTATCCTGAAAGTTTCCCCTTTCTAATTTCAGAATGTAAAATTATATTGAAGTGGGGCCTGGGTGACTCAGTTGGTTAAACGTCCAACTCTGGATTTCAGCTCAGGTCATGATCTTACAGTTCGTGAGTTCTAGCCCTGCATCAGGCTCTGTGCTGACAGCTCAGAGCCTGGGACCTGCTTTAGATTCTGTGTCTCCCTCGCTCTCTGCCCCTCCCCCACTCACACTCTGGCTCTGTCTCTCAAAAATAAATAAATATCAAAAAATGACTTTAAAAACCTTAAAGAAATAAAAAATAAAATAAAATTGTATTGAATAGTTTCACCCAATGATTCAGACTTAATACAGTGCCCTTCAGTATTTTAAAGTGATATTTCAAATTGATTTCAATATGTACTATGTCATACAAAAATAAGTATACTGTTATTTTATTATATATTGATATAAAAAACATATACAGTAAAAATACATTTCTGCTACTCAATATATTCAGATTTTGGAGAGTTCATGTGCAATGTTGTAAGAATTATTTCAGTGTGTCTGGAATTCATCCAAAGAGCCACTCCTACTGGGTTTGGGGGTTTTTTTCTTCAAATTTTCTTTAAATTTTTTTATTTGCCTACAGTACAAGCGATTAGAGTAAGTAAGAGGGGAAAAAAAGGTGATGTTTTCCTCCCCTGAGAGGATAACTAATCTCTGGCAAAACTCCTCAATCTTTTTGTTTTGTTTTGTTTAAGGATTTTATTTCTTTAAGTAATCTCTACACCTAACATGGGGCTTGAACTCACAAGGCTGAGATCAAGAGTCCCATGTTCCACCAACTGAGCCAGCCGGGCACCCTCCCCTCCCCATTCTTTTCAATCCCAATTCTAAACATCTTCAACTATCACCAACATGCTATGCTCTGACTCCAGTTTAAGGTGATATTGACCTACAAGTATGTGCGTTGTAATAGCTAGACTTTTGAGGCCTAACAATGTTCCAGGGCTCAAAGGCCTGGAACATTTGTTCTTGTTTTTTTAATTTATTATTATTATTTTAACGTTTTATTTTACTTTTTGAGAGACAGACAGACAGAGCACGAGCAAGGAAGGGGCAGAGAGAGAGGGAGACACAGAATCCAAAGCAGGCTGCAGGCTCCAGGCTCTGAGCTGTCAGCCCAGAGCCCGATGTGGAGCTGGAACCCATGAGGCAATCATGACCTGGGCCCAAGTGTGAGGCTTAACTGACTGAGCCACCCAGGTGCCCTTCAAAGGTGGTCATTTGTAATGGGAGAATCTCAGCTACACTGACATATGGTGGGGGAGCTTTTTTTTAAACCAGAATTGATCCCCCTCAATTCTCCTTTCAGAAGTAACATATATAGGGGCAAGCTCTGAATGCAAGTTGTGATTACTTTTCAGCTTGTCTTAAATTTTAAAAACCTAAGAAAGCTGGAAAGTAGTCTACCAAAGGATGAGAGCCACAGGCTCCCCCAGTCCTTGAATTCTAAATCAGGCACAGATGACCCCTTAGACCACTAGGGCTCACTGCACCCCCACTGCTATGGGGAAGAGGGGGTCCAGCAAGGAGAGCTGCAGTCCCCACAACAGGATTTGTCAGGGATTATACTCATCATAGAAATTCTGATGCTTGTAGTTCCATAATTAAAGATGTATTCTTCTCCCAATAAAATGGAAACGCCCTGGTGAAAGGTCATGTCTTATCCGGCAGTCTAACAGCATAGAGGTACTCGGGCGTTCGGTAAAACTCAAGACTTCCGGATCTCAACAGTGAATCACGAAATCAGAATCCGGGGTACCTGGGGTCGAGGAATCTGAATTTAAATGAAAAAATTCTCATTTGGTCCCTATCCACAGCGTTATGTGAGAACGGGCTTAGGGCCGGCAGAGAAAGAGAAAGCAAGAACAGAAGACGTGGAGGTGGGGTTATGTGTGCAATCAAAGGTAAACACTCATAAAGCATGGCCCATTTGACAGTTTAAGCCAGTCTTGGAAGGCACAGGAGGCCAAAAAGGAAAATCAATGAGAAAAAAAGAAAGTGCACAAGTTTTATGGACCTGCCATGGGCCTCTGAAACGTTGTCTTACATTGCATAGATCTCTGCCACCACATTCAGAAAGGAATTCTGATGTTGCCCTCCCTAACTTTCCTTCCTTCTTCTCTGCAAAAAAGCTTTATTGTGTCCATTTGGTTCATGGCTTGGGAGAGGGCTCCGAGCAGCAGCGGGGAGCGGCTCGGGCACAAGCGCTGGCACCTGGCGAGTGCAGAGGATCCCCTCAAAGCCCCGCTGAGCTACGAAGGCACCGGAGGGTGAGCCTTAGAAGCGCTGCTAGCAGGCCAGGCCTGGGCCGCCAGTCTACGCAGGTGCGTCGGCTCGGGTGGGGGGCGCCATTTTCTTGATGAGCTTTACCTGCCGACCCGGAAGTGGTTCTCCCGGAAGTCCCAGAGGCGAGGCGGGGCGGGGGTCCGCTTCAGGCGCTGCTCCGGGACCCTGGGGCTCCTGCTTGGGCGCCTTCTGCAGGCCCTGGGAAGGAGCGCCGACCCAAGCTGCTTTTGCGTCTTCCGGAGACGCCCGACGCCCTCGTGCTTCTCTTTGGCCACCTTGCCGAGAAGCGGCCACGGTGGAAGCAGAAGCTGCAAGAGAGGTGGGTGCAGGAGGCACGCGGGTTGACCAGGCAGGGACAGGCGGCCCCCACGTGGGTGGAATGATTCTGAGGAATCTAGAAGCGCATGGTGAACGGGCAGTGAGAAGCTAAGCCGGAGACCAAGATGGTTCCCAGGGTTGCAACTGAAAAAGAGGTCGCAGGGTGGCCGGAGGCTGGAAGAAGGGGCCTCCCTGGGGCTGTTCCCACCAAACCCTGTTGAAGCCAGAGGTAGATCCGCTGACGGCCAGCCCACTGCTTCTTTCTTTCTTTCTTTCTTTCTTTCTTTCTTTCTTCCTTCCTTTCTTTCTTTCTTTCTTTCTTTCTTCCTTCCTTCCTTCCTTCCTTCCTTCCTTCCTTCCCTCCTTCCCTCCTTCCCTCCTTCCCTTCTCCCTTTCCTTCCCTTCCGGTTCCCCCCCCTTCCCTCTTCCCTTCCCTCCTTTCCCTGCCCTTATAAAAAGATTCCTTCCCCTAGTCGATGCACAGACCTATGTGAAGGAAGTAAGGGTTCTGTGGACAGGTTTTTCTCCCCCCCCCCAAACAAAATGCTGTATTTATGCATCTCATATCTTTTCCCACATTAGGTTTTTCAAGGATTTCTACAAAGATGGTATTTTTTCAGGTTCTTTTATTTTTTTTTTATAACACCTCACTTAAAATAGGCAAGACATTATTATAAACACAAATATCTTTTACTAACTCTGCCCAATATTAGAAGCTTTATAGGCTCCAAAGACTATCATGATTAACCTTCCTGGAATAAAACTTTAGGGATGTGCTTTGAACCCACAAAAGAAATTAAATGCACAGTTAAGACTGATTTTCATCATCAAGTTGCAACAGGGAATTGTCTTTAAAGCCATCTCCTGCTGCCTTCATTAGAGTCTCAATCTCTTGCTGCAAATTTATATTCCTTTGTGGGTTTAAAGCAGATATCGGATATCCTTTTAATCTATATTTATTAAGTGAGCTATCGACGAGTCTCATTCTGCCACAAATTCATGAACAATGTTCCCGTGGCCACTCTAGTGGGATTCTTAAGTGAATACAACATCTTCAGGATAAGTGGTCATTTTTCATAGAGTAAATGGGCATATTTTTTCAATGCACAAGTTAAAAACACAAGATACGCTTTGACCTGCCCCACAAGCCCAAATCAACTAATAAAAGTTAAGTATGCCAATGACAGAACACCACAAGAGAAGTTTCCAGCTCCCCAGTCCTACGCCCACCATCTCCTTTTCCAGATAGCCTCTCCCAGTTCAGGACCTTCTGTATCTGAGCAAAGCTTCTGATTAGAAGAAACTTCCACCTGGGGAGAGGGAGGGCCCCTCTCGGGTCCATTCACTTCCCCTCTGTTCTGCATCACACGGGAACTGGCCTGTGCAGACTCCATTTCTCAGCTGGCTTCCAGCTGCATTCAGTCAATGGGAGACACTGGACAGAGATGGGGGCAGGAGAAAAGGAGAAGGCAGAGTATTTCTCCCCCCTTGGCTCAGCTCTGTGTTTGGCAGCATTGCTGGCTGTGGTGACACCGCGTCCATGATTGCAGCCTCCCACAGGGCAGCTCCCTACTGGCTCAACCTAGCTGGAAGCCAGTTGGCAAGGGAGTCTGGGAAATGCCATTTGCACATCAGCCTCTAGTGCATGATCCGAGGCAGAACAGGGGAAGTGGGAGGACTGGATCTGAGAACAAACAGCCAAATGACCAGCACGGAGGGCTGAACTAAATTAAGACTCACCAGGGTCCACTCTCCCTCGGTAGGGCCGAGAATGACAGCTGACCCCGTTGCGTCTATTCAGTACTTATGGAGCATTTACCAGGTGTTGGGAACCGAGCTAGGGGCTGAGAATGCACAGATCAATAGCACGGGGTGGGGGTGGGGGGGCAGCTCTCACAGACTGGGTTCAAATCCTAGCTCTCCTCCCTTCTAGTTGGCCACTCCAAGCTAGCTTCTTCTCTGTTGTAAAACGGGGAAGGTAACAGTATCTACTTCCTAGGATTGTTATAAGGGTTACGTGAGCGGATTCCTTACAGTAGACATCCAGTGAGCATTTGTTGGATAAGACTGTGCCTACTGAGACAACATTTAATAAGATGAAGTTGACTTCACTGATTACCTCCTCCGTGCCAGGCACACATGTGACTTTAATTTCTATGTCTGTCAAGGTTGGGTAGGCAAGCAGTTGTAACACGATGTGGTCAGAGCCGTAACAATGCCACCTACAAACTGTGATGGGAACACAGTAGGGGCAGAACCTGTGGAGCCTGCACAGAGGAATATGGAGGGTTTCCTGGGGGGGCGGGGGGAGAGGGGGTGGTGGCGGGTAGGGGGGCAGGGCCTGGAGAGTGAGGAATCTTGGAATAGTTACAGCCATCACTAAGATTGAGAACGCACCCAGGGCCAGGCCCTGAGCCAGCCACCAGCACTCATCAAGTCTTCCTCCTTGGAAAGCCTTAGCACCCTGGGAGGTTTGTACTCCTGTCAACCCCATCTTCTAGAGAAAGGCACTAAAGTTTAGAGTTGCTAAATAGCGTGCCCAAGGTCACCAAGCTCGTGAGAGTTGGTTAGCGTCAGGATCCAAACCTGACGGGGCCCCGACTCCACAGCTGAAGCTTTGAGGAGCCGCGCGAGACTCTCCTGGATTTGGAGGATGTGTGCTTTCGTTAAGAATTAACCCACGCACAGCATCCACGGCCAGGGACAGATCTGGGCACTAACATCCAACGGTCTGTAGGTTCCTTGGTGGGAGTTTTGCTGAGAGAGCCTGGTTCTGAAGTCCTGCATTCTTTGGGAAGTCCTGCCCCAGCTGGGAGGAGGAGTTGGGGACAAAGCCTCTGTCCTGGGATGGGGGGAGGTGGGCCAGCAAATAATTCACCCTCTAGAAATAAACCACTAGGCCTTGAAAGATGAGTTAACCCTTTCAAGACGCCAGGCTAACATTTGGTTTAATTATCTCTTCCAAGATACTAAATGGCATTCCGGTAGTTCCACAGAGTAAATTTATCTCTCAAATGGGAGACATTGACCAACCTATTTCAGGCGTTAATTCTCCTGTCTCACTCAGGCAGCTTTTCTTTAAAAGGCCAGTTGCAGGCAAGATCACTGCTTTCCTACTTAAAAGAAAGTGGGGAGAAGTCTTTAAAACCTCCAAAGATTGCTTTTAATTAAAAAGAATACTAATCCTTATTTTTCCCGGTTCCTCCAACCTCCTGTGCTGCTGGGGGAAATGAGATATTTTGCAAATAAAAGTAGACTTTTTCCTCGACTTTCAGAGCTGTTCAATTATAAACACCGCCACCTGCAAAGTTGGAAATCAATTCAACTGCAATCTTCTTTAAAGCTTTTTCAATGCAACCGCTAACCTGTCTAGATGTTTAACTTTCAGATTTCAAAACCTGTCAGTTAAAACTTGCTTACTGTTACTCCTTCTCTCTGAAGCTACCAGCCCGAGGAGAAATTATGTAGCAAATTGGAAACAAGGAACTAAGACTTGATAGGGAAACAAAGGACCGGCTGATGGGCCGGGGCACAAGAAACAGCAATCCTTGCTGGGAAAATGAAGAAGGATTAGAGGGCTCATCTACTGGCAGCCTGCTCTGAGGCTGTGCCTTCTCGGTTCTGAAACAAGCAGTCAGTTGATCTCTTCACAAGAACACCTGGTCTATTCTGAGAAGAAAAATTAGTCAAACCTGTTGTTGGCTGAGTTTACCAGTCAATTCCGTTAAATTGTGGCGTTGGTAGCAATGGGTAGACACGGCTCATTAAAAATACCCTTTGGGGAAATCCTAAGGCCATGGGATAGTCATTACAGAACTAAGTCTATTGGCTCGGAAAGAGTTAATTCAACTCCTAAAGGAAAGCAATTTACTTTCTATTCCCCTGGAGGATGAGCCAGCCTCTTACAGAGCTTAATACAATGAGGCTGGGGTTTTTTGTTTTTTTGTTTTTTTGTTTTTGTTTTTTTTTTACCCGCCCTCCCCTCTCCTCAGACTGAAAGCCCCTGACAGCTGACAAGCCCAAGATGGGGTACCCTGGGAGGGTCACCTCTCGTTCCGCTGTGTAGGCCCTGCTAGGCCTGAGGCCGGCTGGGTAATGCTGAGTAAATCCCAGCATGCCAGGGACAAGCACAAGGACAAATCCCTTGACTTTGTGTGTCTGGATTCTAAGCACCTACCCGACTCTTTAACAGTGCAGCCAGATCAATCTATCAACAAAAGTGGCCAAGGGATACCTGATTTCTATGCAACCTTAGCAGTGTATCACTGGGCACAAAGTGCCAGCATAAACCGTTCTGCACAGGCTGTTGGCCTGGCCGGGAAGAGAACAGAGGTCATCTCCTCCTGGATGACAAGTGTCCTCACTGCCAAAGAGAAGAGCGCCAGAGAGGACAGAGAAGTGTTAAATGATCAAGGCATTCCCTTGTGGATACTTTTTTAGTTTTTAACAATTCATCATGAAAAATGCCAAACACAGATCAAAAATGACAGAATATTCTAATGACCCCCATGTACCAATCACCAAGCCGCAACAAATAATGACTTACAGCCAGTCTTACTCCAACTGTACCCCCGTCCATTCCCCCTCCTACCATATTATCCTGAAGCAAAACGCCAGACTTCCCATCATTTGATTCATAAATATTTCAGTGTATCTCTCTAAAAGATAAGGGTCCTTTTTATTTTTAACAAAATACAAAACAATTGCTATCCCTACAAAAACGAACAAAAATACCCTTCTGACACATGTAACAACATGAATGAACCATGAGGACATTATGCTGAGCGAAATAAGCCAGTCACAAAAGGACAAACACTGAATGATTCCACTTATATGAGGTTTCTAGAGCACTAAATCCATAGAGACAAAAAGTGGGATGGTGGTTGCCAAGGGCTGGGGGAAGGCGAGAGTGGGGATTACTGTTTAATGGGTACAGTTTCAATTTTGCGAGACGAATGGAGTCGTGTGGTTGCATGATGGTGACGGTAACACAACAATGAGAATGTATTGAGTACGGCTGAACTGTATACTTACAAATGGTTAAGGAGGTAAATTTTGTCAGGTGTATATAGTTTGCAAATGGTAAATTTTAAAGCCCTTCACAAACTATTCACGGAGTGTTTATTTCCAAGTGTCACAAATTTTGTTCAATTTGTTTGCCTGGATTAGAATCCACATAATGTTCATATACAGCCACTGGCTGTCAGGTGTTTTTCAATCTGTATGTACCCCCTCCATCTTGTTCCCTGCCCCCCCCCCCCCCCCCCCCCCGCCACCATTGCAATTTACCCACTGACCAAACGTTTCCGGTAAAGTTTTCCACAGTCCAGACTCTGCTCTTCACATCCTTGTAGAGTCCTCTGTTCACTGTCTTCTTGAAGATCAGAAGTTGGATCAAGAGAGCAGATGAGATTTTAAATCTGATGCTTGGGGCAAGACCAAGACCTCCCATGGGATGGGCGTGGGAAGAATAAGCGGAAATACCAAAAAAGCCTTTTGACCGAATCCTTCCCGTCGAGGAACCTAGACTTGTTAAGGAGGCACAACCAACACACATGCAACACACAAGAATTAAGTGCGAAACTGTGCTGTGAGTATGAGCACCATGTCCGTCCAAGTGGTGAGATCTTCTTTTTCTTTTTTAATTTTTTTTTAACGTTTATTTGTTTTTGAGACAGAGAGAGACCATGAACGGGGGAGGGTCAGAGAGAGAGGGAGACACAGAATCTGAAACAGGCTCCAGGCTCTGCGCCGTCAGCACGGAGCCTGACGCGGGGCTCGAACTCATGAACCACGAGATCATGACCTGAGCCGAACTCCGACGCTTAACTGACTGAGCCACCCAGGCGCCCCGAAGTGGTGAGATCTTCTACAAAGATTTTAGGTAGGGGAATATTCTTGAAATGGGTCTTGAAGGATTGATAGATTTTGGAAGAAAGATGGCATTCCAGGAAGTGAGAGTATACAAAGAAAAGCACAGAAGTTGCCATTAGGGGGTAAATGCAGAGGATGACTTAGACAGGTTGGCAACGGTAAGGCATTATGGAGACATGAACCCCGAGCAGAGAGAGAAGCGTCGGGGGAAACCTACCGATCTCTAGAGATCGAGGCACATCACATTACTTACGTTTTGGCACGTGCACTTTGGCAGATTCTAAAGGCCTGCAAATGTCATAGGTGTTTTAAGGACCTGATTTCCAATATCATTTAATAGAAGCATTGAGGCTTCACCTTACAGAAATCTTTTCCAACTGAGTTGACCCTTTCTGAAAAGTCAACACGTGAAAAAGTTTCATGAAAAATATACTTAAAATTTGATAAAGGGTTGAGGATTAGCTTCAAAATACTCCATTGGAGAGGTAGATACAGATGACAAAAGGTTGCCAGAGTTGGTAATTGCTGAAGCTGAGTGATGGGTACATAGGGCTCTTATTGCTGTCCTCTCTGCTGTTGTGTACATTTGAATAATAAAAAGTTATTTGTAAACCTATTACTGTTGGGGTCAAAGGTCATTCCCACATCCCATGTTGCCAATGTTACAGAAAAAAAAGGATTCACTGGACCAGAAGATGCAGCACTTGTCTCTTCCGTTACTAAGCTATTTAACTCCAAGCCAATTACTTCACCTCTGTGGGCCTCAACTCTCTTCTCTGTAAAATGAGGGGAAAGAGGAAAGAACTAACATTTATTGACTGCCTATTAAGTGCAACAATTGTGCCATGTTCTTTATATACACGATCTCCGCTATTGGGAGGGTGGACACAATGTTTTCCTTAGGCTCCAAAATTTCTTTCCCAACCCTGGAGTTCCAGGAATTATCCCTTTTGCTTTCATTTCGTTCTTTGATGAGCCCATGCCCCAGATACCTTGCTAGGCTATGAAGACACACAGATAAAAGAGACAGCTCCTATCTTTAAGGAACTTACGATCTAAAAAGACCGACGGACAGCTCTCCAAATGGAGACTATTCACCTCATGAAGTGTTAAAGAACAAAAACAGATTAGTAAGAAAGATTACACTACAAATGTCTAAAAAAAAAGATTTTATTTTTCAGCAATCTCTATGTCTAAAGTAGAGCTTGAACTCCCAATCCTGAGGTCAAGCGTCGCATGCTTTACTGATGGAGCCAGCCAGGCACCCCATCTCCAGAACTTTTTGATCATCCCAGACTGAAGCTCAGTACCCATGAAACACTTGACACTCCATCTTCCCTTCCCCAGCCCATGGCCCACGCCATTCTACCTTATGACTCTGAATTTTTTGTTTTTAATGTTTATTTTTGAGAGGGGGAGGCAAAGAGAGAGAGGGAGAGAGAGAATCCCAAGCAGGCTCTGTGCTGTCAGCACAGAGCCCAACGGGGGGCTCCAACCCACGAACCGCAAGATTACGGCCTGAGCTGAAACCAAGAGTCGGATATTTAACCAACTGAGCCACCCAGGTACCCCGCTGACTCTTTGAATTTGACTACCCTAAATACATCCTCAACCAAGGAGAGTCATGCCATATTTGTCCTTTTTGGGACCGGCTTACTTACATAATGTCCTCAAGGTTCACGCATGTTGTAACCTGTCAGAATTTCCTTCCTTTTGAGGCTGAATAACCTTCCACTGTGTGTGTGTCTACCACATGTTACTCATTCATCTACCAGTGGACACTTGGGTTGCTTCTGCCTCCCGTCTATTGTGAGAAGTGCTGCAATGAGCACGCGAGTCCAAGTATCTCATCAAGACTGCTTTGGATTCTCTGTAGTATATGCTATGTTAAGTCTTGAGGAACAAAAAAGAATTAAGGCGAAAAGGAAAAGACAAGCATTCTAAGAACAGTGAGCAACTTATGCAAAGGCACAGAGAGTTCTAGCGACCAGTAGGGCTGGAGTGTAGGGAGGTAGTGGGCAGTGAGATAGATTGAAACTGTAGAAGGAGACAGGAGCTAGACCTCTAAGGACCTCACACACCATGGGGGCTAAAAGTGAACTCAAGAGAAAATCCCTCCCTTCAATGCTCATTTTTTTAATGTTTTTGAGAGAGACAGAGACAGAGTGCGAGCAGGGGAGGGGCAGAGCGAGAGGGAGACACAGAATCTGAAGCCGGCTCCAGGCTCTGAGCTGATAGTACAGAGCCCAATGCAGGGCTCCAAGCCACAAACCGTGAGATCATGACCTGAGCCAAACTGGGACAGTTAACTGCCTGAGCCACCCAGGCGCCCTCTTCACTGCTATTCTTAAAGACTCCACTGTAATGTAGTTTTAAGCAAATATTCAAAAGCTATGTCTTTACAGAGAAGAGTTCAGGCCCCAGTGGAAATGAGCACTGGGGAATGCACACACATTGCAGTGACCCCCGTCTTATGCTCCCCCCATGGTTGTCCCCCTCACTCCACAGTAATGGACCATTTGGTGGACTATGGTCCATAGATAATAGGCCATTTAATAAAAATCTTTTGCTCAGAGTATCTTTTTTTTTTTTTTTAAGTTTATTTATTTTGAGAGAGAGAGAGAGAAAGAGAATCCCAAGCAGACTCCACGTGGGCAAGGCAAAGCCCAATGCAGGGCTTAAAGCCACAAACTGTTGAGATCATGACCTGATCTGAGATCAGGAGTCAGATGCCCAACTGGCTGAGCCACCTACGTGCCCCAGCAGAATATATTTTCTAATGAATCACTTTTATCTGACTGACTTCTTTTCAGAATCAGCTAAACTGGAGCACAAATCCAATATGGATTCTGCTACATTCCAGTCTCCAGCTTGCTTTCTTGGTAACACAGGATGAATCCCTTCAGCTGTGGCAAAAATGGTGTGCCAGGCAAACTTGGGGCCCAATCAGATATGAGTGATTTTATGACAGCGTAACCCATAATCTATTCATCTCTATAGAGTCTTTTTTTTTTTTTTTTTTTTTTTAAATAAACTCTGCACCCAATGCGGGGCTGGAACTCATGACCCTGAGGTCAAGTTACATGTTCTACCAACTAGGCCAGCCAGGCACCCCTCTATAAGAGTCTTTTTTTTTTTTTTTTTTTTAATGTTTATTTATTTTTGAGAGAGAGAGACAGAGCGTGAGCAGGGGAGGGGCAGAGAGAGAGGGACACACAGAATCCAAAGCAGGCTCCAGGCCCTGAGCTGTCTGCACAGAGCCTGACACGGGGCTCAAACTCCCCAACTGTGAGATCGCGACCTGAGCCGAAGTCGGACACTCAACTGACTAAGCCACTCAGATGCCCCTACAGAGGTGGAGTTTGAAGTGACCCTAGATGTTAACAGAGCAACACAAAAAGTCATCAATAGGAACTGGCCCACCAGTGAGTGATGTCCCCAAATACATTGGTGAAGGTAGAATGATCATAGTAAAGGTTGGCGTGGCCCTGATCTTTTAGGGACTGGTCACTTCAGCAGACTTGAAGTCTGCTGTTGAGCTCTAGTTATCATGATGTCTTAAATGCAACTGTGAGGCATGTGGGTGATGAGAATTCATTTTCATTATCTTCAGTCTGTGTTTGATAGGCACACTGTATTGCTTAGGATTTAAGTTCAGCTGCATATAACAGAGATCGAGCTCACCTCCTCCAGTCCAAAATGGCTCAAAGAAGACAACAGTTTATCTCTCTCAGACATAAGCACAACTATAGGCAGTTAGGGATGGTGGGGTGGCCACAGTTGCCATTCTGCCACTCCCAGATGTTGCCCTGCTCACATGGCCAAAGATGGCTCACTACCAAGTCCTTGTTGCAAGCCACAGGGTAGGGGAAGGTGAGGAGAGGCTGGCTTATCACCTCCCTGGAAGGACGCATTCCAGAAGAGATACTTCCAGTGGCCAGAATTAATCACAAGGCCATGAGAAATGGCGAAAGTTGCTGACAGTGTTGTCACTGTGACGGTGGAGTTCTCTGACAAGGAAGAAGGATAGAGCATCTATCGGGGGATGGATCCCTAGCAATCTTTGTCGCATATGTTTTACTATTCCTAAATTGGAAAAAAAAAAAAAAAAAAGGAAATGAAAAACTGATTCTCAAAGATGGAAAACTCTTCCATACTTACCTGGTCAATGCCCGCTCGTCCCTCTTATCTCAACTTAAAAGTCACTTCCTCGGAGAAGCCTGCCTGGGGTTTTCCCCTCCCTTCCCTTCACCCCCGCCACCCCCATCTGATGAGGTCTCCCTGGGGTTCTGTGTCAAGAGGACTGCTTTCAGGGTAATTCCCAGAACTGAAATCAATGATTCGCTGATATGACTGTGTGTGTAAGACCTCCCGAATGCCCTCTAAGCTCTGTGAAGGCAAGGACCGAACCTGTCTTAGTCACATGGGCCCTTGTTAAGCACTGAAGGCAAATTTCTCAGACCAGTTCCAATGAACGGGAAAACAAGGTGTGTGCTCGAGGGCACATAACTAGTGCAGAACCGAGACCAAAGCTGGGTCTTCAGGCTCCTACTCTCTTATCACACCACGCAGCTTTTACAGGTGACAAAATATGGCCCAGGAGAACAAAATCACTTTGCTGACCTTGTACAGATGATTAGTGGCAGGATGAGGCCTGGAATCCAACATGCTAAATGCTTAGCCCAGTTCTCTTTCCACTATAATACATTCATGCTTCTAAACCCCAGGAGCTCCTTTTTCAGGAAAAGTCAAGGTGTTTACAGAAAGATTCATCATCATAGACTTAAACGATTTGTTTAAAATGAACACTTTGATTTTTGATAAAAAATCCGACTAATCGTGTAATGTGTGAACCTCAACAGAATTCTCGATCAGGAAAAAACAGAAGGTGTAAAAGACATTTTGGGAACAATCGGGAAAAATTAAGTACGGGCTGTATTTAAATTTTTTTTTTTAATGTTTCTTTAGTTTTTGAGAGACAGAGAGAGACAGAGGTGAGTGGAGGAGGGGAGAGAGAGACAGAGACAAAGAATCCGAAGCAGGCTCCAGGCTCTGAGCTGTCAGCACAGAGCCCAATGCAGGGCTCAAACTCACAAACTGCAAGATCATGACCTGAGCCAAAGTCAGACGCTTAGCCGATTGAGCCACCCAGGCGCCCCTAAATATAGGCTGTATTTTAGATGATAATTATTAAAGGGATGTAATAACGATATTGTGGTTAAGTAGAAGAATATTCCTTTACTTAGAATATGCAGGCTAAAGTATTAGGTGGGGCTGGTGGGAGAAGTGTTGTGTCTACAGGACACAGAGGGGATCTTACCTTTGAGTTCAGCTTGGAAGATAGTGTTAGTCTATGTATGGAGGAAGTGCTTATTTGTTCCTCTTGGGAAAGAAGCAGTATTTTGATCATCACATAAAGTGCTGCTGACTGATGTCATTATTTTGATCAGCAGAAGCTAAGGCATCTTCCCCAACAAGGCTGATTGGATGAAAGAATTTACGTAATCCATTTGCTAACAAACTACAATACAGCTGCTTTTAAAAAATTCTCTTTGCACATCCTGGATTGACTCTGTCAGGGAGTACATTAGAAGAACATATGTTACAGAATATTCTGTTACTTTTAAAACATAATTGACCTCGCCGGAGAAGGCCATGTACTCTTGGCATCCAATCCTCCTACAATGTTTTCTTTGTCTCTAAGAATCATTTATGTTTAACACGTGCTGTTTCAAAGAATGGCAAGAATTCTTAAACAATCGAAGCTCTAATCTATGACTGTCCTCTAGAAACGGAAAACCAAACTAACATGTCTCCTGAGTATTTTGTTTCTTCTGCCTTCTCCCCAAACTTTAACCACCAGTTCTGCTATTTTGAAGTTACAGAACAGTATTTTTTAATACTGTTTTAACAACAACAAAATGTTTTAATTTCATAAAGGTGATAAGAAGGCTCAGTGGAGATCTAACTATAATGGTCATTTAACACTAGACAATTAAGGAAAGTCCTATATTCTCTATACATTGCTAGAGAGCACAAAAATAGATAGGCTGGACTTCCACATGGTTTATGTTTTCGGATGTTCTGGAGCAAAGGTCTTTTCTTTTTTTAAGCTTATTTATTTATTTATTTGTAAGTAATCTCTATGCCCAACGTGGGACTCAAACTCATGACCCTGAGATCAAGAGTCAGTATGCTCTTTTAACTGGGCCAGCCAGGTGCCCCTGGAGCAAAGGTCTTGACCAAACCTCTTAAAACACCTTCTAGCACTAATATTCTACTACAAAAATTCAGGCAGACAACAAAAGTGAGGTCAAATTATGTTTTTGTTTTGTGGTATTTCTGTATATATAAATGTCAGAGAAGTATCCAGATTAAAATATCAAAATGGGAGAACCTAGGTGGTCTCCAAACCTGAGAGTGGGGTGGGGAAGGGTGGGACTTTTCCCAGTAATGAATTTGGGAGCGAGTATGAGTATGAGGAAACACGGCCCTTTGCCGTCCACTTCAATAACATGTTGTCAATGAAGTCTTAAACATGGGCTCAAGATATTGTTTTCTGTTTAATGAGGATCCATACACAAGATATGAGCTTGAGGAATCTCAAATGTGCTCAGGGTAAGCAAGAGGGTGCTGATAGGATTTATCAGAATAGAAAGGACTGTCGCTGCTACCTTGAGAAAAGCTTCCAGAACAGGACCAATACCCATAGGACTCATTAGTTTATGGTCACTAATGAAATATGAATCCATAAGACTAGCAATATTTAGGGAGTCTTCATAATTAATGTAAGGGAACATCCAGAGGAAAAAGTCATAAATCATTTTGGAATATTAGAAAGTCTAGTAAAAGAAATGGATTAGTTTTTGTCCTCGTTTCAGGGAAAGCCACTTCAGAAATGAAGGCAGAGCAAAGGCTATGAGCAAAGGAGGAAATGGAAAACACCAACAATTATAGACTGAATGTGTGTGTCCCTCCCCACATTCATATCTTAAAACCTAAACCTATTCCCCACAAAGGGATGATGTTAGGAGGTGGGGCTGTTTGGAGGGTGAAGCCCACATGAATGGGGTTGGTGTCCCAGAGGGGGCACCTGGGTGGCTCAGTTCAGTTGAGCAACTTCCCTTGGGTCATGATCTCATGATTCACGAGCCCCGTCAGACTCCGTGTTGACAGCTCAGGGCCTGGAGACTGCTTCAACTTCTGTGCCTCCCTCTCTTTCTGCCCCTCCCCAGTTTGTGCTCTTCCTCTCTCTCTCTTTCTCAAAGATAAATAAAAACATTAAAAAAAAAAAAAAAAAAAAAAAAACCACCCCAGAGAGCCTCCTTACCCCTTCTACCATGTAAAGAGGACACAGTGACAAGAAACAAGAAGGAGGACCCTCTCAGGCACGAATCTGCCGGTACCTTGACCTTGGACTTCCCGGCCTCCAGAACTGTGAGAAATACATTTCTGTTGTTTATAAGCCACCCAGTCTATGGCATTCTGTGATAGCAGCCCAGACAAAGACACCAACTAATTTGGAAGCATCCTGCTTAGACACAGTCACATGCATTTTGCTGGGCTTATGACCTTGCACCTTTCTATTTTCACCCAAAGCACCCAAACTCTATTAGTGTTTTGTTTTGTTTTAAATAAACTGTACCCCCAATATGCAGCTCACACTTATGACCCCAAGATCAAAAGTTACTTGCTCTACCAACTAAACCAGCCAAGTGCCCACCTTTTTTTTTCTTTTTAATATTTATTTTTGAGAGAAAGAGAGCAAGCAGGGAGGGACAGAGAGAGAGAGAGAGAGAGAGAGAGAGAGGGAGACACAGTATTTGAAGCAGGTTCCAGGCCCTGCGCTGTCAGCATAGAACCCAACACAGGGCTTGAACCCACAAACTATGAGATCACGACCTGAGCCAAGGTTGGACGCTTAACTGACTGAGCCACTCAGGCACCTACTTTCTTTTTTATGTTAGTTTTCTAGAACTTCCATAATGAACTACCACTAACTGCATGGCTTGAAACAATAGACATTTATTCTCTCACAGTTCCAGTCCAGAAGCTAGAAGTTTGAGATGGAGGTGTCCACAGGGCTGTGCTCTCCTAGCTTCTGGCAGCTGCCCACATTCCTTGGTGTTCTCCAGTGCCATGATCTTAGTGTTTGTGTTCCCCCACAAAGTCCATGTATGCTCAAGGTGATATTATTAGTAGGCGGGGTTTGGGGAGGTCCTTAAAAGTCATGAAGTGGAACCCTCACGAATGGGATTTCTGCCTTATAAGAGAGGCTCCAGAGAGATCCCTGGTGGAAGGTGGCTCCTTCCACCACATGAGAATTCAGTGAGAAGTCTGTGAGCTGGAAAAGAGCCCTCAGCCAGACTGTGCTGGCACCCTCACCTCTAACTTCCAGCCTCCAGGACTAACAAATATATTTCTGTTATCTGTAAGCTACCCAGTCCATGATATTTTGTTACAGCAGCCCAAATGGACTCAGACATTTGACTTGCCTTAGTCATCACATGGCCACCTTCCCTCTGGGTGTATGTGTCTTCATGTGGTGTTCTGTGTATCTGTTTCTCTCTTTTTCTCTTCTTATATAGACACCAGACATATTGGATTTAGGGCCCACCCTATTCCAGTATGACCTCATCTTTTTTTGTTGTTGTTGTTATAAATCTTTGTTTTAAGTGTTTATTTATTTATCTTTGAGAGAAAGAGAACACAAGCAGGGGAGGGGAGAGAGAGAGAGAGAGAGAGAGAGAGAGAGAGAGAGAGAGAGAGAGAGAGAGAGAGAGAATGAATCCCAAGCAGGCTTCGTATTGTCAGGGCAGAACCCAACGTGGGGCTCAATTCCATGAACCGTGAGAGCATGACCTGAGCCGAAATCAAGAGTCAGATGCTTAACTGACTGAGCCGCCCAGGCTCCTCCAGTATGACCTCATCTTAACGTACATCTACAATGTATTAATGTAACCCTAACACTGTTTCCAGAGAAGGTACATTCACAAGTACCAGGGGTTAGGACTTCAGCAGATCATTTGAGGGGATACAGTTCAACCCCAACACTACACAGTCAATTGGATGTTTCCATGTTTGTTGAGCATTTATATAACTGCTCCAGACCCTATAGGTTAAACAGAAAAATCTAGGCCAAGGGATAGGATCTTTTGCCCTCAGTAAGTTATTAGAAAAACAATTTGAAAGACCAGTAAATGGTATAAAAATTTACATCAGTGCTATTTATAAAGATTTAAAAAATGGGGAAGAAAACCCTAATTATCCAATTGAAAGGGTGTGTAAAGGTAGGATAACCAGGTGAATCTGGTTTGCGCAGGACTCTCTGATAAAAGTCCCGTGTCCACGAACCCTCTCAGACACAGGCAAATGGGAATGATTGGTTACCCTGTAGCAAAACACTGGAAGACCATGGAATCTTCATTTACAAATATATTCGTAAAGATTTTAAATGACATGGGATATGTTTTAAATGTTAAGCAACAACAACAAACAAGCAGAATTCAAAATGCTAGAGCTACACAAGTAAGCATGTGAATTAAAAGAAGAAGAAAAAAACAGAACTGGTACGAAATAAGCCAGTTGTCTCTGTAGAGTGGGATTGTAAAAAGTTCTCTTGTGTGCTTCTTGAAACGTTATAGTGTACTTTTCAAATTTTCTGTTGATGAATATGTATTGCTTAATCAGGAAAAAAATTAAGGCAAAAGCTAAAAAGTGCATGGATATTAGTCTAAATTCCTACTACTTTTACTCTCAGAATAATTAAAATAACAGTCCTTAACAAGTATTTATTTCATGCTGAACACTGCTATTTATTTTGTCATTGAGATTATACAGTAAAATGGCCTTGTAGATATTGCTGTTATCACCACCTTTCAGATGAAGAAGCTGAGACTCACTGATGTGAAGTAACTTCCGAGCTGGCAAGTGGAGGATTAGGAATCAGGACTGCAACACTGTTCCTTCCTCTGAGAGAACCTTGCTGTGTGATCGTGATCGGTATCCGCAACAGCACCTTCGGGACGCTGCCCGATTTCGTCACATGGGTTCAGGTAAGGCTCCCTCAAGCTGTTGACGTACGCAAACGAGAGAAGGTTTGCAGTGACGTGGGGTGAGTACACAGAAAATGCAGAGGGGAAGAAAAGGCAATTATTAACAGAGGAAGCAGATTTTGTGCAAAGAATAAAAGTTAATCACATCATACCCTGTGGTTAAGGCATGATTTACATACTACTAAAAATCACACTTGGTATTGATCCACACTAAATGATGGTTAAAAACCAGATTAGGAGAATAAGGGCAAGATGTGTGGGTCTGTCCTGGGGTAAGCCTGAGAGAGCTGTGGTCTCCCCCACCTATTGGGAAATCAACTGATGATATCTAAAACCAAGAACTCAAGAAGTAAACATAAAACTTACTACTTAAAATTAGGGAGACCAATGCTGAAATACTCAACTGAAAGTGCTCAAGTGTCTGGAGAACAAGAAATGGGCAGAGATGATCAGGGGTAGCTATTTTTACTAACGAGTCTTATAGAACTATTTCATTTTTTTTAAGTTTTTTTTTAATGTTTATTTAATTTTGACAGAGGGAGAGAGAGTCAGATCACCAGTGGGGGAGGGGCAGAGAGAGGGAGACACAGAATCCAAAGCAGGCTCCAGGCTCTGAGCTGTCAGCACAGAGCCAGACGTGGGGCTCAAACCCACGAACCATGAGACCATGACCCGAGGTAAAGTCAGATGCTTAACCAACTGAGCCAACCAAGTGCCCCACAGTCTTTAATTATTAAAGTCCTTTCACTAATAAGTACATACATGTGATTATTAAATTTTTTTTAATGTTTATTTATTTTTGAGAGAGAGACAGAGTGTGAGTGGGGGGAGGAGCAGAGAGAGAGGGAGACACAGAATCCGAAGCAGGCTCCGGGCTCCAAGCTGTCAGCATAGAGCCCGACGCGGGGCTTGAACTCACAGACCGTGAGATCGTGACCCGAGCTGAAGTCAGACACTTACTGACTGAGCCACCCAGGCGCTCCTATATACTTGTGATTATTATTGGTTATTTCTTTTATTATTTTGTGAATTTCCTGCTTACATCCCTTGCCATTTTTTCTTTCTGTTTGTTCTTATTGATATGTAATTATTAATATTAACTTTATGTTTGTCACATAGTTTGCAAAAATTTTTCCAACTTTGCCTGAACCTTTGTAGCATATTTAGAAACATTTTATTCATTCTAAAATTATTTTGGGGGCGCCTTGGTGGCTCAGTCAGTTGAGCATCCGACTTTAGCTCAGGTCATGATTTCACAGTTCATGAGTTCAAGCCCCACATTGGGCTCTGTGCGCACAGCTCAGAGCCTGGAACCTGCTTCAGATTCTGTGTCTCCCACTCTCTCTGCCCCTCCCCAGCTCATGCTCTCCCTTTCTCTATCAAAAATAAATAAATATTAAAAAATTAAAAATAATAAAATTATTTTTCAATAATCCATAATTTATAGAACTTTTATATGTCATTTTTAAAGTTGTATTTTTGACCCATTTGAACTAATGTTGATGGTTAAAAGTAAGATAGTGATAACTCATCCATTTTGGATAGTTTCTGAGTGTTTTAAGTTAGGGAAAGGGGTCTTACTACCCTATATATGTAGCAAAAGCAAGCATTGTAATTTCTAGATTTGAACTTATTGTGTCTTCTCTGTTTTTACTTGAAATTATAAATATCTTACCTTTATTTTTAATTTTTGATTGCATTTCAATAGCAATTGAAATTATCTTAAAATATGAATATGAATAAAAATTTAATTACTTGAAGTTAAACTAAGATTTCAATATTTCTTTGGCATTCAGACCATGTGGTTATTTTTTGTGTTCTTGCTGCCGTAGTTTTGAAGTCTCAGAATGGTAACTATTTTCTAGAAATTGATAGCATGATGGGGTTTGAGAAGGGATTTTAGGTGCTTTTTTATCAGTAGTTAGGTAAGTTCATCTCTTACATTTTAGCTTCTGCTAGTTATCAGTAGAGTGGAGAGACAAGAAGGGGGATTTCATAATAGGATACTGCTACTCTTAACCACAACTTTCCAAGAAATACTGGAAGAAATAATATACTCATAATAATGATCAAAAATAGTGAAACACTTTACTAATTTGTGATGTTCCTCATCTGGGTGTGTGCTCTGTAGGACTGAAACACGCTGTAAGTCATTTAGAAGTGGCCAGGAACTGGGGCGCCTGGGTGGCTCAGTCGGTTGAGCGTCCAACTTCAGCTTAGGTCACGATCTCGGGATCTGTGGGTTCGGGCCCCGCGTCAGGCTCTGTGCTGACAGCTCGGAGCCTGGAGCCTGCTTCCGATTCTGTGTCTCCCTCTCTCTCTGCCCTTCCCCCTCTCACACTCTGTCTGTCTGGCTGTCTCTCTCTCTCACAAATAAATAAACATTAAAAAAGAAAAAAAATATATATATATATATAATAGAAGTGGCCAGGAACATAAGCATGATCCCCCTTCACAGACACATATTCCTTCATGAAAGGGAAACCTGATGAGGTGGTCTGTAGGCTCAAGAAGGAAATTGCATTTTCTTAAGTAAGAGACAACCTAATAACTATAAAACAGGAGGGAAAGTTTTAGTCATATGAATTAAATTTGGTAACAAAAAGGAAGTATTTTTAGACCTATCGTATGACAAAGTAGAGAAGGCACAATAACTTTCCTGGTTGTTCCATCAATAGGAAAGCGAAAGCATTCGGTTTAATTTACTAAACATTATAGAGTGTCTTCTATGTGGCAGACACCGGGCCAGGCCTGGTGTCATAGAAATGAATGTGGCTGCCTCGAATGGACGCACAGTCCTACGAAGGAAGGGTGGTTTGGGCAAGCTGGGGTTTGGAGAAGGCTTCTGGGAGGAGCTGATTCCTGAGTAAGGGTTTGTCAGGGGGAAGCTTGCATAGGCAGAGCCACCAAGATATAAAATAGTGTGATGTTCACAGAGGCAATACAGGAATTTACTAGTACAAGAGCAACAAAAGAGAGGAGTGGACGGGTAGGAAATGAGTTTGGAAAGGTAGGCAGAACCTGAAGATGTGTATGCCATGTTTAGATTCTAATCTGTGTGTAGTGAGGAGGGGCCATGGAGGATATGAGACAAGGGCCGAGTGAGTAGCATTTTTTTTTTACGTTTATTTGTTTATTTTGAGGGAGAGAGAAAGCGGGAGAGGGGCAGAGAGAGAGGGAGACACAAAATCTGAAGCAGGTTCCAGGCTCTGAGCCATCAGTACAGAGCCCGACGCGGGACTCAAACCCACGAGCCGTGAGATCATGACCTGAGCCGAAGTCGGATGCTTAACCGAGCCACCCAGGCGCCTTGATCACGTGATTGTTTTGAAGGGGATGAGAATATGCCCCCTCAAAATATGCAATGTTGGCAAAAGGTTTTGAGCTGAAATCAGTTAAGCAGTAACAAACACAGAAAAAGCTCTTTGCCCTCTCTCTATCTGCCTAAAAGCAGGTGATAAATTTCCCTTTGTGAAGGTGTCCCCCCTCCCTTTCCCATACGAGCAGGAGGGAAACAACCATCGTCCCTAGAGACAGAAAGTCAGTAGGGAGATGGGTCTGTACAAACTTTACTAAAATAACCCTTATCTTTGATTAGTTTCCCACACATACTTACCTTCCCACAAATTTACCACCCTAGGAGCCCAAACCCTTTTCTTGTGTCACATCACACATCACTTCTCCATAAATTTGTCCCCTTTGTTAAGATGCTATATAAGCCCCATATTCTTTTTTTAAACTTTTATCTATTTAAGCGAGCTGTACACCCAATGTGGGACTCGAACACATGATCTCAAGATCAAGAGTCAGATGCTTTACCAACTGAGCCAGCCAGGTGCCCCTATAACCTCCGTATTCTAACCACCCTCTGCGTTACCGCTGAGTCTCCCCACGTGTATGTGTGTTATGTGCATAAACAAACTTATTCTTATGTTCATCTTGATTTTGAATTCACATGCTCTAAGTACTAGACCTAAGAAAGAAGAGCGAAAAGGTTTTTTTTCCATCTTCCAGTTCCTACATTGAAGCCAGGCCTTCTACAGGGGGAAAAAAAAATGGACATCTTAATAAAAGTGGAACCATGACAGGCACAGAGGAAGAAGTCCATGTGACGGTAGAGACAAACCTGGGAGTTATGCTACTGCAAGCCAAGAAACACCTGGGGCCACCAGAAGCTAGAAAAAAACCCAGGGAGGACTCTTCTCTAGAGCCTTCGGAGGAAGCATGACCTTGCCGTCACCTTGATATTGGATGCCTAGCTTCCAGAACCGTGGGAGAAGACATTTCTACGGTTTTCAGCCATCTAGTCTGTGGCACTTTGTCACCAAAGCCCTTGGGAAGTCATACCACCGCCGTGCTATCCCTGTCTCTCTGAGGAAGACAATGAAGAGAGTGATGTCAGAATTCCAGAAGGAGAGGCAGATTCTCGAGATGTCTTGTCCCACCCTTGGCACCCTTTGATAAAGTAAAAAGCAGGTGTCATTACACTAGGGACTAGTTGACATCCTGAACTAAGCAGCCGCAAACAAATTTAAGCGACCAAACTAAAACTTTTTAAACACTTAATTTTTAAAAAGTGGAGCTGTGTGGCATCAGGCTGGCTCAGTCAGTAGAGCATGCGACTCTTGATCTCAGGGTTGCAGGTTTGAGGCCCCACCTTGGGTGTAGAGATGACTTAAAAATAAAATCTTAAAGAAAGAAAAAAAAGTGGAGTTGTAACATAAGAATAAGAATCCAGGCTTAGCATTAAATAAACTCTCAGCCCAAATGATTTTTTTTTAATTTTTTTAATCTTTATTTATTTTTGAGACAGAGAGAGACAGAGTGTGAGTGGGGGAGGAACAGAGAGAGGGAGATACAGAATCCCAAGTAGGCTCCAGGCTCCAAGCTGTCAGCACAGAGCCCGATGCAGGGCTCGAACTCACAAACCGTGAGATCATGACCTGAGCTGAAGTCGGACGCTTAACCGACTGAGCCACCCAGGTCCCCCTCAGCCCAAGTGATTTTAAGCAAGATATGTAACCTCCCTAAATTTTAGGCTCCTTATTTATAAAACATGACCAAAATCCAGTTCACAGAATTGTTAAAGAATTAAATGAGATGATGTTCACAAGCACTGCACTAATTATAATTCACTGGTTCAAATATTAGAAACCCAGTTAAAGGGGCACCTGGGTGGCTCAGTCGGTTGAGTGTCCGGCTTCAGCTCAGGTCACGATCTCACGGTTCATGAGTTCAAGTCCCACATCCGGCTCGCTGCTGTCAGCGCAGAGCCTGCTTCAGATTCTCTGTCCTCCTCTCTCTGCCCCTTCCCCACTCGCACTCCCTCTCTCTCAAAAATAAATAAACATTAAAAAAAGGAAAGAAAGAAACCTAGTTAAAATTAGCTTTTTTAAAAAAGTTTATTGGCTCCTGTAAACTGGGAAGTCCATGGACTTTTCAGGCCCATCCTGAAAAGATACAGGTGCTTCTCCTGATCAACAATTCTTGCTCTTTCTCTCCTCTCTCTTCTTTTCTTGGCTATTCTTTACTCTGTGTATTGGTTTCTCTCTCACAATAAGCTTCTATCTTAAGAAAAATGTCCCCTGGGGCGCCTGGGCGGCTCAGTTGTGTGAGCACCCAACTTCAGCTCGTGCCCAAGTTCAGCTCGGGTCATGTTCTCACAAGTCTCGGGACTTGTGACTACAAGCCCCACTTCAGGCTCTGTGCTGACAGCTCAGAGTCCGTGTCTCCCTCTCTCTCTGCCCCTCCCCCACTCACACAGCCTCTTTCTCTCTCAAAAATAAACATTAAAAAAAAAAAAGAAAAATGTCCCCTAATACTGTCGGTCACTCCGTGTCCTAGCCCTGCCACAGTCCTAGGAGAAAAAGAAAGCCCCTTCTCCCAGAGTCCACATATCATTCCCAGGGGAGAACGCCAATCGGACCTGTTTGAGTCACGTGCCTGCCTCCACTGCCAGAGTGAGGGGCAGGCCTGAGTGTTTGCTAGAGGACGGGATGACAGCAGTAATCCGTGCGAGTGACCCACACTCCAGGAGAGTTTTAAATCGCGTTGGTTGGTGGTTTTATGTACGGGAAAATCATGCGTAGAAAAAACCTATGCACTTATACCAACCTTTTATTTCTAGCGGAATTATGGGAGGTTCGTTTTGCTTCTTTACACCCTTCTGGATTTTCTAAATATTGCACAAAAGGATTTACCAATTTGGCAGTGAGGGGTTACAATGACAAAAACTAATCAGAAAAAGAAAATTTGTTGCTGATACAACTGGGAAACCTACGAAGTCCCCACCAGGGAGCCTAGGATGTGTCTCCATCTACCTGAAATGTATGAGCATATCTGGGCCATTTCCAAGTTAAGATGTGATTAATTGTAATATATCTGAGACAAAGTTGTGATTGGATGGAAATGGGGAGAGTGAGAACCCCGTGGTAGAAAGGGCAAGGGGTTTTGCCCAGCTCCCACAGAAAGGAATGCTAGTACCTTTGTTGATCAAGGTAGCCTGATGCTTAAGGGAGGGTCCCCATTCCAATGGGTTGGATGTTACTGGATCTATCAAGAAAGAAAGAGGGTAGAAGGGGGTGGGTGATACCACCTCTAAGGGGTCTGCTTGCTCTTCTCCCCTTTGCTCTCATTCCTTGGTCTCCAGAACTGAGCCAAGAGGCACCTATTTATTCTAGAGATGGATAACATTGTTCTCTGGCCAGGATAAATTCCAGCTGAAATCCACAAACTAGGATAAGGAAGGGAAAATCATTTCTCCCCTACCCTTCTAGGTTCTGTGACCGAGAACTCCCTACCCCCACCACAGTAAGAAACAGATGAACAAGAGAAAAAAAAATTGAGTACCATATAAACCTCACATATCCATGGGGCATACCCAGGAAAACTAAGTAAAACTCCCCAACATGGCCAAAGCCACCACCTTAAATATCATCTTCAGTTAAAGAAAAAGGAAAGATATTTAGGAAGAGAGATTGGTTATGGAGATGTTAAAAAACAAAATTCAACTGAATCCATTTGAGGATGTAATTGGCTTTCTTCAAGATTCATGAATCAGGCAGAATTCCGTCTCAGCAGGTAGAAGTTTGCACCAAAGGATCGGTACAAACGAGAAAACTTCTATAGGCAGGAGGAGGCAGGGCAAGGAAGTTATTCTAGCAAAGAGTGGATTGTTTCAAGTGAGGTCACCATCCTTTGGGGGAAGACAGGGGTGTCTATCAGGCAGATTACCTCCCTAGTGTTGACCAGGTAATTCTAGATTGACTGGTAAAGGCCACATTCTTGGGAGAGGCTGAAACTGTTAAGTAGGTTGGGTTTTCATTTTTTGTGTTTTTTTTTTTAAGCTTATTTATTTTGAGAGAGAGAGGGAGCACACCCACTAGCAGGGGAGAGGCAGAGAGAGAGAGAGGAAGAGACAGAATCCCAAGCAGCCTCCGGCTGTCAGCACACAGCTAGACGTGGGGCTCAAACTCGTGAACCATGAGATCATGACCTGAGCCAAAATCAAGAGTAGGACACTTAACCAACTGAGCCACCCAGACACCCCATGCAAGTAGGTTAGGTATTAAGTCTTGGTTTCCTGATATGGGGTTTAGCACAAGTGACTCCATTTTGGACCTGTTGTTTCTCTTTTTAAACAATTCTCCCACTTCGATCAGTGTCTCTTCTTAACTGAGAGATGTGGTCAAAATTTAAGACATTAGCGCCAGTCCCAGATACTGCTCTGAAGTCTCACTTGCTGATTTTGTGTGTGTGTGTATGTGTGTGTGCTGGTCTTCTGTGTGATATTCACAGGTCATGACATTTTTTGTGGAGTCTGTGTAGTATTCACGAGTTGCAACTTTGGGCTCACTGTTTTTAAGTCGGTTATTCTCTCCATTCCCTTTTTGATATTCCAGTTTTAGAGGCATCATTTGCTTGGTGGTTGGTTGCTGCAAACATACATTTAAAGCTTTGGAGGGACACCTGGGTGGCTCGGTCAGTTGAGCGTCCGACTTCAGCTCAGGTCATGATCCTGCGGTTTGTGGGTTCAAGCCCCACGGCAGGCTCTGTGCTGACAGCTTGGAGCCTGGGGCCTGCTTCGTGTTCTGTGTCTCCCTCATCTCCCTGCCCCTCCCCTACTCACATTCTGTCTCTCTCTCTCTTTCTCAAAAACAAATAAACATAAAAAAATTATAAAGCTTTTGAGAGAGTACAGTGCAACAGGGGACTACTATGATTATTATTAGCAAGATAATTCCCAATGTTTGGAGTGCACTTCATGGCCCCCAACACTGAAACCTGTCAAAATCGATTAAGTCAAAGAAAGACTCTGTTGAAGGGGTCACCTTTTTAAGCCAAGTGGCTTGCTCGGTGATCTTAAGTAACTGAGATTCAGCTTCCCCAGAGTGCTAATCCAGGCTCAGCAAGTGGTCTTGGCCACAGCACAGACACCCCCTTGCTTAGCTAAAAGGTAATCGAGGGCGGGGCACCTGGCTGGCTCAGTTGGTGGAGTGTGAGACTCTTGATCTTAGGGTTGAGTTCAAGCCTTACTATGTTGGGTGTAAAGATACTTAAAATTAACACCTTAAAAAAATGGGGCGCGTAGTGGCTCAGTCGGTTGAGCATCCAACTTCAGCTCAGGTTGTGATCTTGCGATTCATGAGTTTGAGCCCCGCATCAGGCTTGCTGCTGTCAGCATGGAGCCCACTTTGGATCCTCTCCCCCCACACACCCCACCCCTGCCCTGTCTCTGCCCCTCCACTGGCTTGCTCTCTCTCTCTCTCTCTCTCTCTCTCTCAAAAGTACATAAAGATTAAAAATAAAAATAAGGGTTATGCCTGAGAATCTAAAAACTTTGCTAGGCAGCTCTTGCTTTAGCAGCAAACTCTAAAACTATTGAAAGTGATACTTTCAATAGTTAAGGAGAGATCTCTAATTATAGACCCATTTACATTTACTCCTAACCAGGAAAGTAGGGCCCTGCCAAAGGAAGTGAATTCTGAATCACAAAAGCCTCCTGGTAGTTTCTTTGTAACCTGACAATATAAACTCAGGAGAGGCAGCCAACAAGGTGTAACAGTTAAGGCCGCAGTTGGATAACCTAAGAGGCATCCTTAGTTATGCACCAGGCGTCTAGGAATCATAGGTCCAAGGAGGATGCTAACCAACCACCACAGACAAAAATACATTCTCTCTGGACACAGACCACTTCTGCTAAGGTGGCACAGTTAATGGACAGATGGGAGTTTTTGATGACAAATCCAGAAGTCTGAAAGGCCCCTTAGCAGTTGCCTGGATGATGAAGAGAATAGTGTTATCTTTCCAGGCCAATGGCAGATTAAAGAAAAGAAAGAAAGAAAGAACAGGTTTCATGTTTAAGGTAGGAATTCTCAACTCAGTGTCTTGGGTGGAAGTGGTCTACATCAATGTCAACTACTCCTCTTCCTTATCAGTTTGGTTCAGAGGTCTCCAGCGCCTGCGTGGGACCAGATGTCAGGCGGAGACTTCTTCAGCTGTGCGGTGTGTACCCAAGGTTCAAGTCCGTGCAGTTTAGCTGCAATCTGGGTAGTGAGCAGGACTTGGTAGAGTCCCCTCCAAAGAGATTCAAGGATAATCTTTGTTCTTAGTGGGGGGGGGGGGGGGGGGGGCGGGGGGACAGAAAGCAAGAAAATGAGAAGACTGGAGAAAATTGCAAATATTAGTTTGGAGAGTCATAACCAGATATTTGAGGAAACTAGAATTTCAGATCTACTCCAGTTTGCAGGTATATAAAAAACCCTCAAAGCCAACAGGATTAGAATATTCTATCTATAAAGGTACTAACAATTGTCTCCATTATTTTTTCCAAAGATAATCACAGTAGCACTCATTTGTTTGCATTAAACATGACCTGATTGTTTACATTAGTGTATCATGAATAGTGATTGGCCATGTAAGCTCTTTTTAAGATGATTTTGCTGGACATTTTCATGAGGAATCCAAGCAGTTCTTTAAAACTGTCTGGTCGTATCTTAGTGTAGGGATATCTCTCTCAAATATGACATTCTAGTCCAAGTCTTGGTGATATAGCCAGTGTTTCCAATTGTGTCCTGCGACAGAGAGAACAACCTCTTATTGAACTTGTGCAAATAACTAACCATATTGTCATAAAAAGAATACTGCAGAGATTCTGAATTCTGGCAGTGCCTGGGTGGCTCTATCAGCTAAGCATCTGACTTTGGCTCAGGTCATGATCTTGCGGTTCATGAGTTCGAGCCCCACATCGGCTGTGCTGACAGCTCAGAACCTGGAGCCGGCTTTGGATTCTGTGTCTCCCTCTCCCTCCCCTCCCCTGCTCATGCTTTGTCTCTGCCTGTCAAAAATAAATAAGCATTTCAAAAAAAATTTTTTAATTAAAAAAAAAGAGTTTCTGAATTCTGGAGGAAGCAGGTAGGGAGAAAAAGTAAATATTTCATCTTTGTTTACAAAGATATACTTTACCAAATTTCTGTAAGTCATACATAGCTTAAGAGAAAAGATGTCCTTAAACCTGGGAAAATAAAACGTTGAGGAAACAGGTCATAAAAATTACAATCAGCCTCCTCAGTTTATTCAGACCCATGTAATTAATACTTGCTCTGCTTGAATCCATTTCTTGCCATTAGTTCTGGAAATTTTTACCTAGTTAAGAGTTATGATCTGAGAGTTATCAGAAGCCTGTACTTGCCAAAGTTGTTTCCATGAATCTCCTAAAGATGAAGCACTTTTGCAGGAACACTTTTGCAAAAAGCATCTCAGTAAAATAATAACTGTAAATGATGTCCCCAAATAAACACACACACACACACACACACACACACACACACACAAACCCAAAACAAAAAAAACCTTGGAATTCTCCATGGTTAAAGATCTGAGGAGAGTTCACTATAAAACAGCAGAACACTTACATTCCTATACAAATTCAACAAAAAGAAGACTTAGTATTCTTACTTGGCAATGCTTCCCATCTAATTTAACATATCAAATAAGCCTGAAATTATTTTATTTATTTATTTATTTGTTTATTTATTAAATTTTTTTAATGTTTATTTATTTATTTAATTTTTTTTTTTTAACATTTTATTTATTTTTGAGACAGAGAGAGGCAGAGCATGAACAGGGGAGGGGCAGAGAGAGAGGGAGACACAGAATCTGAAACAGGCTCCAGGCTCTGAGCTGTCAGCACAGAGCCCGACGCGGGGCTCGAACTCACGGACTGTGAGATCATGACCTGAGCCGAAGTCGGACGCTTAACCAACCGAGCCACCCAGGCACCCCGAATGTTTATTTATTTTTGAGAGAGAGAGAGATAGAGCACAAGTGGGGTAGGGACAGAGAGAGAGGGAGACACAGAATCTGAAGCAGGCTCCAGGCTCTGAGATGTCAGCACAGATCCCGATGCAGGGCTAGAACTCACAAACTGTAAGATCATGACCTGAGCCGAAGCCAGAGGCCCACCCAAGTCCCCCAAATAAGCCTGAAGTTATTATCTTCTCTTTTTATAAAGGAGAACAAATCTTTTCAGATGTTCCAGGGACCCTTTGGAAAATCCCAATGGTAGTTCAAGGTCAAAAAGACTTCATTTAGAATTTGATTTTGGGGGGGCACCTGGCTGGCTCATTTGGAAAAGTATATGACTCTTGATCTTGGGGTTGTGGGTCCAAGCCCCACATTGGGTGTAGAGATTACTAAAAAAAAAAAAAAAAAAAAAAAAATTAAAAACACTAAAAAAAACCTTAAAAATTTGATTTGGGGAAGTTTTTCAAGAATATCAGAAGACTTAAACACTTGATTAATAGGGCCACAGATTGTTATAAAACAATACCTAATTATTTATTTGACCAAAATGGCAATAAAATATTTCAAAGGCAATTATGGAAGGTTACATAGTTGTGGACACAACTTAGCTGCTAATATTGAGAAGACTCAGTTCTCTTAAGTAATCAAAGACCTGATGATAAAAATAACAAAAAGCTCAGGAAATATTTCAATAAAACATAAGATCTTTGTCCTCTAGACAGATTGCCTTAAAGGTAAAGAAAACCTTTCATAATATTTTATCAAGAGCAGATCAATAGTCCAAGACACTTTGTCCTAACAGAAAAACAAAATCTAATTTTGAATCAGTTTACTTTTTATATCAATACCATTTCTTATTCAGATAAATTCATTTTAATCTCAGCCATCCTGACTACACATAAAATTCCTTTCTCAGGAGATTCCTCTTTCACAAACTGTACAGCTTTTTTTTTTTTTTTTCCTTACACATCAGATTTGGTCCTATGTTTTTCCTCTTTCCCATTCCTGTTTTAGGACAAAATTGCTTTCTTCTCCCTCAACAAAATGCACCTCCATTCCTCATGACTTTCTTTTACCAAAAACACACATCCTACATTCTTTGCGTACAGAGTTGTTTCCCTTATTATTTCTAGTAGCCTTAAACAATTGTGAATGAGCTGTTACTGACAAATTAATGAGTATGTTTCACAATTCCTGAAAGTATATTTTTCTCATAGTAAATTTTCCACTGTGGCACAAAACATGTTTAACAATAGACCCAAATAACTTTAGTTCTTCTGTAGAGGAAGCCAAAAATAAATAAACCTATTGTCACTAATGTTTCAATATTTTGTCTTACTTGAGAAATACCTAGATATTAAATAACTATCCATCATTTAACTTAACATAGCAAAACCTTAAGATTTCAGGTCACTAAAATGATGGGAAAACTAAAAAGTTTACCTAAACATTTTTATCCCACTTAAATTTATTTCATTCACTTGTTCTCAACAATTATGATTAGATTATTTATGAAAATTTCATCATACCAAACTTTCTTGGCTGACAAATTTTGAAACAGGGACAAAATGCAATTATTTGACTAGTAAAGCAAGGGAGAATAAACACTGTACATCTGCATCACTTTTAACACTAACAATTCTGAAGACTTAGCCAATTTAATTAATCCAAATTTAAACTGGCTTTTATTTAACAAAGATTATGTCAGATCACATGAGCTTGAAAAATATCTGGGTTAGTTTCTCTTATATTTCTGAGAATTTTAGGAATATTTAATTCATATAAGAATTTAGCTTTCCAAAGGCCACTTAAATAGTGTTGTTTACAAATTAATTTCAATAATACCATCCATAGGCAGAAACTTATCCTACATCTACAACATACGTACATAGACACACATGAACATACATGCAGACACAGAGACCGTATACCTTCTATTTCAAAATCTAAGCCATGAATCAGGTACATTAAAGACAAAACTCACTAGTTATAAAATGAAAGTTGGGTCCAACCTGTATTTCTGGCAGATGTAATAAGTTAAGGCTACATGATTGGATGGGCAAAGTTTTTTTTACCAGTATTTGTGGGGAACACACTTAAAGATTTTCCATTCTCTTAAGCTTCAAATCACTTTTTCCCCTTTTGTTTTTCTTCTGATAAGAATTAATCTCTCTGAAGTCTGCACTTCAAGGAGATAGCCCAGATGAGAAGAGAGGGTTGCTGGAGAAGACCAGGTAGAACATTTACATCTCAAAGCCATGGGGAAAGAATGCACTGATCCTTCAAGAAGGATGTTTATTTCCTAAGGCCAGAATTTCTATCATACCTACAAGCCTTTGGACATGAATAGAGGAGGTTAATTGTTAAAAAAGGATAGGTGGGCTTTGAATTGTTTCCAGAGCTGCATTTCTGGTCTTGCAAATACTTGTACGATCAAGATAGGTGCTTCTAATTCCTTCAAGCATTGGGTTGCAACTTAAAATAACATCATAGGTTGATCTACCCATCCAATCTTCTTACCTTCAGTTTGCTTTGTATATCAGGGAGATTTTCAGCTAAGATGGGAATCAAAAGATTTCTGTGTTCTGGATTTAGAGCTGCTTTGTCTTTGGAATGTTTTTGTATGTCTTATGTTTAGAATGTCTCTGAAATGTTGAATCCTTCCACAAAAGCTTTAGAGGGCCTATCTTTCCCTCTGGGTACATAGTTTTGTTTTAGCATAGGGGAGAACACAGAGCTTGTCAGTTTTCAGGCAGTACTGAACAATCCTCTCGGATGTAAGAGGGCTGGGTCTCCAAAGAGAGTGTAAAGGATACTACCTTTGCACAATCCACAGTTACTCCCAAAAATAGTCATAAGAAAGAACTGACAAGCTAGAGGACAATCTCTGTCCCAGGCAGGCAGAAAGCCAAACCAAGGTCTTTTTGTTTTAAGTTTTATTTACTGATTTTGAGAGAGAGAGAGAGAATAAGTGGGGGAGGAACAGAGAGAGAGGGGGAGAGAGAATCCCAAGCAGGCTCCACACTGTCAGTGCAGAGCCCAATGCAGGGCTCAAACTCACAAACAACTAGATAATGACCTGAGCTGAAATCAAGGGTCAGACGCTTAACCAACTGAGCTACCCAGACACCCGCCCCCCCTCTAAAACAAGTTCTTAGAACCCAAAATGAGAAAAGGAGGAAGGCAATTAGTATACCTGACAGAGAAAGGATCCATGGGTCTGGATTTGGAAAGGAAGGGACAATGTGAAAAAAAAATTTTTTTAAGTAAGCTCCACACCCAACGTGGGGCTTGAACTCATGACCCTGAGATCAAGAGTTACATGCTCTACCACCAGCCAGGTGCCCCAAGAATGTGAAATTTTATTTATTTATTTATTTATTTATTTATTTATTTATTTATTTATTTATTTTTAATTTTTTTTTTAACGTTTATTTATTTTTGAGACAGACAGAGACAGAGCATGAATGGGGGAGGGTCAGAGAGAGAGGGAGACACAGAATCTGAAACAGGCTCCAGGCTCTGAGCGCAGAGCCCGATGTGGGGCTCGAACTCACGAACTGCGAGATCATGACCTGAGCCGAAGTCGGATACCCAACCGACTGAGCCACCCAGGCGCCCCAAGAATGTGAAATTTTAATTTCTTCTCTCAACTGGGCACAATAGACAGAGATCTGGGAAAGCTGACGCTGGTAAGAATTCTCATTCTTCACTGGTTTCTGCCAGTGTTCCCAGGATCCCCCCTATAGCCTCTGATATCTACCAGAATTTGCTGAGATTATTCATTAATTTTAATTTTTTAAAAAAAAATTTTTTTTTTAACGTTTATTTATTTTTGAGACAGAGAGAGACAGAGCATGAACGGGGGAGGGTCAGAGAGAGAGGGAGACACAGAATCAGGAACAGGCTCCAGGCTCCGAGCTGTCAGCACAGAGCCCGATGCAGGGCTCGAACTCACGGACTGCGAGATTGTGACCTGAGCCGAAGTCGGCCGCTCAACCGACTGAGCCACCCAGGCGCCCCTCATTAATTTTAATTTTTGTTTCCCTTGGCTGTTTAAGGCAACAGTGTAGCAGTTTACCAGAAAATCCCTCAGAGTCTCAACTCCAGCAGGGGCCTACACAGGAGCTCTTCCTTGGGGGAGATAAAAAGGCATTCAATATTGATGAAGAATTTGCATAGAGTCCTAGAGAACAATCTCTTTTCCAGTGTCCCACCTGACTACAAATTGAGACATCAATTCCAGGGTTGGAGTTTTGATGATGGACCCCTAGGAGGATACAATGGAGGAGGCCTGGGTGTTTATTCTAGTTAACTTTTGTGTTTTTGACTTTTGCCATTTTTGCAGATACTTATAGCTTCTAGGACCATAGCCTTTGGACATAAGATAGGCAGGTGTGCTGAAGGTGGTGCCCTTCACTCTTTCGAGCTTATGTGTTCCGTTTTATTTTAGCTAAGACTTTGGGTATCTTGGAGCCAAACTGATACCTAATGGGGATATGCCATCGGGTTGGAGATTGTGTGGTGTTTTACAGTGTACCTCATTGCTTTGCACATTTTCCTGCAGTTAGAAGGTGACCTAGTGTCAATCTAACCCCTTCTGTGACCAACTTATCCTCACACAAGAGTGTCAAGTGCTGTAATACCACTTAAGTGCTCCACTCATGCCCACCAATTTTTGCAACTCTTTGACTTCTAAAATTCCCATTCACAATAGCCTTCATCTATACAAAACAAGACGAACGAGCATGTGCACCTTAACTCACCAGACGCAGCCAAGAGATATTACTACAGCCTGGCCAAGAGAAGGCCTTCTGCACACCACTGACAATTGCCAACATGGACCCTGAAACAGGGGAAAAGATTGAACCAGCAGACTCCAAAGAATAGGGACTCTGCAGACAGATTCCAAACAAATGGGGAATTGAAGCCTAAACCCACCAGCGACTCCCAACATGGAGTCTGAAGACAAAACCAAGGGTCGGGGATTTTCGCTCAAATGGGGGAACTGTAGACTGAGCCAAGGCCTAGGGGTCCGCATTCCACGTGGAACCCTCTGACCACCTGCTAGCTCCAGCTGACCTGCCCTGGACTGGAAAGCCAATTCGACTGGGAGCTTGACACATAGAGAGTGGAGCTCAGAACTAAGAGGAACTTCCCCAGGGCCTTCAGAGGTGGTGAAAAAGACAGAGCTCAGAGGGCCCACTGGTACCACACCTGTGTTTCTCATTGCCCCTGAGCTGGCAAAAGCCGCCTTCAGTCCCACCAGTGCCACCAAATCTGCTAAAAAGCAAAATCCAATGGAGTAAAAGATCTAATTGGCTTTCGTTTAATGAATTGGACACGAATTGGGCAACTTCCCATCTTAGCAGAAAGGAGCTCTGAGAAGCTGTACAAAATGGGAGACTTTCCCTGACTTACGATGGTTCGACGTGGGAGTTTTTTTCCTTTACAGTGGTATGAAAACTATACTCATTCTGTAGGAACCATACTCTGAGTTTTCAATTTGGATCTCTTCCCGGGTTAGCGATATATGAAAGGATACTCTTCTCCTGTGACTTGCAACAGTACCAGCAACCCTCAGCCCCCGACCAGCCACGTAATCACGAGGAGGCCATCCTGCACCCATGCAACCATTCTGTTTTCCACTTTCAGTACAGCATCCCATAGGTTACAGTAGAGGGACACCTGGGTGGCTCAGTCAGTTAAGCATAGGACTTCAGCTCAGATCATGATCTCACGGCTCGTGAGTTGGAGCCCCGTGGCAGGCTCTGTGCTGGCAGCTCGGAGCCTGGAGCCTGCTTCGGATTCTGTGTCTCCCTCTCTCTCTGCCCAGCCCCCACTCGTGCTTTGTCTCTCCCTCTCTCTCAAAAATAAATAAACATTGAACAAAAATTTTTAAGAAAAGAAATTACATTCCATATTAAACATTTTATTATGAAGGAAGCCTTATGTTAGATGATTTTGCCCAACGTAGGCTAATGTAAGTGTTTGGAGCACATTTAAGGTAGGCTAGGCTGAACCATGATGTTTATTAGTTTAGGTGTAGCAAATGCATTTTTTAAATTATGATTTTTTTCAACTTATGATAGGTTAATCTGGATGTAAGCCCATCTCCGGCGAGGAAGATCTATACAGGCAGAAGGAGGAAGGACAAAGACATTATTACAGCAGAGTGCATTGTTGCAAACAAGGTCACCGTCCTTTGGGGGAAGGAAGGAGTCCAACCGGCAGATTACCTCTCTGGTGCTGACCTGGTAATTCCAGATTGACCGGTTGAAGGGCACATTCCCAGGAAAGGCTGAAACTGCAGTTAGGATAGGTATCAAGTCTTTGTTTGCTGATTTGAGGTGTAGCACAAGTGACTCCATTTTGAGTCTGTTGTTTCTTTTTTAACAGGTTAGCAGGAAGCGGACAGTAAGGTTGTTCTACAGGTGTAAGTGTGGCCCCTTCTCCATTGATGAGAGTTTCTTGTAATTTATTGCCATCCTTCTCTTCCTGGCACAGACAGGGAGAGACCCTACGAATGGAGATTTCCCTTATAAACGTCAGTTTCTCTTACCAGAGGGTAAATTCGACTTTAGGGCTTCTCCTGTGTCTGCTTTTTCTCAAAAATAATCAGCTCAAAATAATCCTTATGCCAAAGAAGCATATTCTGGGGTGGCATATTCTGCTGCCTTTGACTGGCATTTTCATTTTTGTATATCCAAGAAAGTAGCGTTGGGGGGGGGGGACCCCGGGGCTTACAGTGCACAGGGTGGGGGAGTGGGATGAGATGAGGGCAATGTAGTTAGGCAGTGATTGGCTGGCAGAGTGTGGATGATTCCCAGGGAGAGGGAAAGCCAGTACCTGAGCTTGGGTTCCCTGAAAAGGCAGAGCCCGGAATAAAAACCTATGTGCAGGCAGTTTATTTGGAGTGACCCCAGGAAAGAGGAGAGAGCCAGAGCTCAAGACAGGGGAGAAGGAAAAAGCCAGGTGGAAGTTTGCCCCTTACAACAGAAGCAAGCAGAACTTCTTCCTCCATTTCCTAGGAATCACAAAGCAAGCCTCTGAGAATTCTCATCCTGATGAACTAGAATTGGGACCCTTTAATCCTTTGCCTCAGGCTTTGTAGTATCGGCAAAGGCAAAGGCAGAGGACTCCCCAGGCAGGAAGCAGGGAGCCCTCCGGAACAGGTGTGCCCAGCGGGTGGCCACTGTGTGATGAACCCACTGGAAGCCCACCTGGGGCTGGCCACCTCAGCCAGCCCCAGCTGAACTCCCAAGAGTCTAGAGGTGAGGCTGTATCTCCTACAGAGAGTCTTGGGCAGAGGAACGAGGGCGCCCAGTTGTTTCTAATAAGATCATTCTGGCTGCGGCTTGCAGACTAGCCTTGAGGACAACAAGGGTGGAAATGGAGACCTGCCCGAGAAGGTCTTGGGGTGGTCCTGGTGAGAAGTGAGGATATCGTTAAAAGCTGACTTCCCAACACAGCCTGTTGACAAGCTTTCTCCGGTAAAGTAGAACAAAACGCTGGCAGTGTCTTAGAAGGAGAAACGCAAGGTAGAATTGTTGCGAATTTGAAGTTTGGTTTAGGGCCGGTTTTTTAGGTATGGAATCTCGACTGGAATCAGGGAAAAATCATGATATCACAACTTAGGATTGTTGAAACTAGCAAGAGGAGAGTTTTGTTTTTAAAGATTTTATTTTGGGGGCACCTGGGTGGCTTAGACGGTTAAGCTCCGATCACAATCTCCTAGTTCGTGAGTTCAAGCCCTGCATTGGGCTCTCTGCCGTCAGCACAGAACCCGCTTCAGATCTTCCGGCCCCCTCTCTCTCTGTCCCTCCCCTGCTGGTTCTCTCTCTCAAAATAAATAAATAAACTTAAAAAAAAAAAGATTTTACTTTTATGTAGTCTCTACACCCAACATGGGGCTTGAACTTACAACCCGGAGATCAAGAGTTGCATGTTTTACTGATTAAGTCAGCCCCACAAGGGGAGAATTTTAAGGCAAGGGGTTCAAAGAATTTTGAGGCATAAAATGTCTGTTGATACTTTATATTGCAAATTGAGTGGATCTTTCTAGAAGTTCCTGTAAGGAACAATCAAGCTATTTGCCTGGGCGAGTGTCTTTTGAAAGAGTAAAGTCACATTCATGTGGACGTCTCTGGGAGTCAGGTCCTTAGGACATTTCTGAGTGAGGGTAAATGTTTTTCCTTCTCGGTGCCTTGTTCCAAAGAGGTAGCCCTGAGGATAGAGAGAAGTGAATGGATTCTGAACATATTTCAGAGGCGGGAAAAACAGGGCTTCCTGTTGTACCAGATGTGTGAGACACACAGAAGAATCAACAACACCTAGAAATCTCACTAAGACAAGTTTGGGCTAGAGGCATAAATTTGGATACCATTAGGACACAATTATTATTTAAAGCTCATGGAATGCATGAAGTTGCCTACTGAGAGCTTCATTCTCCCAGTGTCTGTGTATCATTAGAAAGATAAAAGAAAAGGGTCCACCAACCCTAACCACCGTTAGGGTTAGGGTTAGGTCCGGGGTGTTCCTAATATTCAGAGGCCAGGTAGTGTGTCAAGTCAGAATGTATTTAATGGTAAACAACAGAAAATACCGGTAGGGCGTCTGAAACAGACAGGGGTGTGTTCTCACGGAACGTGAAGTCTGGAGCTGAGCAACCCGGCTCCAGTTAACAGCTGAGCAGTTATCCTTGTGGGGACCCAAGTTCTTCTGTCTTCCCCGTCTGCCATCTTTGCGTGTAGGTCTCTATCCTCGAGCTCGGCCTCAGGGTCACAAGACAGTAATTGCACCTTTAGACATGCAACCACAATTCAGGTAGAAAGGAGGAGTGACAGGGGGCAAATTAGCTCCTTTTCCTCCAGGAATAAAGGCTGTCCCAGAAGCCTTTACTCAGCTGACTTCTTTGCTGGCCAGAACTATAACACACATCCACCTCTAACACCAAGTGAGTCCAGAAAAGGAAGTATTTTTAGCCGGGGACTTTGCTGCCCTGGCTGACACTGGGGGGTTTATTTGTAAGGAAGAAGAAAGGAATGGCTGTCACATCAGCAGCTGGTAGTATGTGCCACCAGCCGATAAGAAGGACCCTCGAAGTAGACCAAGGGTGACAAAGGATGAAGAAGGAAAACAAGGAGAGGGTGTGGTGTCCCAACAACCAAAGGAAGAGGGTCTTACGAGAAGGAGGGAGAGATCGACTGGGTCAAATATTCCTGAAAAGCCTGACAAAGATGAGGTAGGGGGGCAGGTCCCCTGGATCTGGCGACATGGAGGTCACTGGGGACGATGACAAGAGCAGGTTCTGTGACCAGATGGGCATGGAAGTCCAGGGGAAGTATGCTAAGGAGAGGATGCGATGTGAGGTAAGGGCTTTTAGAAGTTTGACCTTGAAAGGGGTAGTTGGGGGAGGAGAAAAAGGAGGAAAAAGGGAAGGATGGAAAATACTGTCAGAGCTAAAACACGCTCAATCGGTTGAGCGTCCGACTTCGACTTGGGCCACGATCTCATGGTTTTGTGGGTTCGAGCCCCGCGTTGGGCTCTGCACTGACGGCTCAGAGCCCGGAGCCTGCTTCCGATTCTGCGTCTCCCTCTCTCTCTGCCCCTCCCCCATTTGTGCTCTGTGTCTCTCTCACAAAAAAAAAAAAAAAAAAAAAAAAGCACAGGATGGAAAATACTGTCATTTTCCTGACTTACTGTCATCTCACTAAATTGTTTTGAGGCTACAACATAGATTAGATAGCTTTCATATCTATCTTGAAACCTTAAGCTTCAGAAGTGCATTTCTTCCCAAACCCGTTATGGCACATAGCATGGTGCACAGGCCAGGCTTGGAGTCAGAAGGGGTTCGATTTGAACCGTAATTCTGCCTCGCTGTGGGATCTTAAGCCAGTTGCTTAACCTCTCTGAATCTGTTTGCTCCGTAAGTAAAACGGGACAGTCGCGGCCACCTTGAAAGCTGTGACGTGGATGAATGTCAAGTGCCCGTCAGGGTGCCTGGCACATAAGTAAACCACCAAGAAGCGATACTAACATTCTCCTGGCAGACGCAGATACAGCGTCTCTAGATCAAGGGTCCAGATGAAGTTCCCAAGAGACAGAGCAGATAACAAATGCTTAATAACGTTGATAATTTCCTCTGAGGCACAGCACGGGAAGACCACCGGGCTGCGTGCAGCCACGCCGCATAATCCATACGATCCAGGTTACTCCTTCGTGTTTCCCTATTTGTAAGGCAGCAGAAAATCAGGTACCCGCTTGTCTCTCTGAGGCTCAAAGTATAGCCAGAGGGCTGAGCAGCCGCTGAGCATCTGCCTCCTCCTTGAAATTCAGGGTCAGCAGGAGGACAGACCCGCCAGAAGATTCACAAGGGGAGACAGATCTTTGCAAGGCAGATGGGAGAACAAATATGAAGCAAGAAAATGTGTGGATGCGTGTGAATGACAAGGGACGGGCCACGAGAGCTCTCGCGTTAAGGGCAAGCTAGCTTCGTGGCATTATTGCTTTGTTACAACGATTACGAGTTCTGCCTCTGTTAGGCTTGGTTCTTTGTCTGAAACTGGATGTGGGGAAAGGGCTGGATCGGGCGGGCGATTCGGAAGGAGTTCGTGGAGCGAAAAGACTCCAGTTTCTCTGTCCTGCACGCCACACTGAATGACTCCCA
The DNA here is from genome assembly GCF_028018385.1 of Neofelis nebulosa. NCBI lineage: Eukaryota > Metazoa > Chordata > Mammalia > Carnivora > Felidae > Neofelis > Neofelis nebulosa. Next base: position 17,357,227 of record NC_080787.1, on the reverse strand, counting down.
CCCCTCCACCCCCGCTCTCACAGCTCGGGGAGAATCACGGAGCCTTGGAGAAGACACCACTGGCTGATGGGGCTCTGGGAAGGGATCAGGGCCCCTGCCCTGCCCGGCCCTGTGCTGGGCACAGCAGCAGAAAGATCCGCACCCGGGGTGCAAGTTGTGGCCCTGCCCCTTCGGCACCTGCTTACCTCAGGCTCGGTTCCTAACCTTCCAGGGCCTCAGAGTCTCCACCAGTAACGGAAGAAATAAAACCCACTTCGCGGTTTCATTACGGAGACTAAACTGAATCACATCCACAAGGGCCGGGTCAGTGCCCAGCACGTGGCCGGCGCTCAGACGTTTCTTCCCTTCCGAGCGCTTTCCGTGCCGTAGGTCATCTGTCCCCCTTTCTGGCATCTGTGTGCCCCACGCATACAGCCCTAGGGGTGGGATGCCATTTCGCATATCACTCAGGTTCTCTGGGGAGCAGAAGCTACGATGGAGTTTCACAGAGAACATTTGGGAAGAAAACAGGGCAGTGGCACGTGGCAGCCTGTGTAGGTAGAGCATGGGACTCTCCATCTCGGGGTGGTGAGTTCAAACCCCACGTTGGGCGTGGAGCCTATCTGGAGGGAAGAAAGGAAGGAAGGAGGGAGGGAGGAAAGAAGGTAGGAAGAAAGGGAGGGAGGAAGGAGGGAGGGAAGGAAAGAAGGAAGGAAGGAGGGAGGAAGGAGGGAGGGAGGGAAGGAAGGAAGGAGAGAGGGAGGGAGGGAGGAGGGAAGGTAGGAAGAAAGGGAGGGAAGGAAGGAGGGAGAGGGAGGGAGGGAGGAGGGAAGGAAGGAAGGAAGGAAGGAAGGAAGGAAGGAAGGGAGGGAGGGAGGGAGGGAGGGAGGGAGGAAGGAACGGACAGCAGTAGGAGTAGCCGGGGGGAGCCTTGATGATGAAGATGTGACAAAGTCACTGTCAACCCAGGGGAGCCCAGGGGCAACGAATCCTCCAGACCATCTGCCAGAGACCACATGGCCCAAGGGCCGACAGCCAGCTGAGGTGGACCCTAGAAGTGCCGGTCGGGGCCATCAGCCCTCGGCCAGTCCTTTCTCAAAGGCACATCTCTGGTCTGTCACGCCTCTGAAAACAAAGTTCATTTGTAACACACACTAGAAAATTCTTTTTAACAAACTCTAGGCAAACGAAGATGCTGGAGGATCTCCTGGTGCTCCTGAGTGGTAGCAACTGAGGAGGGGAAGACAGAGGAAGGAGGAGGAGCAGGAGGAGGAGGAGGAGGAGGAGGAGGAGGAGGAGGAGGAGGAGGAGGAAGGACCGGAAGAAGGGACGACAGGAGGGAAATGAGAAGGGGCGGAGAGGACCAGTGGCAACTGCCCTCTTCTGACGATGGGCGTGGCCTGAGCTAAGGGGAGGAATGGACCCTAAGAACTGACATCACTTCCTCTTGGGTAGTGGGTGAACTACCCTCTGGCACATTCCTGGGAATGGCAAAGTCAGGGGGCCTCCGTTGCAAAAAAAAAAAAAAAAAAGCTGTCCTACCGAGAAGAAAGGAAAGAGCGTCTGGCCAAGACGTGGTGGGAGAAAAGCAGCCTAGTCTTCGCTGTCTGATCTTATTTTAGTCCCCAGTAAAGAAACCATTTTATTAATAGCAATACCAGCCTATGTTTACCCAGTACTAACTATACTCCGTGTGCTGTGCTGAGCACTTCACGTTCATGGTCTTAATTCTCCCAGCAACCACGGCTTGTTTGGTAATGTTTTTTGTTTTTAATTTTTGTTACAATGTTTATTTATTTCTGAGACAGAGAGAGACAGAGCATGAGCAGGGGAGGGGGAGAGAGAGAGGGAGACACAGAATCCAAAGCAGGCTCCAGGCTCCGAGCTGTCAGCACAGAGCCCGACACAGGGCTCAAACCCACGAACCGTGAGATCATGACCTGAGCTGAAGTGGGACGCCTAACCGACTGAGACACCCAGGTGCCCCGACTTATTGGTGGTGTTCTTGGACCCATCCTACAGATAAGCAAACTAAGGTTCTCTAGCTTTTAGTTTCACCAAAGGAAAACAGTTTGCGCAAGACTGTGCAGTCAGCCAGGAACACAGTCTTCATTTGAACGCAGGTCTTCAGATTCCACAAAGCCTACCCTCTAAGCATGTAACCTCTTACCCGGGTGCCAGGTTGTCCTTTAGTCGCAGCCTCTTACGGAGCTCCAGTGGGACTCGCGACCCCTCCAGAGCCCACGCTCAGCTTCCGTTCCGTTCCAGCGGAAAGAACACAGGCCTCCAAGCTGGAAGCCGGGGGTGCGACCCTCAATTCTGCAGTCAGGTGGGGGTACCCCTGAGCAGGCCTCCGTAAATCTCATCAATCTTATTTTTTTCCCCCTCGTCTTTGAATTGAGGGGGTACATGAGATAATCTCTCTAAGATTCTTCCAGCTACGTAGTCCTAGGAGTTATTCGTTAGCCCGGGGTGAATAATCCCCAAATAATTCCAGGCTAAATCAGGACTAGGCGTATAGCCCAAGGTGCTTGGGCAGGTCTTGTTTTCTAAGGAGGGAAAAAAAGGGGCAAATAACATCACTGCAGAATGTTAAATCAATTCAGATTGTTACTGGAGAGTCCGAAGGGGAGGAGTTTATTTTCTCATGATTTTAAGACCTTTCTCAGGCGAGAGCCTGCTCTGGCCAGACAGCTCTCCCTTAGGAGAACACACTCATTTCCCCCCTTTATACATGGAAAGGCCTCACATGCCCAAACCTGAAATCCTTCCAGTTTAGATGTGCTTTGGGTCTACGGAGGCTTTTATTCACTCTTTCATGAAATGAATCATGATTAATAATAGCCAGAGGGTGAGGAATTACAGTCATGCCTTATTACTGAAGATGCGTCTTCCCCCTGCCTGGTTCATGATGACAGCAATGACGAAGCATTTCATCAACTGGAAAAGAGCCTCAGCCTCAGAATGTCACCCGCACATCCCCAGAGAAAGGCTGCTGTAAGGTGGCTGGAGGAGCAAAGGGAACACAGCCCAGTTAGTCAACTGCCTTGGTTGGTCCACCTCCTACAAAACTCATGATTCAGCTCTTGGCCCCCCAAACCATCCTTCCTTCCTTCCTTCCTTCCTTCCTTCCTTCCTTCCTTCCTTCCTTCCTTCCTTCCTTCCTTCCTTCCTTTCTTTTTTTCCTTAAGAGGGATTCCGAAAGTTCATACTGATCTAGGAAAATCAATTTAAATTTCCCTTTGAACAGACAAAAGTCAGCAGGATGAATAAAAGAACACTAATTTTTGGTAAGTTATTTTCCCTTCTGGGAGTTTACCCCATCAAAGATTCAACGAAATCCTTTCCCAAAACGAGGTAGATAACAGAAGGCAGGCTTGGGGGTTACTAGCTTTTCACTTTGGCTTAAGTTCTGGGACGATCTTGATTACTTCTTAGGTGATCAGCCGGTCTCAAATGTAAACACACGGGGGAAAACGGTCCACGCTCACGGGGGCACGGGAAAATAAATTTTATGAAAGAACAAAAGGACGGAGTCAGCATTGCTCCCAGATTATCCCTCCTTTTGGTGGCAGCACTAATGTTTCCGTCTCCACAAGTGCAAATGAGGCTTTTTCATTCAACGGAGGCAGGTTTAGCCTGACCCCTTTGCTAACTGTAAGCAGTGAATTGTTAAATCTAATAAGCATATGCACATTTGTTCTAAGAACAAATAGCTTTGGGGTACGATGCAGGATGAACTGCAATGAAAGTAAAATATTAAGTACTTAACATTTTACCATAAAGAGTTGTCTAATGTCAAATCGTGTGGGATTTGATGTCTCATAATTTGATCCCGCTTCAATTATTTGCTGCTGTTGAATTTAGCCCCGCCATCACCCTCCTTGGCCTACCTTTCCTCAAAGTGTCCTCTCAGGGCCTGAGCGCCCCACCCCCCCACACACACACAGAAAAAAGGAAGTCAGTTTTAGGTTTAAGAAACAGCTCCTCCCTCTCTTTAACTACAACATTTTCAAATGGTAAACGGTTTTGTTTGCATTTGAAGGAAAAACTTAAAGAATTGGTGTCGGGAAGGGGAAATTCTTAAAATCCGCCCCCCCACCCAAATCTCCTGACAAGACCAGCACAAAGGAAGGGGAAGTCTCCCAGATTAGCAAAGGTAACAGTAAACGAAATGCAGTAAACCTCAGGTTGCAATGTATACAACCATCACTGTGCTATACGTGAAACTAACACAATATTGTCGGTCAATTACGCTTCAATAAAAAAGATAGAAGAAGGTAGCAAATCTAGGACAGAAGAAATAAACCTTTGTTACACACACACACACACACACACACACACACACACACACAGCATAAACAAAAAAGTCTTCCAAGATGCCTTGCTTCGTGAAAAGCAACACATTGTCCAAAAGGGGAACTATCCCAAATCCCCATCTCCCCCCTTCTTCCTCCTTTGCCTCGGTCGGTGGGTTCTCTCCTTTGGCCCACAGGTAGAGCCTGGAACTTCTTTCAGGAAGAACAATGGTTCTCTAAATTCCAAACGATTCCTTTCATCCTAAACCTTCCCAAAGCCTAACAAGTCAGCTCCCTCCCCGCCCCACCCTTGAGCTCTAATTTCGGTCCTGCTGTGTTTTGAATCCTCCAGAGAACGGCTTCCAAAAGACTGCCACGAACTGCCCTTCTCAGAATTGTCCCTGCGTGGTGAGGTCACCTCCCCTCCATGCTTCAGGTGAAAGGCGGGGCATCCGGGTTTGGCAACCTCACCCCCAAGCCAGTGTGCTCGGATACCAACTGGCCAAAGAGGTGGCTCGCCTCACCTCTCTGTCCAGCTCCCCTCCAAACAGAGGTCAGAGGAGCACCTTGGTTGGAACCAAAGAGTCTCCATTTAACTGAAGAGCTCAGCTCTGGAGCTTGGATCGGAGTCTTGGATTTGTCTCTCTTCCTCCTGTATCGATTAGTCGATGAAGTCTCGTCTTGTTTTCAATCAGCCTAGGCGCCTACAGCGCGCCGGGCACTTACTCGACCCCCGGGTTTACAGCGGCCCCGCCTGAGAGACAAGGACTCTACACCTGTGGGACTGCTACTCCGGGGAAGGAGACCGACCGGGGTCCAGTAAGATAACGGCCGCAACACAGAAGAGAAACAGAACTGTGTGAGAATTGGGATAGAGGTCAGGGAAGGCCTTGCTGCCAAAGTGGCACTTGGGCTAAGACCCGTGGGAGGTCTCAGGTGCGGGAAGTCCGAAGAGCCGGTCCCAGGAGTGACAAGAGCAAATACAGAAAGCTGGCCCCGCCACAGGCAGAAAGGACATTCAGGGGACCAGAGCCCATCGACGAGGGAGGAAGTAAAAGGAGGTGAAGTGTAGCTTCAGTGTGTTAAGGAACCAGAATTCAACTGAGTAAACTTTAAAGATCTTATTGGCTTTATTCGGCGACTCATGAATCCGGTCGCAGTCAATCCAGCAGATAAGACGGAGCTCCCGGGACACCTCTGTTGGTGGAATGAGTGACATCTGATTGCAGGGTTGTGAGTTCAAGCCCCATGTCGGGAATAGGAATGACTTAAAAGTAAAAAAAAAAAAAAAAAAAAAAAAAAAAAAAAAATTTAAAGGAAGGAGCTCCAAAGAATTGTACAATTAGAGAGGGTTTAATGCATCAAAATGAGGGGCGCCTGGGTGGCTCAGTTGGTTAAGCGTCCGATTTCAGCTCAGGTCATGATCTCAGCTTCGCGAGTTCAAGGCCCGCGTAGGGCTCTGTGCTGACATTTCGGAGCCTGGAGCCTGCTCTGGATTCTGTGACCCCCCCCTCTCTTTGCCCCCCCCCCCCCCCCGCTAACGCGCCGCGCGCGCTCTCTCTCTCAAAAATAAACAGCAAAAAAAAATTATCTTCAAACCTACTTAAATCATTGTTGCACTATATGCTAACTAACTTGGATGTAAATTAAAAAATAAATGAATTAAAAAAAATTATCTTTAAAGGCCAAAATGAGCAGAAGCAAGGAATTATACTAGGAAGTTGCTGATTGGTTAAAGCAGGGTTATTTTCCCTGTAGAGAGCAAAGGGAAGTCTTGGAGCCGGGTGAGGTAGCCTGTGCCTAGCAGACAAGCACCGATCGATTGGCGTAGGTCCTCTGCTTCTGGGAGCCAAGCATAGAAACAGGTAGAATTTGGTTTGCTGATGTGAGGCTTAGTAGGAGCGACTCCATCTTGGGCCCAATCTGGTCACTTTAACAAATGCTCTGGGAAGTCAGGGGAAAATTTTACTCAGGATTAACACCACCTGACCTACGTGCTTTAAAATACATTTATTTGTAAAGTGTATTTCTTTTGAGAGAGAGAGAAAGTGTGAGGTGGGGGAGGGGGCAGAGAGAGAGAGAGAGAGAGAGAGAGAGAGAGAATCCCAAGCAGGCTCTGCATTGACAGTGTGGAGCCTGACTCGGGGCTCGAACCCACGAACCGTGAGATCATGACCTGAGCTGACGCTGGACGCTTAACCGACTGGGCCACCCAGGCACCCCTTGACCTACATTTTTAAAAGACCGCTTCGACCCTCAGTCGAAGACTGGAATAAAGGGAAAGGTAACCATCAGGGAACCCAGCACCGAGGCAAAAGGAGCTGGCAGCTTCCCCTAGGGTGATAAAATCAGCATGGCCAGAAGTGCACAGACTCTGATTCAGAGTGTATTCTGGGGGTCGGGACAACAGGACCGGACGATGGATGGCTTGGCTGTTGGGGGACCGAGAGAAAAAAGGAATCAAAGGTGGCTCATAGGTTAAAGTCTTAAGCAACTGGCTGGAAGGTGGTGACATCGACTGAAATGGAGGTTAAGGAATGAAAAGTGTTCGCAGGGGAAACTTCTCTGAGCTTCGGGTTTCCTCATGGTTCATGAGCAGGGTGTACAGGAAAAAATTTCGATACGTGCGATAAATCCAAATTACAGCGGGACTCCAGGACCAAGCTGAGCCCTTTCTACATTTACAGAACACGAGCTAATCGAGACTTTGTGGGCTGCAGTACCGAACACAGGCAGAGGCTGTGTTTAACGTTGTGCTCTCTGGAGAAAGGAAACCCTGGTTTGTAGCATTTGCTAATTTCTGTGGTGTCAATGCTCCTATCGTGGCCAATTTCAAACTACCAACGTGATGCGAATCAGCTTACAAAATTCCTGAAAATTTAATGATCGACTCTTGGAAAGCAGTATGAGCCGGTTCTAGCTTACCACTGACCCTAAAATGTACTCAGCAAAGACAGGGCAATGACCAGGTTTCCGTAGAAGGCGACCGATTGATGCGTTTGGAAGAGAAACCAGAGTGTTATGATGATGTGTTAGGAAGATGAATCTAGACTGAGTGTTCTCAGGAGAAGAGACAGAATGATTGGGGATAAGAAGTTCATTTATTCATTCATATTCAACAAATACTTACTGTCTACCTACTGTATGTAGGAGAATGTGTTAAGTACTAAGGATATCTTTATCTGGCCATCTGGTAAACAAACAGACGAGGGACTGTACAGATTACATAAAGCTCACAATTTAGCTGGCATTCACTGTAGGAACTCAGACTGAGATGAGAATGTTTTGGAATATCGATGGTAGAAATTAAGGGTAAGTGACGAGAGGGGCGCCTACGGGGCTCAGTTGGGTATGTGTCCGACTTAGGCTCAGGTCGTGATCGCGTGGTTTGCGGGTTCGAGCTCCCCATCAGGCTCTGTGCTGACAGCTCAGAGCCTGGAGCCTGCTTTGGATTCTTTGTCTCTGTCTCTCTCTGCTCCTCCCCAGCTCATGCTCTGTCTCTGTCTCAGTCTCTTTCAAAAATAAACAAACATTAAAAAAAAAAAAAAAGAGTAAGTGACTAGAGGCTCCTGGCTGGCTCAGTCTGGGAAGCGTGTGACTTTTGACCTTGGGGTCTTGAGTTCCAGCCGCATATTGGGTGTGGAGATTACTTTAAAATAAATAAATAAATAAAATAAAATGCAAAAAAAAAGTGACGAGTCTGAATTTGTTAGGCAGGATTCATGGCCGAATATATGATGTGGAAATAGAGGAAACAATGTAAAGATCTGACCAAGGCTTCTGGTGTGGGAGATGTTGCCCATGAACCGAGAGGTTTCAAAGAGAAGACTGTACGGGGTAGATGCCCAATACACACTTGTTGAATGTGGAAGTGTTTAATATTTGTAACGGAGTGTTCATAAAGTGTTCTAATATATTTAATTTGCATGGATGAATTACATGTAATGCATTATATAAAAACCTAGTTTTGTATGTCCATGAAGGTGCAGTCGGCTAACTCCTGGGGAATTCTACAGGACAAGCAAACTGGTTTCTTTAGCAAATAAATGGTGTTCCCCCACCCTCACCCCCCCCCCCCAAAAAAATGGAAAGATTAAAGAGGCAGAAGAGACATAGCAGCCAAAAACAGTGTGTGGAGCATGTTTAGATTCTGATGTAAATGAGCCAACTGCAAAATGACAATCCTGGAGGAAAAATGGGTATCAGTAGCATATTAGATGGCATTCAATCATTAACGCTGATTTTGGGAGGTGTGAAATGGTGTTAGGGTTACGTTTTAGAGAAAAAAGGCCTCTTATCTATAGATAGATATATATATATCTAATCTATATATATGTATTATCTACATATATATGTATATGTGTATGTATATATAGACAGAGAGAAGTATTTATGGGTAAAATGGAATGATGTCTGGGATTTATTTTTAAATACTCCAGGGGGGAAAAACGAGGGAATAGATGAAACAAGAACAGAGAAAGAGTGATAATTGTTGAAGCTGGGGGGATGGTATGTGAGGGTTCATCATAATATTATATATATGTGTGTGTGTGTGTGTGTGTGTGTGTGTGTGTGTATTTAAAATTTTCCATAATAAAAAATGAAATAAAAAAAAAAAAGAATGGAGGGGCACCTGGGTGGCTCAGTTGGTTGAGCGTCTGTCTCTTGATTTCGGCTCAGGTCGTGATCCCAGGGTCCTGGGATTCAGCCACGTGTGGGGCTCCATGCTAGCATGGAGCCTGCTTAGGATTCTCTCTCTCTCTCTCTCTCTCTCTCTCTCTCTCTCTCTCTCACTCTCTCTCCCCCTAGGCCTCTCTCCCTCGCTCAGGCATGTGCCCTCACTTTCTCTCTCTTTCTCGCTTACAAAAGAAAAAAAAAGGAATGGAAAGGAAATTTCAGCAGCTAAATACTATAAAGAAAAATACAAACGTCAAGTGCAACCTTCAGTTATTCAAGAAATTAGACTTTCCTACTATTGTCACAGAGACCATATGCAGCAAAAGCAGCCGGCCAGCTAATTATCAGTGGAATGGATCTTATCTCACATGGTTTTTGCTTTTGTTTTTTTAAAGTAAACTCTACCCCCAACGTGGGGCTCGAACTCAAGACCGTGAGATCAAGAGTTGCATGCTCTACAGATTGAGCCAGCCAGATGCCCAGATCCTATCTCATGTGTATCACCAACTACTTGTAAGGCTCTGGAGGGCCATACAACCTCTGCTTTCAAACCTGTAAAATAGAAATCTACCCCCTCCACCTCTTCTCTTTATCTCACGAACTGTGGTGAAAATGAAATGGGTAACAGGTATGGAATCCCCTCTGAGAAAGTAAACACATTTACAAAAGTAAGGGATGTTTTTCTTACCCAGCATGGGCAACATTTGTGTTGTTGGAGCATTTTTACCTTTGGGGTTGATGAAGAGTTACAGATGTAGATTTTCATCAATCAATTTTGTAATTTTCAAAAATTAAGACTGTACTCTGATCTCTGACAATTCAGCATCTCATCGTATCTCGGGACTCATCATCACGAACACCACTTACTGTCCCTTTGGAGACGGCTGAGATAAAGAGAAGAAATTTAAGATTCAGAGAATCTGCAACAAAGCTTTTAGAAGGTAATATTCCGCTAAGGCTGATGGGGGATGGGATAAGGGAAGAATGACGTGATCAAGTCTAAAAAGACTATTCCATTGTTCTAATCCCTTATTCAATTGGCCATTCATTCGTTCATTCATTCATCAAACACTGAATAGCACTTACTGTGTCCGTGGGCCAGCAAGAAGGGATACACTTATAAAAAACGCAGACAGAGGCGCCTGGGTGGTTCAGTCAGTGTAGCGTGTGACTCTTGATCTCAGGGTTGTGAGTTTGAGCCCCACGCTGGGTGTGGAGCTTCCTTTACAAAACTAAATTAATAAAAATAAAAGTAAAAATAAAAATAAAAATAAATAAGGCAGACAGTTCCCAACTTCACGGAGTTAAAAGGATAATGGTGGAGGGGCGTCTGGGTGGCTCAGTCAGTTCAGTGTCTGACTTCGGCTCAGGTCGTGATCTCAGGGTTCGTGGCTTCGAGACCCTCATGGGGCTCTGTGCTGACAGCTGAGAGACTGGGGCCTGCTTCAGACTCTGTGTCTCCTTCTCTCTCTGCCCCTCCCCTACTCGTGCTCTGTCTCTCTCTCAAAAAAGTGAATAAACGTTAAAAAAATTTTTTTTTTAAGTCTAATGGTGGAGACAGATAAGTTCCCCGGCCATGATAATATGACCTGCTAAGTGATCCTGTAAAATAAGTTTGGGTGTGACAGAAAGCCCGATGAGGCCCCCAACCTAGTCTCATGGAATCAAAGACTTCCCGGAAGAAGTGTTTCCTGGGAGAAAGAAGTTGGTCTAAGAAGGAGGATAGAGAGGTGTGATAAGTGTGCCAAGGCCTAGAGGAGAAGGCTATGTGGAATGGTGAGCGACGAGGCTGGAGACAGAAGGACCTGTTCAGCCCTATTTTAAGGCAAGCTGACTTTATCTGAAGAGCAGGACATGTTTCAGCTTTCTGTCTGCTGCCGTGTAACAACCCACGCCAGATCTTAGTAGCTTCGAGCAACAGCATGCATTTATCTGCTCACGATTCTGAGACTTGGACAGGGCTCGACAGGGATGGATCTTTGTTCCCTGTGGCGCAGGCCGTGGTGGCTTCACTGAGACTGGAGAATCCAAGGTCGCTAGGGCTGGAATGTCCACGTGGCCTCAGTCACATACCTGGTGCTACAACATGTGGGGGCTGACTGGTCCTCTGCCTCTTCATCGAGTCTCTTATCTGGTAATCTGGCCCAAACTGTCCATAGCAGCTAACTCCCAAGACAAGGAAAACAGAAGCTGAGCCTTCAACCCCTGGGCCTAGAAATTCCAGAATACCTCTTTTCTACCTCTTACCACATTCTTTTGGTAAAAAGCAAGTCGTGAGATCCAGATTCAAGAGAGGGGGAGGTAGGGACTCCCGGGTGGCTCATTTGGTTAGCATCTGAGTCTTTTTTTTTTTTTTAATGTTTATTTATTGATTCTTGACAGAGGGAGGGAGGGCACAAACAGGGGAGGGGCAGAGAGGGGGAGACACAGAACCTAAAGCAGGCTCAGGCTCCGCAGAGCCTGCAGGCCCGAACCCATGAGCCGTGAGCTCGTGACCTGAGCCGAAGTCAAAAGCTTAACCGACTGAGCCCCCCAGGTGCCTGCTGATTTCGGCTCAGGTCCTGATGTCACGTGAGATCGGGCCCCACGTCAGACTCTGCGTTGACAGCACAGAGCCTGCTTGGGATTCTCTCTCTCCCTCTTTCCGTGCCTCTCCCCTGCTCACGCTCCAAACAAACAAACAAAGATTAAAAAAAAAGGAGACAGAGAAGGGGAAGGAGGGTCCACCTGTCCGTGGCAAGAGTGCCCACACGAGGATGGGAGTAACTACGGACAGTCCACCGCAGGGCCGAACGGCATTTGCCGGGCGGGAAGAAGGGCCTCTGTTCGCTGTAGAGAACGGATTGTAGCCAGGCAGGAACGAGGGTGAGAAGGCCAGTGCTGGGGGTATCCCAGAGGAGTAGGTGGGAACCGCAGGTGGAGGCTAGTGGTGAAGAGGCCGAGAAGTGAATGGACTGGAAGGGGGCCTTACAGCTGGAAGAACCAAGGGGCCAAGAGGAGAAGGAAGAGAGGGTTCCTTTCTGATCTCAGAGCAGCCGCCCCTACTCCCGTCAGAACCCAGCCTAAGAAAGTTGTTGTTCGTCCTAGATGAAGTTTATCTGTCAGCAACGCTCCCTGCCTGCTGAGGAAGTCGCTCAGGTAGGGTTCCTTGCACTCCAAGAAATCAAAGGTAAATTGATTGTGTTTACAACAAGCCAGTCAGGGATCCCCTGCATACTCGTGAGAGTCTAAGAGACAGCGTGATGGGCGCCTGGGTTAAGCGTCCGACATTGGCTCAGGTCGTGGTCTCATGGTTCGTGGGTTCGAGCCCCGTGTCGGGCTCTGTGCTGATGCCTCAGAGCCTGGAGCCTGCTTCGGATTCTGCGTCTCCCTCTCTCTCCGCCCCTCCCCTGCTCACGCTCTGTCTCTCCCTCCTTCGGAAATAAATAAACATTTAAAAAAGAAATTTTTTAAGAGGCAGCATGGCTGGTGGCTTGAAAGAGTTTGTCCGGGAGGCAGATAGGTCAGCTGGCCCCACTCCAACTGGCTCAAACTCTAGCCCCCCGTGGAGAGGAGCCAGGGTCAGTCAGGCTGTCCTGTCCTGCCTTGACCCCACACCCCTTCCTCCACTACAGCGATCAGGAGAGTCGGGCTGACCTATTTTCTCTCTGACACGTAGCGTCAGCCACCAGCTGGAGCAGGATTCTAGAATACTTGAGGTGAGTGAATGTCTGGGAGGCTGCAGAGAGCTCCCTGCCCCCGGAGAGAGCAAGAGTCCGTGTCTGTGTCGAAAGCTTTTTCTTCAGGATGCTGAGCCAGGATGGTGGGAGAGGAGAAACCTGCGATTCTAGTCAGACAGGTCCCTCTGGAAGCCCTGATGCTTGGAGTGAGGACTTCTCAGAACAACAAAAGGCGAGCCAATCAAGTGAGGTTCCCAAGCCTCCCTTAACCTGGGGCCAGAGATGACAAGAGCGAAACAGCCTCTCCCGGTTCACCTCCTCACCTTGGCTCTTGGCACTTAAAATCTGGGGCAACTCCGTTGTCTATTGATTCCTTAGGCTCTCGGGTAGTTTTAGGTTATAAAAATAGATGCACCTAGATCTTGTGCAAGATACAAAATTGGGCTCTTTTTTTCTTTCTCCAAGCACCGAAACTAAGTTTTAAGGGAAGAAGGAACAACTATAGAAACCAAACAAAGCAGCTGAAGGGAGCAAACTTAACGCGTCCAAAAACTGAAATAATCATCTTTCTCCCCACCCCCAGTTTCCCCTCCAAAAACCGGTTTCCCCTCCCAACTTCCCTATTCCTCTCAACAGTCACAGCATTCTCTGAGCTGCCCAAGCTCAAAGAAACTGTTTTTGTTTTTTATCGTTTTTAAAAAGGTTTTAGAAAGTTTATTTCAGTAATTTCCACACCCAGCGCGGAGCTCAAACCCACGACCCGAGATCGAGAGTCGAATGCTCTCCCGACTGACCCAGTCAGGCACTCCTGTTTTTTTTTTTTAATCCTGACCATTCCCTGTCCCCTCGTCCCACATACCCATTGCCACCAAGTCTCACTGGTCTACTCAAAGCTTTGTGACATTCCCACAGTTGCCCTCTCCCACCAAGGCCTGGCCTTTCGCCCTACACCCCTCTGTATCCCCTCCTTTCAATCCCTCATCAGAGTGCCCTCTACAAACATGTCACACTCTCTAATACCTCCTAACTCTCTCTCTCTTTTTTCTTTTTTAAGATTTTACTCTTGCGTAATCTCTACACCCAACGTGAGACTCAAACTCATAACCTCAAGATCAAGTGTCGTGGGGTCTACCGACGGAGCCAGCCAGGCGCCCCCTTAACAGCTTCTAAATAAGCCCCAAGCTTCCCTCCCGTAAGACCCTCACGACCTCGCTCCTGCCCGTCTCCCCAAGACTCCCCTTTCGTCCCTTGTTCAAGTCCACCAACTTCCCTCGCCCAAAGCTCGCAGTGCCCACCATGCCTCCCGCCCTCTCTGTCCCTCTGCCCGCATCTTCCTCCCCCAACTTCAGCCCCTCGCTAACTCCACTTAGCCCTTCCTCTTCGTGCGTCTGGTGTGCCTTCCTTCGGGACGCCTTCCCCGATAGCCCGGGCTGGGTATCCCCAACCCTTCCGTTGTGCTCTTCAAGGCGCTGCGGCAGAATAGCCTGTCTGACGTCACTACACGGAGAGCTCCTTCGGGAAAGAGCCCTCCCTGTGTCTCAGGACACCCACGTAAGCACCCCGTAAATGGAGCTGAATGTCTGAGCCTCCGGCAAGAGCCCCTTCCAAGTATTTTTCTTTTCCTTCCCACTTCCAATTCCTTCATGCACAAGGCTTTCCATCTACCCTCTTCTCATTATCTGCCCTGCCCTGAAAACAAAACAAAGCATGCACTTAAGGGAAAGGTTCTAGATGAAGCCGGCGGTCACGGCTCTCCAATACGCTCTGCTCCGTTCTCCACTCCAACCCCTCCTCCCTGTGTGGGCACCTTTGCAGCGCGGCTCTTACCCCAGGCTCCTGGAATACTTACAAATCTAGGGATCAGCGCCGCGGGCTGTCCAGTCCCTTTGTTCTAGCCCTCCTCTTTCCACATTGTTCTGGGCCAGCCTAAGCCTCCTTTTGGTCTTTTTGGAAATTCCTGTTCAAGCTCCATCCCTTCTAGGAAGCCTTCTGAACCCGCAGGATCTCTCCCTCTTTTCTGAATCCTATGGCATTTCTTAATCTAATCTACGTCTTTATTTGTACTTAACCGTAAGCCACCTTGTGCTGTTATTTAATTTTTCTTGAGGACGTGTTTTGTTCCAACCAGATTCTAAGAGCAAGGGTCATTTCTTGTGTGACTTCTCACTCCCTTCGATATCAATATCAGGTGCATTACAGGCCCTTAATATATATTTCATAAATCGGGGACAAATACAAAATCCAGGGACAACAGGAAACACGTTCAGCTTTTATTTTCAACACACTGTCAAGAGTAGGCAAGGAAGTGGAAACGAGGTTTCTGCCTTATGGGGCTGACATCCTAATGAAAGGAGCTAAGACCATCACAAATAGATGTTAAACACAAGTGGTTTAAAAAAAAACTACCATTGTGGGGCACCTGGGTGGCTCAGTCGGTTAAGAAGCTGACTTCGGCTCAGGGCATGATCTCATGGTCCGTGGGTTCGAGCCCCATGTCGGGCTCTGTGGTGACCGCTCGGAGCCTGGAGCCTGCTTCGGATTCTGTGTCTCCCTCTCTCTCTGCTCCTCCCCCGCTCATGCTCTATCTCTCTCTCTCAAAAATCGAAAACAAAAACTATAGTTGTAAAGAGAATTATTTATACAGAGATTTACTTGGAAGCTTGGGAAATTAAAGTCCAGATAGGAGCCGGCAGGGCCAAAGTCCATTCATGTTCCTTTCTGTTTTCCCCATTACTCTCCCAACCTCCTCTGAATGAAACCGTCCATGCCAGGGGTTCTCACACCTGGTTGAGCGTCAGGATGCCCTCGAGGGCTTGGCTGACCGCGGGGGCATTGCCCCCAGAGTCCCATCGGTGGGTCTGGGATGGAGCCCAAGAGTGTGCATTTCTAGCAAGTCTGAATCCAGATGATTCTGATCCCCCAGGTGCAGGACAGCGCTTATGGAGAATCCCTGGGCTGGACCATTTGGGAACCTAATCGCGGACGGTATTGAACATT
Organism: Neofelis nebulosa; assembly: GCF_028018385.1. Taxonomy (NCBI): domain Eukaryota; kingdom Metazoa; phylum Chordata; class Mammalia; order Carnivora; family Felidae; genus Neofelis; species Neofelis nebulosa. The sequence goes on along the minus strand of NC_080787.1, from coordinate 17,341,617 downwards.
TTCCGTGGGTTCTTTTTGTCCCCCCCCCCCCCCCCCCCCCGTGTGCCTGTCTTTTCTTTTAGGCAGACTACAATCTCCCACAGGGCAGGGACTATTTTATCATTGTTTTTCTAACTTCCTCCGATCCTAGCCCAGTGTTCTACACGGAGCGTAATTCAATACATCTGTGAAAGCTGGGGGAGAAAGAAAATAGGATCCTTCACGGCAAAAAATAAAGGCAAAAGACAATATGTGCATTCTTTCAAGTCTTGGCTAAATTAGAGGAAATAAATAGCCCCAGTATTCACACTTGTACCTCCCAAATAAGAATTTTTCCCTCGGTACGACCGAATTATTTTCAAATGGAGAGAACCATCCATGAGAACTCCATCTCATGACTCAGCCCATTCATTCATTCATCCCCACCCAGCAACCATCTGAATCAGTTTAAACATGATTGAGCAGCACTGCGCAGGATTTATCATATTTGTGACAGGAAAAGCAATCAGTTTGGCAGGGAACAAATGATATTACAGGGCCCAAAGGTGAGTAATTGGCCCTAATGACTTGGAAATAAATTTGAATTCGCATCGGGTAGGCTATATAAATATCTACTGTATAACTGGATGCCTGGTGCTTTTGGGGGGCAAGTGGGGTGGGCGGGGAGGGGGGCGGCAGGAGGAGAGGGCATTGTTGTCAGCTGCCCCCTCGCAGCTGGTGCTATTCCCACTTTCTTCTCCTCCCCAAGTTGAATGACAGTGGGTTAAAGGAACTGCTGAAGCACAGACAATGAGCAAAGAAAGTGGCAATTCACAGCCTATTAACCTTGGATTTTGGAAGTTGTGCCACTCACCGTGGCACTCCACTGCAGCTGGCTCCAAACTCGCAGCTTGGAGAGATTGGCCTCCAGGTCTGTGCTGAGACTTCTGCTTTGGGCTGTAAGACTGGCAAGAATTGGACGAATGTCCTGGGAGTCCTGGAAAGGTAACTCGGTTGGAAAAAGACTCCTTTGTGGACCAGAGAGGCCCAGTGCATCACAGTGGCTACTGGGACCCGGGATTTAGGTCATGCCTTTCACCCAAGTGTGCAGAGGAACGGGTCCAGGGAGAGCGGTCTTTGCAAAGCGGACCTTCACGGGTTCTGTCACTCTGAAAATATTTATTGAGGGCCTGTTCTGCCCTTCATGCGGATGCGCAGTCAAGAATGGAACAAAGGCTCTGGCTTCCTGGAGCCTGTGGTCTCAAATGTCCTTGTAACCTAGGATGACCAGCTTTGATGGTTTCTCCAGCATTGAGCGCTTTTCCAGGATGTGGGACTCTCAGTTTTAAATACCAGGAAAGACTGAGACAAACCAGAAGTTGGACTGTTACCTGGATCCCATGTTTCCTGATCATGGCGGTCATTCATGAACTTGGGCTCGAGAGCGCCTAAGTAATACGACTCTGCTTGAGTCTATAGAGGTGTACTGTTGAAAATGGTAGCCACTAGTGGTAGCCACATATGGCTTTGAGCTCTGGAAATATGGGGTGTTGAGAGAAAATTTAGGCAGAAACCAAGAAAGCTGGAGGGAAGAAGGAGAAGGAGGTGTGCTCTTTCCTAGTAACTCTATTGAAGAATAGTTCTTGTGGGAAGGAAGGTAAGGGGAATAAAAGTGTTGTTTTTTAAAAATGTTTTTAGGGGCGCCTGGGTGGCTCAGTCGGTTAAGCGTCCGAATTCAACTCGGATCACGATCTCGCGGTCCGTGAGTTCGAGCCCCGTGTCGGGCTCTGGGCTGACGGCTCAGAGCCTGGAGCCTGTTTCCGATTCTGTGTCTCCCTCTCTCTCTGCCCCTCCCCCGTTCATGCTCTGTCTCTCTCTGTCTCAAAAATAAATAAACGTTAAAAAAATTTTTTTTTAAATGTTTTTAAAGTGTTTTTTATTATTTTTAAAAGATTTTATTATTTTTTCTTATTTTTTAAAAATTTGCTTTAATGTTTACTTTTGAGAGAGAGAGAGAGAGAGAGAGAGAGAGAGAGAGAGAGAGACTGAGTGTGGAAGAGCAAGGGGCAGAGAGAGGGAGACACAGAACCCGAAGCAGGCTCCAGGCTCCAGGCTCCGAGCTGCCGGCACAGAGCCAGGGGCTCAAACCCACAAACCGTGAGATCATGACTTGAGCCAAAGTCGACGCTCAACTGACTGAGCCACCCAGGTGCCCCCATCATACACATTTTTAGTGAATTAGGGCATAATATCAGGTTTTGAGGAAGGGAATGGCTATGTGTACTTTAGGACAGCAGACTATCGTATTCGAACAGTGGGCTGGGTACTTAGAGGTTGGCTATGAGGAGGCTATTGCCAAAGTTCATACTGAAACCATTTTCCAGAAGAATGCATTTTCAGTATTCAAATGAGAAGTTAGGAGAAGCTAGTTGTCTATGTAGAATCTGCTTATCATAGTCAAAATCCCAGGAATATGTCTGTATCACTTGCCAAAGGATATTTACAATGATACCTATGTTTCTTTTTTGCTTTCCTTTCCCCTGGTTTTTATATAGTTCCAATATTTTTTCCCCTCATCCAAATCCATACTAGAGCATGTGATAACTTCATTTTACTGATAAGAAAGCTGAGATATAAAAGATATTAAATTTTTTTTTAATGTTTATTTATTTTTGAGAGAGAGAAACAGAGTGTGAGCAGGGGAGGGGCAGAGAGAGAGGGAGACACGGAATGTGAAGCAGGCTCCAGGCTCTGAGCTGTCAGCCCAGAGCCGGACGCGGGGCTGGAACTCACTAGCCGTGAGATCATGACTTGAGCTGAAGTTGGATGCTTAACGGACTGAGCCACCCAGGCGCCCCAGAAGATATTATTAATACATTGTACGTTCCAGAAAAGAATAAATGCAAAGAACAGTAACTGTCTGTAAAGGAGGATTCACCTAAAAGAAATCTCTGGCATTCATTTACCTTCTCTTTCTGGGTTCCTCAAATCCCCCCCCCCCACCAACCAATTCTCCAAACACTGGTTTCCCCAGATGTTGGGCTAAGCTTCCCCCGGGCAGAACCTGACACAGACTTTGTATCCGGTTTAGACTGCCCTCTTGACCTAGAGTCTAGCCACAGTGCAGAGGTTCTAGAATTTTTCCTGTCAGTTCACACGGAACCAGTTGCTGTCAGATGTCAGTAAGCAATACATCTCTGGTCACTGTAGTGTGCCTGGTCCATAGGGAGTAATTGTGATCCTGGGGACATTCAAAGCCAGGGATTTCTGTAGATGACTAAATGGGGCTTGTAGGAGATTCATCTTTTTTCTTTTTAATTTTTTTTTAGCATTTATTTTTGAGAGAGAGTGAAACAGAGCACAAGCAGCAGAGGAGGAGAGAGAGAGGGAGACACAGAATCGGAAGCAAGCTCCAGGCCCTGAGCAGCACAGAGCCCGACATGAGGTTCGAACTCACGAACCATGAGATCGTGACCTGAGTGGAAAGTTGCACGCTTCACCAACTGAGCCACCCAGGTGCTCCTAGGAGATCCATCTTTGAAAGGCCTGGGGCAGGCGACATGAGACAGAGAGGGGGTGGGGCATCATGTAGGCCAGTGTTTCTTAAAACTGTACAGGACAAGATTTATAGAAGAAATACCTGGAGTGCTTGTTCAAAGGCAGATTCCTGAAGCCCACCCTAGACCTAATAAAGCAGAATTCTAGGCTGGTGGCCTAGAATCAGTATTTCAAACAAGTGCCCTAAAAATTCTTGCCTGTTCTAAAGTGTGAGGATCTTGCCTACATCTCAACACTTCCTCATTTTGTTGCCTTAGACCTTGGTAAAAGTCTAGCTTGCTAATCTCTAATACTTGATTCATGCTAATGCATTAATGATTAATAATGGTTTTAAAACTCTTTCATAGAACTTTCATTTAAAAATAGATCCCTAGATCTTGGAGTGCCTTATCCCAAAGGGGTACGTTTTCTTTTCTTTTCACTAATGATATTCTAATGGTAGAACTCTAACTATGTAGGCCAATTAACTACCTAAAAGGGCAGCAAATGATCTGTGGTCAACCTTGACTGTGGATTTGAGAAAGGAGACATTTTTATTAAGTGCCTCTCTTCACCTAGATAATAATTTAAGCTGTGGATAAATGAGTTACTTTTGGGGCTGTGAAGGCCATACATGTTGGGCTTTTAAAATTATTGTCGACTATTATAAAAAATTAAATAGTGCTTAAATAATATTCTATCACAGTATATACCCATCTACTAAACCAGCAAAATCAAATACTTTGGCTGCTTCTTTATTTAAAAGTTGGGGTAGGAAAAGAAAATTTTTAGGCAGAGAATCTAATTCTATCTTTTTGAAACTCTTTCTATTCTTTAGCAGGAAAAAAAAAAACCCTCAAAGAGCCAATGGATGGTTGCTAGCTCTTTTTTTTTTTTTTTAATTTTTTTTTTCAACGTTTTTTATTTTTTTATTTATTTTTGGGACAGAGAGAGACAGAGCATGAACGGGGGAGGGGCAGAGACAGAGGGAGACACAGAATCGGAAACAGGCTCCAGGCTCCGAGCCATCAGCCCAGAGCCTGACGCGGGGCTCAAACTCATGGACCACGAGATCGTGACCTGGCTGAAGTCGGATGCTTAACCGACTGCGCCACCCAGGCGCCCCGGATGGTTGCTAGCTCTTGGGAAAAAAGAGCAGGAACCTACCAGGAAAACTGTGAGGAACAGGTAGTTTTCTTTTTTCTTTTTTCTTTTTTGTATACTTTTTTTTTTTAATTTGTATCCAAATTAGTTGGCATATAGTGCAACAATGATTTCAGGAGTAGATTCCTTAATGCCCCTTATCCATTTAGCCCATCCCCCCTCCCACAACCCCTCCAGCAACCCTCTGTTTGTTCTCCATATTTAAGAGTTTTGTCCCCCTCCCTGTTTTTATATTCTTTTTGCTTCCCTTCCCTTGTGTTCATCCGTTCTGTGTCTTAAAGTCCTCATGTGAGTGAAGTCATATGATATTTGTGTTTCTCTGACTGACAAATTTCGCTTAGCATAATACCCTCTAGTTCCATCCACATGGTTGCAAATGGCAAGGTTTCACTCTTTTTGATTGTCGAGTAATACTCTATTGTGTATATATATATACCACATCTTCTTTATCCATTCATCCATCGAGGGACATTTGGGCTCTTTCCATACTTTGGCTATTGTCGATAGTGCTGCTATAAACATGGGGGTGCATGTGTCCCTTCGAAACAGCACACCTGTATCCCATGGATAAATGCCTAGTAGTGCAATGGCTGGGTCGTAGGGTAGTTCTATTTTTAGTTTTTTGAGGAACCTCCACACTGTTTTCCAGAGTGGCTGCACCAGTTTGCATTCCCACCAGCAGTGCAAAAGAGATCCTCTTTCTCCGCATCCTCGCCAACATCTGTTGTTGCCTGAGTTGGTAATTTTAGCCATTCTGACAGGTGTCAGGTGGTATCTCATTGTGGTTTGGATTTGTATTTCCCTGATGATGAGCGATGTTGAGCATCTTTTCATGTGTCAGTTGGCCATCTGGATGTCTTCGTTGGAGAAGTGTCTATTCATGTCTTTCGCCCATTTCTTCACTGGATTATTTCTTTTTTGGGTGTTGAGTTTGATAAGTTCTTTATAGATTTTGGATACTAACCCTTTATCTGATATGTCTTTTGCAAATATCTTCCCCCATTCTGTCGGTTGCCTTTTAGTTTTGCTGATTGTTTCCTTCGCTGTGCAGAAGCTTTTTATTTGATGAGGTCCCAGTAGTTCATTTTTGCTTTTGTTTCCCTTGCCTCCAGAGACATGTTGAGTAAGAAGTTGCTGCGGCCAAGATCAAAGAGGTTTTTGTCTGCTTTCTCCTCGAGGATTTTGATGGCTTCCTGTATTACCTTTAGGTCTTTCATCCACTTTATTTTTGTGTCTGGTGTAAGAAAGTGGTCCAGGTTCATTCTTCTGCATGTCACTGTCCAGTTTTCCCAGCACTACTTGCTGAAGAGACTGTCTTTATTCCATTGGATATTCTTTCCTGCTTTGTCAAAGATGAGTTGGCCATACGTTTGTGGGTCCATTTCTGGGTTCTCTATTCTGAGGAACAAGGTAGTTTTCTTAAGTCCTTGTCCGGGACATAAACATCGGACCCATCCTTGGGCCACAATACTGAAAAGTGGGCAGTTTCATCTCTTACCTTTCCCCACCCCACTCCCCATCCCCATGTCCCCCAGCAAGACCATGGCTAAGAGACCATGGGCTAGGAGTATCATCTCTAGAGGATTCTAATTTCACCTACCTCCTCTGGCAAATTCATGTCTCAGGGGAAGCGGGTGTGAGAATAGATCCACACGACCTATTCCCGATACTACAAAGACTACCCAACATCAGGCTCTTCTGTTATGTTAAAATTGGTCAGCTTTATTTTCATATATCAAAGGTTTAACTTGCAAGGCAACTCTATTAGTTTGCTTGTGCTGCCATAACAAAGTACCAAAGATGGAGTGGCTTAAAGAAAGAAATGTATTTCTCCACAGTTCTGGAGGCTAAATGTGCAAGACCAATGTGTCAGCAGAGTTAGTTAGCCTCTCTCCTTGGCTTGTAAGATGGCCGCCTTCTCTCTGTGTCCTCACACAGTCTGCCCTCTTTGTGTGTCTCTGTCCAAATTTCCTCTTTTTATGAGGACACCAGTAGTATTGGGTTAGGGCTCACCCCAATGACCTCATCTTAACTTAAGTACCTCTGTAAAGCCCTACTCCAAATCCAAGCACATTCTGAGGCACTGAGTGAGGGTTAGAGCTTCAACACTTTAATTTTTAGTGAGGGGACACCATTCAGTCCCTAACAGCAGCAGACAAACACCATTTGTCGGATGACTATATCTCTACTGGTCTTGAGTTTTAGACTCACCGTAGGTAAATGTCCGGCATGTTACATTACTGATGTGTTTCAGTAATATTTCATTGTGTCCTCTCCTCTTTGGACATTTTGTCAGACAAGCACTGGCTGGAGAGCAAAATGGAGATCTTTTAGATGCCACATGTCAAACAGTTTCACTTCCTCTATAATTGCAAATGCTTGGTGGGAGCTGACCTATTTGAAGGAGCACTCCAGATGCAGAGAATTATTTGTGAACAAAATGATAATTGGCAGAGTGCCAAATTCCATTCATTTATTTAAGAAGCAGTTTCTTTCCCATGTGATAGATACTTCGCTAGGTAAGTGCTGGGTACTTTGCAAGCGTAAGGAATGTGATTCTGATCATCTATGTCTGACACCTGGGAAAGTCTGGCACAGCTGCAGCATATTGACGTGGCTGAGAAATCGCCAAGGATTGGCTCTGTAGTAACTTCAGAAAGTCCAGCCTCCTTCCTCCTGGTCTCTCTGGCCTTCTACACTGAGAGAATCCCAGGGGACCCAGTTTGGGCCCTAGATTGCTTGAGAGTTATGGATTCCCCTACCGACTGGGACCCGAGTCTCATCTTCAAAACTATTGATCCAGGGGTGCCTGGGTGGCTCAGTTGGTTAAGCATGTGACTTTCAGCTCAGGTCATGATCTCACGGCTCATGAGTTCGAGCCCTGCGTAGGGCTCTGTGTTGACAGCTCAGAGCCTAGAGCCTGCTTCGGATTCTGAGTCTTCCTCTCTGTCTGCCCCTCCCCTGCTTGCACTCTGTCTCTCTCTCTCAAAAATAAACGTTAGGGGCGCCTGGGTGGCTTGGTCGGTTAAGCGCCGGACTTCGGCTCAGGTCATGATCTCGCGGTCCGCGAGTACAAGCCCCGCGTCGGGCTCTGGGCTGACAGCTCAGAGCCTGGAGCCTGTTTCAGATTCTGTGTCTCCCTCTCTCTCTGCCCCTCCCCTGTTCATGCTCTGTCTCTCTCTGTCTCAAAAATAAATAAATGTTAAAAAAAAAAAAATTTTAAATAAACGTTAAAGGGGCGGGCACCTGGGTGGCTCAGTTGGTTAAGCGGCCGACTTCGGCTCAGGTCATGATCTCGCAGTCCGTGAGTTCGAGCCCCACATCAGACTCTGTGCTGACAGCTCAGAGCCTGGAGCCTGCTTCAGATTCTGTGTCTCCCTCTCTCTGACCCTCCCCCGTTCATGCTCTGTCTCTCTCTGTCTCAAAAATAAATAAACGTTAAAAAAAAAAATTAAAAAAAAAATAAACGTTAAAAAAATTTTTTTTAAGAAACTATTGATCCACACAGAGTGCCCAAAGCATAAGCTGAGACTAGGATTTGTCCCCTTCCTTCCTCCCTCCCTTCCTTCTTTCTCTCTTTCTCTCTCCTTCTCTCTCTCTCAGTTTCTGATAAAGATGTCTGCTTATATACAATGAGTCTATGAACACTACATTAACCATGTCCATAGTTTATGCACTAGGAATTTACTACTGTACTAAAAATTTACAACAGTAAGCATGTCATATAAAATTGGCATGATCACAGATTACTAAGATTAACATTGTTTTATATATAATCACAGACTATTAGATTTGGAAGGGTCTTTAGGGCATAACTAGTTGGTTCCTTTTTTCACAAATGAAGAAAGTGAGACCTAGCAAAGTGACTTGGCCAAGGTCACAAAATGCTGAAACTGAACCTCAAGCCTTCAGACTCCCAGCATAATCTTGCCATTAAGCCAGACTGTGTTGAATAGTCATGCTGGTTTTATAGTTTTTCTCCTGTCATCTGTATTTATCTAGCATCACAAATGCCCCAAATTCTCTAGACACTAGACAGATTTTGGAAGCCCTTACTCCCTTATCTCATGTGCGCGCACGCACACACACACACACACACACACACACACACACACGGACACATAAAAACACTGTCATTTTGTCATAACAAAGGCCAGAGTCTGGTAATCTGGGTTCCTTTGTCTTGCCTCAGGTTCTCTGGATTTCACTTACAGTCAGACCTTCTCGCCTTTTCCCTCCCCAGCTGCTTTTCCTATGTGAGGATGGTTGGGCTTAAGGTGACAGAAGCTCTACGTTGCTGCCAAGGTCTACAGAAGGGAGAGTGCGGAGAGAGGAGAGCACTGTACGCAGTTGCTGGGTACTTCTTGGGTGAATGGATGAATCAATGGGCGAATGAATGAACAAATCAAAGCTAGAAGGGGAGACAAGGGAAAAAAAAAAGGCGAGGGGGCTGACCTTCTGGGTCCTTGGCACCTGTGGGTCTCTGGCTGAGGGATGGGTAGACAGGGCTTAGAGTTAAAGCATGGGGGCCTCGTCCTGTACCCGCTGTCAGGTTCAAGACCAGAGCAAGTCCTGGCCAGCCCTCAGTTGGCCGAGTAGAGCCTACAGGTCCCCTTCTACCTGCAGATGTCCTCACCCATCTTTTGTCTTCCTACACATTCCTTGTACCAGGGGTGAAATTCGTAGTGTTCTGCACACAGTGCACACTTTGAGGACAAGGTCTGTGTTTAATTTTGCATTCTTAATAAATGTTGAACAATTTTTTTTTTCCAACGAATGCTTGACAACCGAGGGGAAGACAAACATCTGGAAATTAGTAATCCAGCAAGTTTCGGTCACAGTGTAACTGCTAATGTCTGAATTTTTTGTGTGTTTTACTGTGTGTGTGTGTGTGTGTGTGTGTGTGTGTAGGAGTGGAAAGGGAGGTGGTGCTGGTTTCTGTAAAGGTGTGGGTGAATCTGGAGTTTTAGAAACATAAAGGTTTTGGAAAAAAAAAAAAAACAACAAAAACCCAACATAAACTTGGCCGACGTTACAATTTTGCAGGAGATGGGCTGTGTTTTTGTTGAGCAGTACATGGAAGGCAGCATCGGAGCCGGGGAAGGGTCTGATAGGGAGATCAACCGGCATCTTGGTGTGCGTCCTGCCTGTGAAAAAACATCAACTGTACAAGTGGGTTTGAATACGCGTGGCTCCAGGCAGAGGAAATGAGGAATCGTTAGGCTTCTGATTGGTGAAAGGGTATTTTTCTCCCACCCCATCACTTCTGTGGCCCTGACAGATAGAACTAATGGCTCCTGTGGTGGGTGCGATTCCTATTGCTTTTTTGGCTGCCCAGAGTGTTTCTCTTCCCCTCCTTCTGATAACTGATTCTGCCCTACCCCGCCCCCCCAACTCAAGGTGGGAAAGAAAAGTTCTCTTTGGAATGATCTTCACCGGCTGCGTGGAGAGAGAAGCTGACAGGAGAGAAAGAGAAAGAAGGAGGGAGGGTAGGAAGATATCATTTATAGCCCTGAAACTATGACTCTGGATTTCCCAGCTAGGTGAACCAAACCCCTCTACCCCCTATTTTCTGTTAGCTGTTTTTTTGTTTGTTTGTTTGAAGTTTATTTATGTATTTTGAGAGAGAGGGAGCACACGACTGGGTGAGGGTCAGAGAGAGGGAGAGAGACAGAATCCCAAGCAGGCTCTGCTCTGGCAGCCCAGAGCCTGACTCCGGGCTCCAACTCGGGAACCCAGAGATCATAGCCTGAGCCGAAATCAAGAGTCAGACACTTAACTCACTGAGCCACCCAGGCGCCCTCCCCCACCCCATTAGCTATTTTCATTTGGGTTTCTTCCCCTTGCAACAGAAAGTGTCCTGATTAATATAGCTCCTCCCCCTCTATCCCTGCCAACTTAAGGGAGCCTTGGAATCTCTGTGCCTCAGTTTCCTCATATTGATTCCCTGTAGATTAGTTGATCACTCATAAGATCAACCCCCCTCGCCACCCAACACAGAGTAGAGTCTTATTATAAACAGTAACTTCTATTCTTAGGAACTGCAGGTTTCCCGTCCTCACTCCTTTACCAGAGTTTCTGAATCCGGGCCAGCTCTCTTTCAATAACATGAGATACAATCTAAGCAGAATAGCAATGACAGTCCCCAAATTTTAAATTATCCAAAGAACCAGGGACTTTCAGTGACTCGTATAAATGAGGTCCACTGACAACCAGGAGGTTTTAAAGACATCATTTTATTGTATCCGGTTTATACCGTGGCATTTTAGCGAGGCTTGACAAATAATACTGCAAATTCAGGGACAGGAAGCAGTGAGTAACGAAAAGAGCTAATGTCTCCTTGACATCAGTCACTCTTAAGAAGGCTGTTTACTTCTCAGTTTACCTCCTAGGGTGTTTTGAAATACTCTTGCAAATCTCAGTCAGCTGGAAATAGCTGTTCTACCTTCTTTCAATGGAAGCCCCCAACTTCTCCGCACACTGGCTCATAGTTATTTATAAACCTGATGTCAGTCAAAGATTATTTTTTATATCCCTCCTCATTATTCCCTTCCCCCCCACATACGAAGGCAGACTTACATAAAATTAGAAACTTCACATAAAGTATTCAGCCACTTAGGTAAGAATTATTGTCAGTCGGCAATCATTTCTGAAACATAAATTCATCATATTGGGTGAAGCATGTCTCCAAGGCTGTTACATTGACACCAGTTCCTTCTTTAAACAACAACAACAACAAAAGGCCTCTGTGGCCAAATAAGTTTGGCAAACTACAGAACTATATGCCTTTTTGAGATGGAAAAAATCCTACAGTGGTCAAATTATCTTTGTGCGAGTTGGCAATTGCCACATCTGTTTTGTTAACGCATCCCTTTCTTTCCAGCCATATCTAGTAACATTTCATGGAATGATGGGCCTTGGATCACATTGTGGCAAACCAGGGAGGTAGCCTGCACAAGGGATGTGGAGCCAGGAGCATTGGATTTGACTTCTGGCTCTGCGGCCCTACTCTCTGTATGACCTTGAGCAAATCATAACCTCTCTATATTTACTTTCACAGTGGCAGAGTACGGGCCATAATACCTATCTCGATCTGGGTTGTTTTTGTGGATTAGGTGATATTATTATGACTGTGCTTTAAACACTATTAAAAGGTGTCATTAGAGATCACAGAGAAAGAAGACTATATTTAAAAATTAATAATATAAACGTATTGGGGCGCATGGGTGGCTCAGTCAGTTAAGCATCCAACTTCGGCTCAGGTCATGATATCACGGCTCGTGAGTTCGAGCCCCATGTCAGGCTCTGTGCTGACAGCTCAGAGCCTGGAGCCTGCTTCAGGTTCTGTGTCCCCCTCTCTCTTTTCCTCCCCCTCTTGCACTCTCTCTCTCTCTCTCAAAAATAAATAAACATTTTTAAAAAATTAAAAAAAATAATGTACAGGTATAAAGAAAGTTACCCTAGCAACTTTTACTCAACAATTGTCTACTTAAGTGTACTTAGGGGCCAGCACGCGAGGGGAGCAAGGAAGCCAGGATAAAGGTCAAAGCAGGATTAGAGCACGTTGGATCCAGAAATGTCTTTGGTGATAATTTAATTTCACCCTCTAATTTTATAGATGATTAAGGTAAGGCCCAGAGGGGTCAAATGAATAGCTTATGGTCACTCAGAAAGTTAATATTAAAAACATCTGATTCCCGGGGCGCCTGGGTGGCGCAGTCGGTTAAGCGGCCGACTTCAGCCAGGTCACGATCTCGCGGTCCGTGAGTTCGAGCCCCGCGTCGGGCTCTGTGCTGACAGCTCGGAGCCTGGAGCCTGTTTCGGATTCTGTGTCTCCCTCTCTCTCTGCCCCTCCCCCGTTCATGCTTTGTCTCTCTCTGTCCCAAAAATAAATAAAAAACGTTGAAAAAAAAACAAAAAAAAACAAAAAAAAAACAAAAAAAAAACATCTGATTCCCATCCAGAGCTTGGACTCATTGCCAAGGCCTGCCTCAGTATGAGACAAATCACGGCCCCATGAAAATTTCAATCTAATCAGGAGGGACAAGATACACAAATGACATCACCCGAAAACAAGACAACACTGAACAACATTTTAAAGCTCCCAAAAACGTGGCTTGTTGTAACCATGTGAAGTGATGGGTATGTTCATTAGCTTGACCGTAGTAGTCATTTCAAAATGAATATGCATATCAAAATATGTTGTACACCTTACGTATATACAGTTTTTATTAAAAAAAAAAAAAAAAAGTGGCTCAAGTAACAGGGACTATAAGAATGCAGGAACCAGGCAGCCAAACAGCCAGGCTGAACTGGAGATAGGACTGTAGCTGGGGATGAGTTTGGATATTGCACGCGGAAGAAAGCAGTGTTCCAAAATGGAACTGGAGATGATAGTGAGATAAAGCGGCTGGCCATAGTCTAAATAATTGGGCATTACAGTGTTGGTGAAATATCCAACAGTAAACCTGCGTTGGCCACTTCCGAATTCTGTGAAGTCTCTAGAGCTTTGGGGCAGGATATGACAAGTAGGCAACATGGTCTCTGACTTTGGAAAGTTAATTTCTTATTTGGAGAGAAGAGATGGGAACAGAAGGCAAAATTGGAGAATGGTAGCACGTGAGTATACAATATAAAGGGGTGTTATATGTGCCGTTAAGGCTTCCTGGGGAAGATGAATCTTGGTATTCCTTGGGAGAACCACAGATGTGATTGGTTTTTGGAAGCATGTGGGATAACCTGGGCCATCCTCTGCATTAAGAAGGAAATTTCTTTTTTTTTTTTTTTTAAATTTTTTTTTTTTCAACGTTTTTTATTTATTTTTGAGACAGAGAGAGACAGAGCATGAACGGGGGAGGGGCAGAGAGAGAGGGAGACACAGAATCGGAAACAGGCTCCAGGCTCCGAGCCATCAGCCCAGAGCCTGACGCGGGGCTCGAACTCACGGACCGCGAGATCGTGACCTGGCTGAAGTCGGACGCTTAACCGACTGCGCCACCCAGGCGCCCCAAGAAGGAAATTTCAATATGCGTATAATAGGGGACGATGGATTCTTGCTCTCTACTTGGCTACTTTATTTATTCTATTTTTTTAAATAGGCTCTACCCCCAGTGCGAAGCCCAGTGCGGGGTTTGAAGTCACAACCCCGAGATCAGGACCTGAACCGAGGTCAAGAGTCGGACCCTGAACTGACTGAGCCACCCAGGCGCCACTTTATTTTTTAAAAATATTTATTAATTTAAGTAATCTCTACGCCCAATGTGGGGCTCGAACTCATGACCCTGAGATCAAGAGTCGCACGTTCCTCTGACTGAGGCAGCCAGGTGCCCCGTGTCCTTGGTCTTTATTAACTTAGGATTCTTTGCCTGTCATTTCTTATGGTAAACCAAAGGGCAGACTAGAATGCTTAACTAAATATGATTTCCGGCACAGATTTGAACCCAGAATGGTGAGTGCCTGCTCTTATTTGTGTCTGATGATTTGCTACCTCTTCCTCTTTCACTTTGTGTTCCCATTCTTCCCAGAGTAGGTAATTGATCTAAATGTAAAAAAGTATAAAATAAGGTAAGATTAGGTTTTCCCTAATCTTAGGGAAGGGTAGGGTAGGATAGACTCTACCCTGTTAATCACCATTCCTTCCAGCTAACCAGTTCCCAAGTCCATCGGACTTTTGACATTCTAAATATTTCTCAACCTGTTCTCTGCTCTCTATGGTATTTCCTCAGCCACTGGAGTCAGATCATAACCATTTCTCACCTCGTTTATGCGGTAACCTTGCAACTGGTTTCTAGGTCTGCCTGCTTCTGGTGTCTTTCTTTTCTGTGATCCTCAATTTCATCTCCCACACGAGCAGAATTACTTTCCAAAAATGCAAATCTGCTTTATTCCTCTAGTGAAAATCCTTCTAAGGTTCTTTTTAGCCTACAGGCAAAGTCCAAACTCCTTTTGCATGGCATGCAGAGCCTTTTCTGATCCTGGCTCCTGCTTACCTCCCAGCATCATCTTTAAATCACTCCCAAACAAAAATTGGGTCCTATCCATCAGTTTGGTATGTTTTTGGAGTTCTCATGATTTTGTTTTTTCTTCTCTGCTGTGAAGCAGTCTGGCTTCCTTCATACTGCTGAACCCCTATTCATCCTTCAAAACTCCCTAGTTCCTGGTCACCTCTGTCATGTGTTCCCTTTAGCACATTTTTCCATTTGCTAATTAGCACTTTTTAGAGGTATCACAATCCACTGTTAAGTCTGCCTTTTGTACTCAGCTGTGTGTTTCTTAACAAAGGACTTTAAGGCTTTCACTCTGTCTTCAGGGATGACGACAGTGCGACAGTGCTGGCAGGTCCTTGTAGAAGCAATGCCCCCAGTGAGGTCTTCCCTCCGTCCTGCCTGCCGTCATCTCCTACCCGACTCAGAGACATCAAGGGAAGTGCTATGAGGAGGTAAAATCATCAGGAGAAAAAGTGAAGTAGATTATAGGAAACACACAAGAGGAGGACAAAAAGGAAAGGTAATATATGGCTTTGCCAAGGTAGCGGGGGAAAGGGTGTTCTCCTGGAGACAGTGCCAGTGCCGTCCCCAACAGGAAAGGCTTTCAATCACCAAAAAGCCAAATCCATTTTCCCTTTCAGGGAAAACAACAACTAATGTTCTCCAAATCTTTTGGAAATGAGCACATTCCTTCCTTTCTCCTGCCCTCAAGCCTCCACTAGAAGGGTTTTTAGTTTGTGCCTGTGGTGCCTGGGAGTTGGTATCCCAGCAGGGGAGTCCTCGGGCCTGGGACGGACACGCCCAGCCTCAGGGCTAGCTCAGGGATCCAAGAAGAAACCCACCTTTGTTCTTTAATATTTTGCCTGGGGAATGACAGATCTGACATTAAACCTCCAGAAAACTGGTTAACACCATAACACTGCGGAGGAGTGCAGACCTCGGTCATAATGATCAGAAAATCTTTTGAAAACACCTTGTTGTAACCTAACCATAAAGTCACTTGGGTGGTCACGACTGAAAAGTGGAGTCTGTTCTATTGAGTCCTCCCCCAGCAAATGGCACCAGCAGGCAAGTTTTGCAGTATTAAGGCACAGAAGGTCATTTAGTTTTCTGACTGTGAAATTTTGTAAGACAAATTTATTTTTTAGGAGGCATTCCGAGTTTTTAAAGAGGTAGAGTAATAACTAAAAAGCATCTGAAAAAGGCATTTTTTAGTGCATTTGCTGAAAGCTTCCTATAACGTGGCTGGTTCTTAGCTAGGTTAATGTTATTACATAATCCTCCCCGCGAGGTTTGGTCATCACGAATTTGTGGAGGAGGCAAATGAGGAGCTCGGAGAAGCGGCCGGTGGCCTTTCAGCGAGGTCTGAGGTCTGATCCGAATCCAGGTCTCTCTCCACCAGTTTCGGAGACCTTTCTAGACCACGGTGACCTCCTGAAACAGTGCCACAAATAAAATCTAACAATTGTGTTAAGCGAGTATTTATACTTTCAAGGTTAGGACAATCTACGGGATGGGAAGGAGAGTTACGACGTGTAGCCAGGAGTACGGGGGAGTCTGATGACCCCACTTTTCATGTCCTCAGAGGGGAGTCCGAGAGGAATAATTTAAAACATCACTTCTCTGCAGCCACAGTCGAAACGAGCACATTTATGATGCAGAATGGCTGCGTCAGACTCCACAAAGTTGTTACTAAGGGCGAAGGCCCGAGGAGATAACGCGGGGCCTGCTCCTTCATTCACAGCAGCGACCAAAGAACCACAGCAAGGGGGGCAGAGGCAGGTAGAAGGCGGCTCCCGCGTGGCCAGCGCGGTTGATATTCCTGGCATTCGGTGATCCAGATGCTTCCCTGCAGTTTGCATGGCCGTACGGCTCGGTCTCCATATTCCACTCGTTTCGAACCTCAACGCGTCGGCCTCCCTTCGCTCGCGGGCACCCCCGATGCCAGACACGCCTCCCCGCGCAGAGCTCCAGCCGGATCCCTCCGGGTGGGGGGGGGGGCGGTGATCTCTTGCAAGAGGCGGCCGCCCCGGGTCCCCCTCCCGGCCACCCCGGACGCCGTGCTCGGCCGGCGGGCCGCGTGCCGCGCCGGGAGGTGGCCTTCCAGCGCGTGCGGCTGCGGGGCGCCGGCCGAGGTGACCTCAGCCTACCCCGGGCCCGGCCGCAGCACGCCGTGTGCGAATACGCGAGGCGGTGTCCTGAGCTGACACCGGCTGCGCGGCACAGGCAGCAGGCGCCGCCGATCAACTAGTTCGCACCGAGGATTCCTCTTGGTGCGTGGCCCAGTTTTCCTTAGGACGGGCTCCAACCCCTCGCCGACACCGCCCCCCGCGCCGCCACGCTCCGAGGCCTTCCCCCAGGAAGCCTCGCGTCCCTCCCCCGCCGTTAGGCTCGGGCCGGCGCGCGCGCGATTCCTCGATTCCACAGGCGGTTCGCGCCGCGGGTGGGGGCGGGGCGCCGCCGGGGGAGGGGGGCCCGGGCCCGGGGGGCGGGGGCGGGCCGGCGTGGGGAGTTCCTCGCTCGCGGACCACACGCTCTGCGGGCCAATCCCGAGCCAGCCTCTAGCAGTGTCACACGCGGGACACATCCAAGCGTTTGTTGGCAGGGCCGATGAGGGGGAGGGGGCGAGGAGGAGGGAGGGGAGTTGAGTGACAGGCTTGCGGGGCAGGCTGGGAATTGTAGTTTGCAGGTCCCGTGGCCATAGCCATTTTGTAGTCGGGGGACTACAACTTCCAGAAGATCAAGGGGACCATTCTAAGGTGCCCCGGGAATAGGCGGCTCTCCCCGGGGCCGGGAGTCCTGGGGCACTCGTATCCAGCAGCCCCGCTGCAGGTAGACGCGAGGGCAGTGGCGCGGGCTGGCGTGTGGCGGCTGTGGGGTGAGCGGCAAGCTGGGGAAAGGGGGTGAGGTGGAGCGACCGAGCGTGCCATGCATTGGGCTAGGGAGCCTCTCTCAATTCCACTCCCAGATTCGGCGTGGGAGCGATGCCTGAGGGGTTGCCCGGGAAGGCTTCGTCGAAGGTTCTCGGGTGTCTAGTCGACGGGGCTGTCGGGGTCCTTTGGACTGGGCCAGGGTCGGTCGGCGCCGGAGTAGGCGGGCGCCTGGTGGCTCAGCTGTGTGAGTTTTCGGCTAGCGTCCGTCGGGGAATTACCCGAGGAGCCCTAACTTGTATAAAAGCAGAGTCCATTTAAAGTTGGGCTGGATAGCCTCTCTCTCATTGGTTAGGGGGCTTGGAAAAAAGAGACTCGGCGAGCCCTCGCTGTGGTGCTGCCGCCGCCGCCGCCGCCGCTGGAGTTGACTCTTCTGCTCGCACTGCTGCTGCAGCACAAACGTGACTTCCAACATTTTTTATTTATCTTTCCCTTTTCTTTTCCAAGATGTAACTACAGATCAGACACTAAGGACCTTCACGTTTCGCTGATGTAGTTTTTGGAGGAAAAAGGGGGGGAGTGAAGGGCGTCGGTTTTTTTTGTGTGTGTGTGTTTCGGGGGAAATTTTCCATTATGAGTGTTTTACTAAAGTGAATTTTTTTTTGTTTGCTTCGTTCGTCTTTGGCTCTTTTTTTTTTTTTTTCCTTCCCAATTTCGGATTTATTTCAAGGCGAATCGGGCTTTGGGGGAAGAGGAAGAAAAGTCGGATTACAAGATCAACCACCACCAACAACAATAAAAACCACCAGGATATTTTTTTGCAAATTTCTGACGGCTTTAAATTCATGAAGCAATTGTCCCCTTTTGCAATCAGCATTTGGATCTCAGAATGAGCAAGGAAAGACCCAAGAGGAATATCATTCAGAAGAAATACGTAAGTGCTCTTAACAACACATCCTTTGACTTGCAGTTTTAAGCAATGGCTCTGAATGTCAAGTTTATAGATAATTCTGCAGCTGAAGGGTTTTAAACACAGCGTCCGATAAGGCTGTTTCTTTCTTTTCTGAAAGAGGGCTTTTCAGGCAAAGTCGTGTCTGCCTAGTTTGGATGAAAAAACAGATTGGTGTAGCGATACCTCAAGTGAATAAATTGACCTCGAATGACACAACCATAATCTAGTTTTAGATGAAAGGCAAGGGATTTTGGTGTAGCTTGGAGGGGGGGTGGGGGCTGCGGTAATGTAACTAAACTGCATTCTCGGGCGGATTTGGCCCCATATTGCACTTTGCATGCAAATGATCATGTGTTGTTATTATTAATGTTATTTGGAAAATCGTGTAACGCGTGTGTGTTGGAAGCCCTTTAAGTTGCAACCGAGGGTCCGATTATGGCGATCTTGTTCCTTGCACTGGCACATCAAATTTAATGTATGTGGTCGTTTTGGCTTATTTGGTTCGCAACGTAAACCAGTTGGGAATCATGTTACAGCGAATGCATTTGTTGGGATTGACTTTAATAATGGGACTGGTTTTGTTTAAAAATTCATGGTTTCCAGTTTTAGGGGGGAAAGACATACAATATAGCTAATGTTTTTAAGTAGGTATGTGAATGCATGTGTAAGTGACTACAAATGAATTCTCCCTGTTAACTGGGCTTCTGAAATTGGGTGATTATTCAGAGATTTAAATGGTTTGGAATAGTTAAATTTGTTTTGTGCATAGTACAGCTACGTTTTGATTGGCATGGGGAGTGTTTTTGTTTTGTGTATGGCTTTTTTTTTTTTTTTAAGTTTGGGGGGAGGGGGGGTAGAGGGGGACGGAGGATTAACCAAATATGCACTCGAGTGATCGGTGATTAGCTGCATGCTTTAAATCAAAGAATCCATTAAAAAAAAAAAGCCCAAATGAACATACATTTGGAATAATGCAACGTTATAAGAAAGTTTTATTTGAGTCGAGTCGACAGATTGGTGTTAATATTTTGCCTTTTTGAGCAGTGTGATGTGTGTAATGGGAGATGACCTTCGGGCACTGGTTTTTGTAAAAAAAAATACATTTAATGAAAAAGCTGAATGCCTCTTTTAGAGGGCTGATTCTAATCTAGGCACGTAAACTTCAACTATGAAAGAAATGCAATGTTAAATAATCAAGCCCAACTTAAAAAGCTGTTCCCTAAAGAATTTAAGATTTAAAATACATCCGCATTGCAGAGGGCTGGGTAGAATGCAAAGGACTAGTTTAAACTCGGGCTGTAGAAACTGCATGGAGACAACCTTGCCTTGGAGCGTGGACGCCTTCCCGGGGCACGTCCGATCCGGGTGCAGCCACAAAGCAAATGGGGTAGAACTTGGACAAGAACCGCCTCCGCCGCCCCCACCCTTCCCCCGGACCCCATCCCAGACCTCGCTAAGTTGTGGAGAGCTGTGAGGGGTGGGATTTTTTGTTGCTGGCGGTCAGTGGATTGTGTCGAGTGCGGGCGTCCGGCCGCAAGCCCGTGGCTGGCGGCGGCCGCGGGAGGCAGAGCACGAGTTGACGCCAGGGGAGCGGAGCCCGTGTTCCCGACGTGCTCGAGCCGGCAGCAGAGGGGAGGGCGCGCGGGGGTCGAGGCGGGCTGGGCCGGGGCCGGGGCCGGGGCCGGGGCCGGGCGGGCGCGCGCGCGCGGCCTGTAGGGGGCGGGCTGCGGGCTCCTGGCTCCGGGCTCCGGCTCCCGGCCGCTGGGGCTCCGGCTCCAGGCTCGGCGCGGGCGGGCCGGCGGGCGGGCCGCCGGGCGGGTGGGTGGGGCGCGGGGGCGGCGCGGCCTGCTGGGCCCCGGGGAAGGGAGGAGAGGGGGCGGGGGCGTGCCGGGGTGGGGGCGGTGCGGCGCACAGCTGCAGCGGGCGCCCCCCGCCGCGCGCACGGCCGAGCATGGCGGCGGCGGCCCGGCCGGCTCCCCGCGGCCCTGCCCGCCGGCTCCAGCGCAGTCTCGAGAGCAACAGGTTAAGCCGACGAGACGTCACCGCGCCCCCTCCCCGCCCCCCGGTTCTCCCCCCGCCTCGCGCCGGCCTCCCCCTCCTCCTTCCACCCCCCCCTCCCCCGTCGCTCCGGGTTCCCGGACGCTCCCGGCCGCGTTCTGTTGTCATTGTGACGTCACAAAGGGACGGGCCCGGGTGGAACCTTCTCCTCCTCCTCCGTGACGTCAAAAGTCGGGCGGGAGGTTCCACGCGGCGGGGCGGTCGGGGGAGGAGGGAACGGGCGGAGGCGGGGGCGGCCGCGGAGCAGGGCTGCGGCGTGGGAGGAGGAAGAGGAGGAGGAGGAGGATGCGATCGGCCTCCGCCTTCCGCCCCGAAATGCTGCGCTTCCCTGCAGGTGAGCCGCTGGGAGCCTTTAGGCCCCCGACCAGTGCTGCCGACCTCGCTCGGGTTCCATTTAGGGGGTGGGGAGCAGGGAGGAGACGCCTCCTTTCTGCAGAAATGTTTTTCGCTTCTTCTGTTTCTAGGTCTGCTGATGGTGTGGCATTACTGCGGTGGTCGTTGTGATCGCTCAGCAACGCTTTTGAAAAAGCAAGGAAACTTTATTCAGGGAAAAGCTTTGCTCTGTAAGAAGGACTGTGTTGTGGATTTGGCCACCTTGTCACTTGAAGTCATGTTTGGGGTGCCTTTGGGGGATGGGACGGGATGCCTTTCTGGGTGATGCTGTTCAGCAGCAACTGTTGCTCTTTCTGGAAGCCTTGTAATACTGTGGAGGGGGTGGCGCTCCTCCTCTGCTGTGCCAGCTCTGTGCTGTATCTTTTTGGGGGCCCGGGCGAGGTAAGATTTGTCATTTATATGTATTCTTAGAAGAGCACTGGACAGTGAAGTCCCCGGGTACTCTGTGCTTAGTACTTTTGAACGGTGGAACGAGAGGCTTGGAATCTGAGTGTGTTTGTATTTACTGTTCTGTAAAATGGAAATGGTAACACCTGACCTGCTTTTGCCCCGCACTTTATCTGAGAGGCTCACGTGTGTGAGAGATAATGTGCACGAAAGATGTAAAACAGTGTGCTCTTTCTGTGTAAGGTGGTATTATCAAGCTGGTGGAAGGCAGCACTTTTCTTACAATTGGTCTCAAAAGCCTTAGATGCGTGCGGCGTTGCCATTTTAGTTTATTGCCTTAACAAGGCAGAGTTTGGGGGTGGGATTGTCGATGGCAGACCTTGGGAGAAATGATTGTTGTATTTCATATTAAATGGCATCCTTGAGAAACTCATAAATTGTAAGGTAATCCTGTCTTAATTGTGCCGGGCACGACCCCCCCCCCCCCCCCAATACCTTAAATAACTGAAAACAGTTGCCTTTCAAAGCGCCATTCCACTTGGACAATAAAAACAGTAGCTGTCTTGCTCTATGGATGTTTTCTACCATTTCCTTCACTCTGCTGGTGGGGTTATTCCTAGGGAAAATAACGGATATGATATCCAAGCTTCAAAACCATTGGGTCTTTGATGCTTTATAGCAGGTATGCGTTTGAAATAAAAATCCCTGCCACGTGAATAAAAAATTCTATGACGCACGCACTGAGCTCAAAAACAAATTACTGGTTTGATTCCTAGGACAGCTCAAGCGGAATTTGTAGCACCAGGCTGTAAGGGTTTTAAGTATCTAATTTTCTGATGTAAAAGTGCAGCATAATTAAACAAGACTGGAAAAAGTTCATGTTACAAGGTTCAAAAGCAGGATTTGCCATAATTACAATTTCATAAAATTCTAAAGAAAAAAGTAGAAGCACACCAAAATGTAGTGGAAGGATTTATGAGCCCCCCCCCCCCCCTTTACACCCATTGGGTTATTTTACAGTTGTGAGGGGGGAAAAACCAAATACGTGTCATTCAATTGCTATGTTTTTCCTTTCCTGGGCTGTGTATGTGGCTTGCTTTCTGCCTCTTTCTAGTAGTGGAAAACTTTATTCTTTGTCACCTAAGTGTAGGGCAGGGGCCCTTTGGTAGCTATTACTGGAGGGGGAGAGATTATGGAAGAAAGACTGTCAAGTGAAGAGTCCAAAAAGTGTGTCATGAAAATGTAAAAAGAAGAAGAAATAATGTCCCCAAATAACCCAATTTGAGTTACTGTTAACCCGCATCGTTATTACTTTACTGTCAGTGGGTGTTTGACTTGTGTGTCTTCTGTTGTCATTGGCCCAAATAGCTAACTGGAGTTAATTGGTATTCAGATGGTATAATGGCTGTTTCTTTTCTCCTGGTAGGTCATAACCAGTTCCTGGTGCTGAGCTGGGGGCTATTGGTTCCCTTCCAAGTGCCTTGGAAATAACTCCAGTGTTAATCTTAATATATCCCCTGCTCCAAAGGTTATTTAAACTCTTGTCCTTTAGAAAATCTTTTGTTGGGATACGTAACTGGTGTCTGTTAACGTTCAAAATGGAGCTATTTTCTCCTTTTCCTCCTCTCAAGGATGACACAGACATGTCATACGAAGCCTAGCAGCACATTGAAACGCTTGGTAAAGGCCAAGCTGGAGTATTTTTAAGGTTTACCTTTGATCATGACGTTCTTAGGACCCAGGCTCCTGCATTCTGAATGGTTAAAAATTTAGTTGCATTCTTCTTCTTCTTCTTTTTTTTTTTTTTTTTAAGAGTTTATTTTTAAATAATCTCTACACCCAACGTGAGACTCGAACTCACGAGCCCAGAGGTCAAGAGTCCATGGTTGGAGCCAGCCGGGTGCCCGAGTTGCATTGTTCTCATCCTGCTGTTCGGGGTCCTCCTCTAAGTCTCCCCCTGGATTACGTAACCACTCTCACGTTCTACCTATCCAACCTACTTAATCTGTTGGCTGTGATACCCCAGCACAAAGCTCCTGGCTGGTGGGTAGCCCTGGGTGTATGTGCCTCTGTCCACTTTGGCTCCGACTCATAGAAGGCTTGCCAAGTGTCAGTTGTTTCCAAATCTGGTTATTCCAGTTAGACTTATTCTTGCAATTACAGTTAAATATTATGTAAACCTTTGAACAAGTGTGGAAAGAAAATTGGTTTCTTTTTTCTTTTTCTTTTTTTTTTTTTGGAGTGTGGATTTTTATGAAAACTTTTAAGTTGACTGTTTTGGGAACATTCGATAAAAGTGAATTACTTAAAAAAAAAAAAAATCAGGCTGTTTAATGAGATGTGGGCCCGCCGTTTAAAAGACTCAGGGAAAATCTGTTACGGATTCATTGCTTTTGCAAGTGATTCCCTTTTAAGAACCAAACTTCATTTATGCCCAGACTCTCTTCCCAACAAACAAACAAAGCATAACACGGAACACTGGAATTCTCAACAAATCTGTTGCTAAAAGTACATTTAGGTGTTTACATTAAAGTGTTAAAATAGGTGTGGATTTTCAGGTTTCCGGACCAACAGACCGTACTTGAGCTTTTTGGTCCCTGTCACCCCTGATTAGAGTGCTTCCGTTGTGTTTGCCCTTAATCCCCAGGTATTAAACTAGACTCCCCAGCCAGTTGCGGCCAGGTAGGTGAAGTGTGGCCCAGTTTCGAGTGGCTCTACTGAAAGTTAAGTTGTATTACTTTTAGGATTAAAGGGTTGTGTCCTTCCCTGGATGGTAGGGGGCCTTTTCCATACTTGCCTCATTCATCCCTGCAAGCTTCTTTCGTGCCGGGAGGTAGGCAGTCTGAGTGAGATTTTTTAAGGTTTTGACCTTTCCCGGGGCTTCAGTTAACACTCTGCTTTCTGGCAGCCGCACACTTTTTAAATAAGGGGTTTTTCAGTTCGTTGCTGGTCCAGAATAAAGTCACTAAAAGCAGAGCCGAACCTTATAGAAAGTGACAGCGCTGGCCAGATCCCCCTTCGCTCCTGGTCGGGTAAAGCTGCCGGCTTCCAGTACTCCCTGTCCCTGTTCTTGCTTGCAGGTGCGTTCTCTCTTGTTCTCTTAGGATGTCTGGGGACAGGAGAGGGGCCGTGCTGTACAGAGGGAGATGCTGTTCCAGAGGGTCTAGGTCCCGCCTGCGGAGCAGTTGGACTACCTCCTGGGCCTCTTGGGTGTCTGTCTGGGTTTCTTTCCACTTCCACACTGTTTTGCAACAGATTTTTTTTTGCTACTCTTGCGAGAAGGCTGTCCGTTTCTCCTGGGGTTCTCTTTGAAGTTTGAAGAAATGTGCCAGAAGAGCTTGGATCATAGAAAACACTCTAGATGGGCCGCACAACACCCACTTCTGAAAGCCTCGTGAAGAGAAGGCCCAGGCAGTTCTGAAATAACCACCTACGTTTGTTTCCATGGTGAGTTCACACCAGAAACAGAGGCTGTTGAGTCCATTTTACAGAAGAGAAAACCAAGGCTAACAGGCACTGGCCAGATAGTTAAAGGCTATATACCTCTTGCCCACTTTTTAGTCCAGATGAAATAGAAGTAAAGTGAATGACCAGTGTAGCCCCAAAAAGGGTGGGGGTGGGGAGGGGAGCCATAATAGGGGCTCTCAGCGGGCTTTGGAGAGGTGTTCTGCGGAAGGAAGTTGGGGAAGTTGAGGTAGTTTGTCAGCCTGGAACAGAAGGAGTGCCTCCGTCTCAAGTGCATGTTTGTGTTTGTTGTTTTTTTAAACACCAGTTGGTGGAGCTACCCCCTTATCCCCAGCTGGCTGTCTCCGTGAGTTCGCTTCTGAAAGAGCTCCGACATCCCAGTACCCCTTGGGGACTGGCTGGCGGGTGCTCTGTATTTTTGTAAGTGTCCCCACCTGCCCTCCGGGTTGCACCTGAGGGCCCGCCGGCCGGCATTAGCTCTCCAGGCTCCGAGAACTTTCTTCACAGGGGCTGTGACAAATCGGCCGCGTACTCTTTTTTTGCACTTACATTCTTGCCCCTGACTTTGCTGCTTTAGGGGGACCATGGGACACTGGGGGAAATCATTTGCCCTCAGTCCTTACTGAGGTCCGGGCCATCCTGGTAAACAAAGGCTGCCCAGATATGTTAATGAGGCAGCTTGAGTAATGGGGATATTATACGTAATTATTCACATATTCATAGGATGTACGAGGGTGTTCGAAAGAGGGAACCCTACTGGTTGAAGTTCTTGAGAGCTGTTTTTGAGAGCTGGTGCTGCCTGAGAGGCCTAAATTGGATTTTAAGTTCTAATTTTGTGAGTCTGTCAAGCTCCACCACCCATGAAGAGGAAGGCCAGTGAGCATTGAAATGTCATCACGAGCAGTGTTCAGTTACCAGGAATCCTAGAAGGTTAACAAAATCGCCACAGTTTTGCCCCTTCAGTACTTCCAATGCAGCAACTTCCCTCACACACCCCCTTTTCTCCAGTCGAACCAGGAGCCCTTTCCCAGCAGTATCATTTTGGGTGGGTGGGGGATGCAGTGAGAGGGGGGTGGGTCGTGTGGGTGTCTGTTTTCCATCAGGAGACCCTCTGGTTTGCTGTGCCTGAAGGATCCAGGAGAGCGTGGGAGACCTTTCGGTGCCCTGTTTTATTGCTCTTTTTAAAAATCTGGGTGGTTCTTTTCTCTATTATTTCCTAACCACAGTTTTGGTTAGGGCTTGATCTACAATGGTTATCTCTTGGTTCTCATTTCTGCCAGCTGTTAAAGTGTTTGGTGCCTGTGGGGGCAGAAACAGGTGCCAGGAGGAAATGAGAAAGGATTACAACTGAGCATGTGTTTCTTGCATTTATTCCTTCCATAGGTTTGCAGAAAGCGGACTGCGGAATGAATGCTTGTTCTGTTAAGCAGCAGTTGGATACGGACGTTATTAAGACTTGGAGAGTTTTGTGCTTTGTGTATCCGCCTTGTTGCTAGTGCATGGGCTTCGGTAATGCAATGCCTCCGATTTGGACAGGCTTGTTATGAAGATACAGGGTACCTCTACATGGTAATGGACAAGATTGGGGATAAGAGCCGAGTTCAGGGTTGGGTCCTATAATACACTGGCCGTGTGTGACCCCGGGCAAGCCACATAACCTCACTGAGCTGCTTCCTCATCTGGAAAACTTGTTCCGTGCACCTTAACGGGCTTGGGGCTGGGAGAGCCAGTGAGATTTTTGATGTGAAAGCACTTTGTAAATTGCATACGCCCGCACAAGTGCTCAAGGTATTACACAGTTGGAAATCACCAACCTGAAGCATCGGGCCTGCCGGCAGCCTTCATAGCTGACTCAGAAATAAATGAATCAAGTGAATTCTATACTTTGCTTCTTAATAAACCAAATGGGTAGCAGCAGATATTCTGAAGCCCGTTTTGATGTAATGTCTTTCTGCCCCCACCCTCTCTGTCTGTCTGTTGAAACTCTTCTGTATCCGGCACTTGACTCCCAAACACAGATTGAGAGGCACGGATTGACGGTTGAGTTTAGAGTGGCACTGAGTCTGCGTGCAAAGAGCACCACAGATGTTTAAACTGGACCTTGGAACAATAATCCTTGAAATTGAATGTCTGATCATGATCCTTCATTGGCTCCCTGTGGCTTTCAGGATCAAGTCTACACTAAGTGTGTCCTCAGCACAGCGTAAGAAGCCCTTCTTGCTGTACCCTGGGCCCATCCTGCCGCCCAGTCGGGAACCCAGCCTCTTTGCATATCCTGGTTTCTCCCAACGGGTTGCCTGAGGAGCCCACCCCGCCCTTTTGAGGCCTGCTACTCTGTTCTCCAGTCAGGCAGGGCTAAGCCCTTTCTCTCGGACTCCTTACACCTATCTCCAGGCGCTGCAATCCGTGTTTACCTGTCTCTTACCCTATTAACCCCCCAAGAGGGAGGGGCTGAATTTTCTGTCAGCAGGCGGCCGAGGAAGTATTTGTTGAGTTGAAGCTTTTGGAGTATGTCAGTTGCTGCCTGGTTGCGGGAGGGAATTGGTATGGATCTGGCAGCAAACGAAAAACTCAACTAAGGAGAATCTCCGGGCTGAGAAAGCCTGGCGTGTCTAGTGCTGTTAAGCAACTTGACTGAGGTTACACATTTCATCAGTGACACAGCCAGGGCGTGAAATCCAGCCCCTGATGCAGCAGAAGGCTGCGTGTTAGTGTTTTTGGACAAGTTTTTAAGAGGTCCTTCTTCTTCACACGTGGATTCTCAGTTGTCCATGGTAACTTCAAGAACTGATTAATTTTCATGGGAAAAGACCATCCACATGTAAGCATTGTGAAAACGACTTTCTTTGTTCTATCAGAAATCCTTCAAATCAGATGATTACAAATGTTGAAAACCATTGCAATTGCATGCTAGACATTCATTCACATATATGTATATGCACGTATACGTATATATAGTTTTACACACGTAGTCTCATGCTCCTAAGGCATGTTACGTGCTTTTTGCATTTATATCCTGATGATCAGAATACATTTATACACCATTATATTTATTGTTGCTTTATTTTATTAAAAAACGTTATGTTTATTTTTGAGAGAGAGAGAGAGAGAGAGAAAGAGAGAGACAGTGTGAGTGGGGGAGGGGCATACAGAGGGGGAGACACAGAATCAGAAACAGGCTCCAGGCTCTGAGCTGTCAGCACAGAGCCTCAGGCGGGGCTCGAACTCATGAACCGCCAAATCATGACTTGAACCAAAGTCGGACGCTTAATCAACTGAGCCACCCAGGCGCCCCAACACCA
Source organism: Neofelis nebulosa (assembly GCF_028018385.1). Classification (NCBI taxonomy): domain Eukaryota; kingdom Metazoa; phylum Chordata; class Mammalia; order Carnivora; family Felidae; genus Neofelis; species Neofelis nebulosa. Next base: position 17,313,545 of record NC_080787.1, on the reverse strand, counting down.
TTATTTTTAATGGCTGCAAGGCACTTGGTTGGTCTCTACCACGGTTTACTCCACCTGCCTGTGGCCTTTTCGGTTTGGGAACTCTTGTGCAAGATCATGTATGCAGGCAGTATGCTTTACCTGTATGTTTTTTCCCTTAACTCCAAATTCCTCAAAGTGGAATACCTGATTCTGAAGTGCCCATGTTTACACGGGGAGCCCTGTTACCACATTGTTTTCTTGGAGAAAAGCTGTACTAATTTACAGTCCCATAGGTAGTGCATGTGAGGCCAGCGGGTTTGTTTGTTTGTTGGCTTTTAAAAACCAATACGGGCCCTTGTAAGGAGTAGTAAAGATGTCAGTTGGGTTTTATTTAAGTTTCTATTTTCTTTCCTTGTCCTCTCTCAGGGCTTTAGAACTAAACGAGATAAGATAACGTGAAATCACTTTGTAAAACAAAATTGCTTGAAGAACACAGTGTGGTATTAGAACGACCGACCACAGTCTTGAAGGGTGAAGAGAGTCTGTATACTGGTACGGAGACGGTATTTCCTATTTATGAAATGCTTGTTTGCGAGGGCATGACATGCTTTAAGACGCCCTGGAATGTCATTGTTTTCGCGTGTAATTTAAGCCTTGTTTGTGAGGTGGGCTTTGCATGGTTACAAAGGTCCCATTGGACTCTGGCTTGGCAGAGACCTTCCATTTAAATAGAGCTGATAGCATTCGGGTTGCTCGCCATGCTCTGGCACGGTGTTAGGTGTTAGAAAAAAGGTCATCGTCCTGCCCTTGGGAAATTTGTAGTTTAATTGACGGCGGGATGCAAAACACTGGGAAAAGAGCAGGTGGCCTTGGACAAATCATCCCAGTCGCCGTTTCTTCATCTGTCATGTGGGGAGAATTGCACCTTTAATCTCAAGGTCATTTTGGGGGAGGCAGAATCCAGTGTTAACCTGGGAAGGGCTTACAAACGGTTATTACAGACTGTTATCTAGGCTGTGTTATTCTTGTAAATCGCACAGGTCTTTGTGGCTGTCATTCTCCAGGCTCAAGGTTGAAGAGGGAACAGAGTGTTTCTGGGTTGTGAAAATCATACAAGGTGCTCAGCACTTTTCCTTCTTACCAGGACTTGCTTTTTCTTCCTAACTTGAGGAAAAATGCAACCTGATCTCTACACTGGACACACTTCTTGATCGTTCGGGTGATGGATACTGCACCTCCCCCCCCCCCCCCCCCCCCACGCATATGAGGACGAGGTGGCATCACAGTGCTAAGAAGCAGCATTGCTTTTTGGTGTCTAAAAGAGTACTTTTGGATAAACCTCTTTTCTTCCCTTTTTAATTTTCTAGTCAAGACGTCCCTTTAGAGATGTGGTAGAACTTTTCACGTTTATTGGTTTTACCCAAATGGCGCCCTTTTCCACCCTTGGGCCGCCCAGAGCGTTAGAGCTCCATGCGTTCTATTTTCGGGCTGGCCGTGAGGTCTCCATGTTGGAGGATGAAAAGCCAACGGGAATGGAAGGCTTTGCATAAGCAGCCGTGGCCTGGAGTCCCAGTCAAATCGGAGCCCTCGGTTTTCTCGGGCCTTGAAGGCTTTAGTGGCCGTGTTGTCTTGCCGGCGCTGGGTCTACGACCACACCACAAACCTTGGTCCCCTGCGCTTGCCACGTGACTCCTTTTCACATCGAAGATTCTGAGTCGCAGAGGCCAACTGCCTTTGATGCCGAGTGAACAGTGGCCTTGGTTTCTCAACAGTTTGAAAAGCCTGCAGTGTTTGGTGGGGCCTTCGGCAGAGTCTTTATTTAGGAACCGGACTGGAGGGGCTAGCTTGGGGGCAAGGGACACCGGCTTCCTGAGCCTGGTTATTTTAGCCTGGTTTTGTTGAACATTGCAGGCCTGCCTACCGGCTCTGCGGCTTTTCGGCTGGGACTTGTGGTTAGTTGCCCTTTTTTGAGACGTGTTTATTTTCCGTATTTACTTCTCTGTACCACGCCCCGTTCCAAAAAGGATTTAAGGCCGTAATGAGCGGTCATCCTGGGAGCAAATAATTTTCCCTTTGATCCGACTAAAGTTCACTCTCCAAATGCAAAAAGCGACAAGCATATTAAAACGGGCCCTGACCATTTGTCGTCCTGAGCCAGGCAGTGTGAGTTAGGGCTGAGTAGCTTTTTGTGTTCGCTTTGAAAAGTTGAGCCAAAATTTTAATTAAAGGCGAGTTTTGTTAAGTAATATTGGTATTGACACCCTGACAGAACTCTTAATCTGCAAGAATTTTAAAGATGCGTGAAAGTGATCCCCAGTGGTGGTAACATCCTTGAGTGGCAGAGATCAGGTTTCTGTCTAAATGCCACTGCAGTTCATCACTTTTTTCCACAGCGCAGGGGGCCAGGGAGGGTCTGGATTTAATAAGAATGAACTTCTTTGGGGGAAGTGATTGGTAGATGTTAGTGCATGATTCAGTGTCCTGTGTCTTTAAAAATGTTTTCAAATACCCGTTCTGTATGGTAATCCTCAAAACTACTGTTAGGATTCCAAACCATTGTGGTTTAAACTTAGCTGGAATCTGAAAGGTGGCTGACAGAGTGAAAGGAAACCTCCTTTAAATAAGGAACACATTTGGCTTGCCTGATTGTTCCAGAGTCTGGGCTCTGGGCATAGCTGAACTATGGGCCAAGTCTCCTGATGGAAGAGGTTGGGGAATGCTTGCTTCAATGTACTGGCCTGTTCTCCCCCAGCTCAGTCTAAACACCCATCAATTAGCCCTGCAGAGACTCCTGCTACAGATAGGAACTTGCAAAGCTTCGTGTTACACCACGTTCTTGTCTAGATGAGAAACACAGCCTTTTGTACTTGTGATAAATCAGAACTCTAACGATGCTATTAAAATAGGTTCTCTTTTGGCCCTGGTAAGCTAGAAAGCACTGGGAGGCAAGGAACATGGATCTGACTTGGAAATATCTGCAGCCAGAAAGTGGTATTCATTTCTCTCTTCTAATTCTGCCCGCTGCTCTAATTAAGTGATGTGATCGCTCCCCCAGCGCTGACAGAGCCCAAAATGAAACACGTTTTCTACCTACCAGCCTTTTTTCCTTCCCTTCTTCCACAAGACTTGCTAAAGTTGTCATGTTATTTCCCTCCAGAATTTATTGGAGCAGTAGGCAAAGCCTCTTGGGAGTATAAATAAGGATGATTACAAAGAACAGTCAGTTTACCAAGAAAGGCTATTATCTTTGACTTGCAAAAGCTTTTACAGCCGAACATTGTTTGCTTACAGTTGTTTAATACAAATGAAGACCTTAATGGTACCTATTGTAAGAGGAGTCCTTTTTACTCTATTTGTACACGGGAGGTCATCTCCATAAAGAACAGAACCACCTGGCCCAGGCATAAGTGCTTGTTCCTCTGGACAGGCATTATATACGAGCCAGGGAAGGCCTTGGATGGTACTTCGTGGTTGCCTTTTTTTTTTTTTTTTCCCCTACCATCAACAGCAAATAATCCTCCCTGCCGGTGTTGAAAGATTTCTAAAGCTGATAAATAATATCTAATTTACTTTTGGAGGCCCTTCCTCTCAGCTTCCTACCCAGCGTTTGAATCCAAAGACGGCTTCAACCAAGCTCGTTGGAAGGACCTGTCTGAGTTGGCACGGACATTGAGTAAATATATTTAAATGGAAGACTCCCGTGCTCTTAATTAAAGCCTGCAGGAGAGCTCCAGGGGGGAATAGGGAGCCTAAAGTTGCAGTTTTTAGTTTTTGGGAGATTCAGGTTCCCCCTCGTTGCACTTTCCAGTTTAACTGCAGCGTTATCTATACATTCTTGGCATACGGTGCTGTCCTTTGCTGCTGTATCTTTAGCAAAGTGTCGGCCCGTTTTAGCCTTTCTTTTTATAAAACTCTCTCACATCTCCAACTTATTCCAGCTTGTTTGGCAGTTCGTCAACTATTTTTCTTTTGGCGTTTCAGTGTGAGTTCAAGACGAAAGGCATCTTTGGCATCTCAGTCTCTTCCCTGAGTGATTTTGGACGTGACTGTGATCCCCGCCCCCCGCCCCCCCCCCCAATTCACTGGTTTTTAGTATATTCAGAGTTGTGCAGTCATCACCACGGTCAGTTTTAGAACATTTTCATCACCCCCCACAAGGACCTCCATCCCCCGCTTGAACAGCCATCCCATTTCTTCCCAGTTTCCCTGGGCTCTCACAACTACTGATCTGTCTCTCTGGATTTGCCTGTTTTGGACATTTCATCTAAATGGAATCATACAACATGTGGCCTTTGGTGACTGGCTTTTTTTCGCTTCGCATAACATTTTCAAGGTTCATTCCTGTTGGAGCATGGATCATGTTCCGTTCCTTTTTGTGACCAAATACTATTTCATTGTGTGGGCCTACCGCAGTTTGCTAATCCGTCCGTCTGCCCGTCCGTCCATCCGTTCATCCACCAATGGGCATTTGGGTTGTTTCCCCCTTTTGGGTTATTGGGAATAATGCTGCTGTGAACATTTGGGCCCAGCTTTTTGTTGCGGGCGACGTTTGCATTTCTTTTGGAACACTTCAAGTTAGAAAACCTTGCACGTGAAACCCACTTGCCGCTACATTTATTTGCTGCTCTTTAACCCGCTAGGCGATTTCTCTTTCGCTTGTGCCCCTGAGCCACGCCAGCTCTGCTCAGCTGGGTGCTATACTGGGCTCTCCCCTTCTGGGGCTCTTGCCTTGCCTTTGGGGGCCTGGGGTTCTCCTTTCTCTCACTGCCTGATTGCCAGCCCCTTCACTGTGTATGTCGGGGGGCCAAAGTGGTCTTACTTTCTCTGTCCCTTTGCAGTCTGTAAACACCGTTCTCACAAGTTTTAGAAATACACATGCTCCGCCGGCTTAGGCGTGAAAAAACAGTGGGACTTGGAATTTTACTTTTTGTGGGTGCTCAGGTGATTTTGGCCGTGGCTGTGGGTCTTTCAGGTCCACACAGTTTTGGGAGGGGTGGAGTAAAACCCTCGCTCCTTTCTGGGAGCATGAGGAAGGACTCAGAATTGTTGCTCTGCCTTCTCTTCACTTTAGACTTTCTCGTGGTTCCTTACGTTGACATTTTTTGGCAAAACACCTTGGGGACTAGAACCACTATCTACCTAGAAACTCTCCCCGATTTTCTTGGTCCTTCCAAGCCTGCTTTGCCTGCACCAAAAATGCTTCCGAGGCTCTTCATAATGAACTCCTTTAAGAAATGGGAGTGATGGGACACCTGGGTGGCTCAGTTGGTTAAGCGTTGGTTCAGGTCACAATCTCGCGGTTCATGGGTTCGAGTCCCACGAACGGGCTGTCAGCCTGCCAGCACAGAGCTTGGAGCCTGTTTAAGACTCTGTGTCTCCTTCTCTCTCGGCCCCTCCCCTGCTTGTGCTCTGTCTCTTAAAAATAAATGTTAAAAAAAAAAAAAAAGAAAAAGAAAGGGGAGTTGTTTTAAGGAAGAGGGATGGTGCCATGTTTTTTTTTGTGGTTTTTGATTTGTACCAGATTTATTTTTCCCCAATGCTTATTTTTTAAAAAAGTTTATTTATTTATTTTGAGAGAGAGAGAGAAAGAGAGAGGGAAGGAATCCCAAGCAGGCTCCTCGGTGTCTGTGCAGAGCCGGACATAGGGCTCGATCCCATGAACTGTGAGATCATGACCTGAGTGGACATCAAGAGTCAAACTGAGCCACCCAGGCGCCCCTCCCAACTCTTATTTTTAAGCCTTCAAAGAAATTGTGAGGCAATAGAAGAGAGGTGGAAAGGGGGGGGGGGGCGGGGAAGGGTCTGAAAAAGTCACGTGGCCTGGGGTGTTCCAGAGCCTCTGGGAAAGTGGAGAGTGAGTGAGCATCTTGGTGTGGATATCTGTGCCTGTCCTCGAGGAAAGCTGAAGACCAGCTTGTCTGTCAGCATTTGGAATCTTATCTGTCAGTTAGTGCTTAAGTTCAGTGTCAAAAACATTCCTTACTCATGGTATTAATCCTGGTTTTTCACACAGTGTTTTTGCTACAGCTCCCTGTCCCAGATTGACTCTTGTGCTCAGGTCATGGATTCGGCTTACCCAATTGGGAGCCCTGACAGACAGCTGTGTTTGAAATTTTCTCTGTAGGGGCCAAACAACCAAGAATTGGCAAGGTTAGATACCCACCTCAATTCAGAAGGTAGGTGTGAGGGAGTGTGTACGTTTGTGTCTGAATAGCTAAGAAGGAGTTACTGTTTTAAACTTTGCATTGTTTAACTGGAAAACTGTGTTCTCTCCGCCCAGCTGCCTTTGTGCGGTGCACCTATAACCTATACACCATACTTGTGCCATTTCCAAAGCAAAATGCAACATCCCTCCTACTAAAATTGCCTATTAGAGCTAATTTTAAGAATTGAGTTAGAACTGCCCTATAATGTAATGCAGAATATTTCCCAATAACGCCTAGGTTAACAATGATAGTCTTGCTGTATTGTGCAGAAAAGGCTTCTGTTCAGACCCAGCTGGGTTTCAGGCGTAATTCATTGCTCTATGGTGGGATCACCACAGCTGCTGTGGGGCCTTTACAAATGCAAAAAAGCTGTCAATGTTTGTTTCATCAGCTGCATAAGCGATGAGGCCAAGTTGAGGAATCCATTCCAGTGTGCAGTGTGCAGGCTGTAGCCATTATTGTTTACAGAATTAGTGCGTTGGAGCTTTAAAACAGTTGGCACATTGGTTGCCCGTTAAAAGCACAAGACTAAGGAACGGGACCAGTTGGTTGCCCTTGCAATGTTGGCAGGGTCCAGCCCAGCCCTTATCTTTAACAGCCACTGCCCCAGTCTGTGCTGCGGGACTGACCTTCTTTGGGACAAGGTGGGGGGCACAGAGTTCTTGTCCCTTTAGATCCCCACCCCAAACTTGGGTTTGTATTCCTTGGTTTGGAGTCCATTATTTAGAGTGCCGTGATTGTAATTGAATTTTAAAGCCTCGATTATCCTCCCAGCCCAGATAGGTATGGGATCGTCAGCTGGGACTTCAGAGATCTGTGCAGGAACATTCTAGATTCCGCTCTCTGGGATTTGTTTTGCCAAGTGCTAATCCTTTGGGAATTGCCCTCAATTTCTCCGATGGATACAGAAGTTAAGGCTACTTCTTGGCTGCAGAAAGATGCACTGGTTAGGGTCACTTTCCAGCCAGTCAGGGGGTGTTCCCCAGGGTCCCTCAGCAGATGCCAACCCCTTTCTGCAGGGACCTGGGTGGCCGTGGCAGGATGTCCAATCCCTTTTGGGCTGGCGAGCCTGTGTTTGGGAATTGCATACATGATCTTTCACAGGATAGTGTGGCATTGTCCCAAGTGCCTTTGAGTTACTTCCAGCCTCTTTCTCTCAACTCAGGGGCCTTCCCAAAAGTCCTGCCTCATCGAGGCTGGAAGGCAGTGGTGGTGGCCGGTCTGTATAGGTTTTAAAAGCAGAGCTTGTCAGGGCTCTCCGCCAACAGTGATGAGTAACGGTGCTTCCTTCCTCCCGGCTGGAAATGTCCCAAAGTGCTCTCCCATATTCATAAAAAGGGTGGCATGAGGCTCAGGGGCTCCAAATTAAAGGTCAGGACTGATCAGCTTTATGTCTCCGCTCACTGTCACATAGGCTCTTCGTAATTCCTTTACGCCTCCACGTTTGACCCTATGAATTATCTGGAGCCCAAGAGTACGTGGGGCTGATGAGTCCCCATGTGGTATTTGTGCTGATAAAGCAGTTTGGTGGGGGGTGGGGGTGCTTGTATGGCCTCCCTTTTAAAGAGCTCTTCTGAGGGGAGAGGATGGGCGGGTATAATTGAACTCTTACTTAGAATGATAAGAATTGAACTCTTACTTAGAACTTCAATAGGGAACAAATACAAACATCGGTCCAGAGTTTAAACCTTCTTCTCAACCCCCCCCCCCCCCCCCCCCCCCCGCCAGGCTGCCATCATACACACACACACACCCTGGAACAGTAGCAGCGAAAAGGGAAGTGGCCAAGAGTGAGCTCCGCATCCGCTCCCTCCCGGGAGAGGCTGATCTGTGGGGCCTCATAAGGAAGCAGCAGTTTTCATGGTCATTGTCTCCCCATAGCAGTGCTCGGTTGCACTTGGGGAAACGTCATTTGCCCAGCCCCGTTCCTCTCCTGGCTGGGGTGCTTGTTGTATATTTTGAGTTTACAGAGTCTTTGATCAAAGCCCCTTCCGCTTTTATTGAGTCATCCTGAGGCAACAATGTGTTCTTGTTTTAGTTTGTTTGAAAGTATTGCTGTTCTCACTGTTTTCAACAGTATTGTGGAATACATATCCCAGTGATTGTGTGTGTGTGTGTGTGTGCGCGCGCGCGCATGCTTTCGTTGATTCAAATGAATGTCACCTTGTGACCCCTAGGGACCTCTGTGGCCTGCCTCCTAGAAAAGTCACTCCTGTCAATCAGGGTGTCGATGGACCACCGAATGTCCACCCTGACACTTGCTGGCCGAGTGCCCTAGATCACTGGGGCCTCGTCCTCAGGTCAGCTTCAGTGTTCCCCGCTGTGAAATGGGATGCACATGCCTCCCTGAGCAAAGAGTAGGTGTTTTATTTAATTAAGAAAAAATTGTTTTGCTTGTTTATCTCTGACACAGAGAGAGAGAGAGAGAACGAGGAAGGGGCAGAGAGAGAGGGAGACACAGAATCCGAAGCAGGCTCCAGGCTCCGAGCTGTCGGCACAGAGTCCGACGTGGGGCCTAAACTCACGAGCCGTGAGATCGTGACCCGAGCCAAAGTCGGATACTTAACTGACTGAGCCACCCAGGCGCCCCAGGAGTAGGTGTTTTAGTATATGAGCCCCCCATGCATAGGTAGGTGTTGCCTTCCACCTGCACGCGCATCAGTGTCGCTCGTCTGGCCTCCGTGACAGAGGGCTTGGACTAACGTTGACATGTTGCAACTTGCCCTTGGCAAACTATTAGTTAAGTAGTTCTCCTCTGGCTGTGGGGAGAGACGGTGAGCTCACCGCTCTGAACATAAGAAATGTGTCCAGAGAGAGCCTGAGTGTCCTGGACTGTCATTCTCCTGACCTCAGTGTCCTCCACCCATCAAAATAAACAAAGAGAGAAAGGCTGAGGGCCTTAGCTTTTCCCACAAAGGTAGGTGGCTCAGAGAGGGGCTTGAGGGGAAGCAGAGGGCTGGGGATGGAGAGGAGCGCCTGAGTCCTAACCAGCTGGCTGTGAACGGCCCCTGGAAGGGCGGCCCTTGTGGAATAGTCCAGGTAGGATGTTGTGCTCAGCATCGGGTTTCAAATGATGGTAAAATGCAGACGGACTCTCAATACCCTGGGAATGGACTGTGCTGGTTCTAGTGTTTTCTGGTCGACTGGTTTCAGCCTGTGCTGTCGGACACCGTGGGAGGAGATTTCACCCGCTTTTCTGCCTTCACGAGTCCGGGTGATGCCGGAAGAGGATTTCACCTTGGTTTCATTACAGAGGACTCTATGGGGCCTCCTGGCCGTTTGTCTGACAGCTCTTTGTCACCGTACATTCATCTAGATGGGGTGGGAGGTTACCGGGCGGTGCACACGCAGATCCCCAGGGGCCCGTGTATTTCACCTGTGTTCCTGAGGGTGTTGTTGTGTTACTTGGGGCCATTCATCTGAGGCTTCAGCGCACGGACACACACACTCCCAGTGTGCTGCCGGGTCAGAACCTCTGAGGTCTTCCCCGCTGAATTCCAGAGGCGGGGGATCAGTCGTTCATACTCTGGCCACAGTGGGCACGCCCGCAGTGTGGACGGCTCGCCCCTCCACGGGGGCGGGTGCATGGTGGTCAGTGACGAGACCTTTGCTCCTCACTGCCTCTCTGCTTCCTGGAGATTGTGATAAGGGACAGTGGCCACCACCTTGTTCTTGCTCTGGAAGGCCTGGACACATCACTCGATACAGAAATTTAAAACCAACCTCCGAACCCTCTGCGGCGGCCCGTGTGACCCGAATTAGCTTTTCGCAAGGACAGAGCTAGATTGTCCCGCTTTAAGTGCTTTCACGGCACAACCCAAGAGCTCATCTTTGGGCTTTTACTGTTGACAGGGGTTCTCCTGCTGCCGCTAATGGAAACTAAAAAGTTCACTCGCCCAGACGATTGCCGTTTTCCTTCTTAGGAGAACAGCTTTACTCCAGGACTTCATTTCGTCCCACGGAAATGGTTGCTGCCTCCCTGTTAAGCTTCTTTCCGTGATCCCGTTGTTGTTTTGGGGGGTGGGGTGGGGGAGGCCTGGGGAATCGGGGGTAAAAGAAAGGAGCTGCTAAGACGTGGTTCTGCCTTACATCCGAAAAATCGGTGGCTTTAGAATGGGGGTAGAGTGGGAGGGAGCCCGGGTCGCTGAAGCATGACAGGCCTCCAGGGGCCCCCGGGGACTTAACAACAAAAAAAAGGGAACTTTTGGCAGAATCTTTCACACGCACACGTCTTCCTCCCGTCCATCCATTCTCCCCTGCTGTTTTGTAAATCTCCCGGCTGGAAATTTTGAACACGGGAGATTTCTTCCTGTGCCTCCCTTGGCAGAATGCTCACACGCAGCTGCGGAGAATTTCCTCTCCCCCCCACCCCCCCTTTTCACAGCATCTCTCATTTAAAAGCATTAGTGGGGCTACAAAACAAAATAAAAACTGGAGGATTTTTCAGAAGTGGAAGCCAAGTTTAATTAGACTCCAGGAAGTTGGGGGCTATAACTCTTTTTGTTAAATCTTTTGGAGTCAGGCGCGCGCCAGCGGCAGGCAAGGTGGAAAATGCCAGCGGCTGTTCCCGGCGAGGAAATTTAGGGCCTCCCCTTTTGTCTGGTCTGTGCTCAGGGAGCACGGTTTTATCAGAAGTTGTGGCCAGCTATCACCTCGTGGTGGCCTTGAGATGGTTGCCACTTTGTTAGGTGGTGGCCTCCTTAGAGGAGGGGGAGGGGGAGGAGGAGGAGTGGGGGAGAGGGAGGAGGGGGAGGAAGAGCCTTCAATAGCTCTCGGTCTCCTCCTCCCAACCCGATGTGAATTAGCTAGTTGCTCTGCCCCCAGTCCCTGACCAAGCCACTGGGCTGTGACCCTTCTTCAGTAAGTGACGTTTCTGACTTCACAACTGCCTTCTAACGTTGACTTTTTATTTTCTTCTTAAAAAAACTTAATCATTATTTTTTAAGTAAGCTCTAGGCCCAACATGCAGTTTGAACTCACAGCCCCAAGATCCAGAGTCGCACGCTCTACTGACTGAGCCAGTTGGGTCCCCCTAATGTTGGCTTGTTACTCTTTTAGTATGCTTTGAGGTAACGTCTGAGCATTTCGGGTGATGGGCTGGTTCCTTGTTCTTGGAGATTTTACACGTGGTCACAAACAGCCACGTTTGCTCTGTGGGAAAAATCCTATCGTCATATTCAGGCAGGATTTATGGATGTCTGAAGTGCTTTCCCTGATCATGCAGACCAGAGCCCCATCAAGGTCTAGGAGTAGATTGCAGTCTAGCCAGACCTGGACTTGTCCCCCCAGGAAGGATACTTAGGATTTTTCTCACAGACTGAAGACAGGTACATTTAATATTTGGTGACATAGCCTTAAATTGAATTTTGTCGGGAGATGTTTGAGCTTCATCTCACCTTTTTTTTTGGTTAAGTTTATTTATTTAGGGAGAGCGAGAGAGCAGGGGATGGGAGGGGCAGAGAGAGAGAGAGAGAGAGACAGAGGCAGAGAATCCCAGAGGCAGGCTCCGGATTGTCAGCACGGAGCCCTACGAGGGCCTCAAAACTCAGACACCGTAAGATCGTTACCTGAGCCAGAGGGTTAACCAGCTGAGCCACTCAGACGGCCCCATCTCAACTTCTTCATTTTTTTCCCGAGTACTTCCATAGAAATTGTGTGTGTGTTGTTTTTTTACACGTGGAATATATACCTAGGGAACATAGTCTTTCCTTATTACCTCTGCAGATCCTCCCATTTCTTTTCTTCAAACAGATTTACTCAGGATCATTCCTGGGTATTTGTGTATTTGATCCTAAGCACTTTTTTAGGTAGTCTGACAACCTCTCATTTCGTAGGTATAGAATTGAGATTTTAAGAAGCTTCATGGTTTCGAGGCCTGTCGGGCTAATATGTGGTTTAGCTGGAACTTGAAGCTATACCCTTGGCTTTACAGCGACTGTTCTGGAGGTGCTGGGCTCTGGGTTAGGTTTTTGCTGTGTCTTGAGAGAGCCGTGGGACTTTGTACAGTTGAGTTTCGTTAGTTGCCAAGCACTATAGGGTGGGATTGGAACAGAGTTTCCCTCCAGAATGCTGGGCTTTTTGTCTCCCTAGACCTTGGTCCCTCAACTTCCCTTCACTTTATCTGGTTTTATTTCCAAAAATTTCTTGTCCACTCGGTGTTAATTTGTTCAGTTATGTATTTTTACTCTTGCGGTGGGGAAGGACATGGAGGGAATTCAAGATTGAGACCAAATGAGGTTCAAGAGGGTTTTGGGGGCGCCTGGGTGGCTCAGTTGGTTAAGTGTCTGACTTCAGCTCAGGTCATGATCTCACAGTTCGTGGGTTCGAGCCCCGTGTCGGGCGCTGTGCTGACAGCTCAGAGCCTGGAGCCTGTTTCAGATTCTATGTCTCTCTCTCTCTGCCCACCCCCTCTCAAAAATAAATGGTCATTAAAAAAAAAAAAAAAAAGGATTTTGGGCCAGTACGTACTCCCACAAGGATCTTGTTTTAAAAAGGAGCTTCTCATTCGGCAGGTCTGCCTTTCTAACGGACTCTGGGGATTTGGTGCAAGGGTTTAGGAATAACTTTGTAGGGAGTTTGTGGGTGGTGGGTCTCCCTTCTCCTGTGTTCCAACCACAGCAGCTTTTTACTCCTTGGGGAGATCTTGGGGAGGTCTAAGATCTCCGCTACTAAAAAAAAGTTTGAAAACCATCATTTTAGGGGATCCCGCTTTCTGAACCAGCTGGAATGGAAGAGCCTGTTAGTCATTCTCCCACAGTTGAAAGATGTTTAAAAACACTGATGGGATTGTAAAGCCTAATAAACATGGCTTGAAAAAGCCTTTTCTTGGCCCAGTGTCCTATATGCTCTCCTTTCTGAGGACCATTCTTTGGTTTTTATTCTGGAAGGAAGCCTGGTGTTGTTTCCTTACAGACAACTGGTTATAGTGCACTGTCTGTATAGTGTTATGCATTTCCCCAAACTCTGTCATGTCTCATTTGGTAAACACAGAGCAGTCTCAGGGATTTCTGTGTAGAGCCCTTGCTGTTTTGCTGGTTTCTATCCAGAACTCATCTTGAAAGCTTTTATGTCATTTACAAGAAGAAAAGTTCTCTATTGGATAATAGCTCCCATTGATGGGATGCCTACCTACAGAAACGGGCAGTGTTTTACCTGTTCCAGGCTTCCCACAACCCTGTGAAGGAGCCGCTTTCCCCAGATTGCAGTTGAGGAAACAAAGCTGGGAAGAGGGGCCATGCTTGGACTCCGCTCCGCTCTGCGCCCCCGCTCCGCTCTGCGCCCCCGCCCCAGGTGAGATTTGAATCCTGGTGGCGGTTGAAGACTAGCTCCTGGAGGTCATGCTGCCAGAGCCCTAGGCTTCAGTTCTGAATCTGGTCATTGACTTCATCTCCTAATTCACTCGTGGGAATGGAGCCCTAGATTATCTGGAAAATGGGGGTCCTGAGTGTGGCATTTATGTCCTTTAATTTTGGACGTCTGCCTCCTTACCGTACATCCAGTTTTACTTTTTTGTAAAAAATTGTTTATGTTTATTTTTAAGAGCGAGAGAGAGCGTGAGCAGGGGGAGGGGCAGAGAGAGAGGGAGACACAGCATCCGAAGCAGGCTCCAGGCTCTGAGCTGTCAGCACAGAGCCCGACGCGGGGCTCAAACTCACGGACAGTGAGATCATGACCTGAGCCGAAGTCGGACGCCCAACCGACTGAGCCACCCAGGCGCCCCTACAATTTTACTTTTGATTATTGCCACACTGTCACTGAATTTATACACCTAATGCCCCCTCCCAAACCTTCCCCAAGAGTTCTTTAAAAAATATTGTCCCTAGTGTTGAGAGCAGAATCTTAATTTTTCTCTCCGACCCTAAGGTATAGGAGATTATGTATTGTTATGAACAAACAAGCTAAAACCCGCTGAGTGGCTATTGAGGTAGAAGGAAGTTGGACGATTCAGGATTGGTGCCTACCAGATTTTTGCGGGGCTTCCTTTTTTATTCACTTCATTTTCCAGTGTGTGCGGGCAATTCCTTCTGCCTGGAAACAGTGCAGCTTCCTCAAAATAAAAGCCAGTGCCTGTCCTGGTCTCCCCCACGCTAACGCTCACTGCCGCCTGGAGACTGTTTTTAAAAATATTTCTCATTTGCTAACAATGTTGAATACACATAGTGGGTTTTCTGTAAACACAGTGGATGGCGAAATGATTAAAGATTTATAAGTGGGATGTGCATTTATAATGTCCTTCTACAATCGTCCCCACCAGCGTTCCCTCCGGGACAGGCTCTTATTTCCAAAAACGAGGAAGTGATTTTCCCGTGATGATGGTGTTCTTTGAAAAACTGTTTTTAAGGGGAAAAAAGAAAGGTGGCTCTTTGGAAGCCTGATGTTTAGAAATAATGTGAATTAGTAGCACCCTGGTTTTGAGTCCCCTAAAGATCAATTTCATCCTCGGGGGCGGGGGGGAGACTAACGGAAAAATGTGCCGTTTCATTTTTTTTTCCCTTCTGTGTCTCTCTCAAAAATTTTCTGCCTATATCTTCTTCCTCTTCTGTGTTTTAAACAATATGGTTTTTTTTTTTGGACGCTAAAAAGTATTTTACTTTGCATTTTATGAGACATTTGGGGGATGTCCTTACGGTTTCTGCTTGCTTTTTTGGAGGTGTATGAAGAAACAATATGGTTTTTTTTTTTGGACGCTAAAAAGTATTTTACTTTGCATTTTATGAGACATTTGGGGGATGTCCTTACGGTTTCTGCTTGCTTTTTTGGAGGTGTATGAAGAAACTGGTACATTTTTGTCTGTTAACTAGAGAAGTATGTGATTCTATTTTATTTTCATCGAAAAGCTAAAGGTTCCCATGTAGTATTATTATTTAGTATTTTGTTCTGAGGAAACGCGTTCTATTTGTAAAACAGGAAGCATGTGGGAAAAGGGCATTTCAGCAGTATGTTGGGCTCTCAGATCCAAATTAATTTGTCTTCATTCAGATAATTTAACACAGCCTAGTAACTGATGTTTCCAGAGTGCTTTATTATAGAGCAGCCCAGGAAGTAAGAGGGTGATTTTAGAACTTGAGTTTTTGTGTGTAAAGTGGGTAATTTAAACCAGAGCCAACTGACTTCGGTTCTGGATTTTTCTGTTAGTGCTGATCCTTGACACTTTGAGTCTTTGTTGGGCCTAAGAAGGAGATTCCGGGGGATTCCCCTTCCCCTTTGCTACCCCCCTCCCCCATCCCACTCTGCCATTCCTTGATCGCATCAGTGGGACCCTTAAAAAGCTATCGGCAATGTGATGGTCTCAAGCTCCACCTGCAGTTAGAAGCCGGTCATCCTTCTGGAATGTTCTTTTCCATAGGAGGCTGGCACGAGTGCCTGGGCTGTAGTAGGTTTTGGTTAGGTCGGCCTTTCGTTTTGTGGTTTATGGATAGGCCACCAAACTGCAAAGAGGTGCCTTTAGGCGGTGTGATAGGATTAAGGTGGGATACTTGTGTGACTTGGGCTCACAGTCTCCCGGCCCGAGTTGCCGCGGGAGGTGTGCAGACAGCAGGAAAGGGACAGTGGATGTCTCTTGCCAAGTGTCTGGGCTTGAGAAGCACAGTGCAAGGAGCAGCAGAAAGGCCAGCCCTTGGGGTCAGAGGCAAAGCCAAGAACAAGCTGGAAAATGTTGTCCTCACCCAGAAAGAGAACAGGCCTTTGGATATTCAGCGTTTCTTTTCTTTTAAAAGCCCCTGTGCACAGCTGAATTGGAAAATTTCCTACATACACAGCTTCTTCATTAGATACTGATACCGGTTAATTCAAAATCGCTTGTAATTGGAAGCAGCTGCTGTTTCCCAGCTGACGAGGTGTTTGAATCAGATGCTTTGAATTAGCTGGACTTGGATTATTCATATTTTAATTAAAGTCCATTTTACCCCCCTCCCCCCAGTCTCTTGCCTCTCCGATGACCGGGATTTTACAGTAATAACGTTTGAAATTACGTGAGCATCCCAGTAGAAAGGCATTATATACGTTCAAGGGCTTGTGGTTGATTATTGTTTTGTATTATTAAATAGAGAATTTAACTGCACGGCGGTTCCCTTCTCTCACCCTCTGAACCTTGCTTCTGTGGTGGGGGGAACATTTCATTCCATTTAGAAAAGTTGAGACTTTTGTCCCCTTTCCTCCTCTTGGGACCCAGGCGTATTAGCCTAATTGCTTGGGTCACTGCTACGGGGGAGGTGCTGCATGAAAGGGGACAAGCAATTTTCTGGTACTTTTCGTCTAATGGGGTTTGCAAATTAAGCCATGAATAGTGGGGCTTTGGGGCAGTGGGGAAATTTTCTTAGAAGAAAAAAGTAAGTGCAAGGGGGAGGCTATGTAGTGCTTCTGTATAGATACAGAATGTTCCACAAGCAGCTTGCAGGGAAAAAACCGAGTACCTTAATTTTCAGGGGGGGGAAGAAAAAAAGGAGTTTGCCTTGTGTTGCCGTCTCCCCGGTGCTAATGAGGAAAAGAGGCAAAGCTTCCTTTCCCCGTGTAGGGTACCTAACTTGACTAAAGTTTGACTTGATAAATGTTCTAGTTAATTTAATTTTGTGTTAGTCCCTCTCCTCCCCTTGAGTGTCCAATTTGGGCGGACTTGCAGAAAAACCGGGGCAGTGCACATGTGCCTGTTATAAGCATTCTGCGTGATCTGGGAAGTTTAAAAGGGTGTAGGAGACACGATCTTTGTCCACAAGGAGTTTAAAGTGTCCCTGGAGAGGAAAAGCATCTACCCGTCAGTGCATTTAAGGAATTAACGTGAATCACTGTCTGTATATCCTGTATGTTAAATACTGAGCACAGGCGAGAGCCCAGGGAGAGGGGATTTTGGGGTTGGCTAGCTGTTTGGGGGTAAAAGTTGACCATTGAAACAGGGTAATAGTTCATCCAGCCCAATCCTTCCAGTTTTCTATTTTCCTAGAGCTTGTCTGAAGGTACAGAACTAGTTGGGAGCCCCTTAACCAGAGAACCCAGGTTTTTTTCTCTTGTGCTTATTGTGCTTTGGGTCAGAGCTTTGGGGGTCCCACAGAACGAAGCAAGGGGTTTTGTCGGTTCACGTGCATGGTCAGGGGCTGGGACAGAGACTGGCCTCAGAGAAGAGACACGCTGGAGTGTTACCTTTAGGGATGGTCCTTCGTGTTTCATCCATGCGCCTTGGAATTTCCAGTGGCTATTCACCACAGATGTGCTATCGTAGTTTCTTGGTAATAGGTCTGCACAGTTTGGTTGCTTTTTTGGCCTTTTTCCCCAAGTTACAGAGCCATCAGCAGACAAACTCTAGGTACACCTGAAGGAAGAGGGAACACATTGGACGAAGCACCATGTTATCATGTATTTCATTGGAAAATTACGGTTTCTTCATATTTTCGGTTCTTCGTGAGTGAGTTGTTAGAAAAAGTGCTTGGTTGCATTCTCTCCAATGTGGTACCTGCCACGTTTTTAAAAAAATAGATTAAAGAAAATGTTTTTAATAAGTTTGTTTAGTTTCAAGAGAGAGAACTTGCAAGTGCCAGTGGGGGAGGGGCAGAGAGAGAGGGAGACAAGAGGATCTGAAATGGGTTCTGTGCTGTCAGCACAGAGCCCGACGTGGGGCTCGAACTCACAAACTGCGTGATCATGACCTGAGCCGAAGTTGGACGTTTAACTGAATCAGCCACCCAGGCACCCCCTCAGCCACATTTTCGAGTGCTTTGCCTGTTAAATAAGAGAATTAAACATTCCAGTATATACTTGCATATAGACTATACACACTTCTGCAAAGCAGAATTTATTCTTTTATTTTTCCTGATGAACAGACTTGGCTTTTGAGGGATAAATGGCCTAAAACAGTCTGTGGTGTGGTGGGAGGGGGTGGGGCTGGAGGTGGAGCCCAGTTGTCTCCAGTGTGCTGATTTAAAAAAAAAAAAAAAAATTTTGTTTTTACATTTATTTATTTTTGAGAGACAGAGCACAAGTTGGGGAGGGGCAGAGAGAGAAGGAGACACAGAGTCCAAAGCAGGCTCCAGGCTGTGAGCCGTCAGCACAGAGCCTGATGCGGGGCTCGAACCCACAAACCACGAGATCATGACCTGAGCCGAAGTTGGACTCTCAACCGACTGAGCCACCGAGGCGCCCCGCCAGTGTGCTGATTTTAATAATGAGATGATATTTCTGTCCCCCAAAGATGTCTCTAGGCTTAGAGATTTTGACTCTTCTTTCTTTTGCCGGGGAGCCCCCAGGGTTGCCAGCCAGTCTGTTTTTTCAGGATACTTCCATGGAAAAAGGAACTAGTATTTAAATAGTAATCTCTAATCAAAGTACACCAGGTCTCATTTTGAATTTTAAGGCAGCTGTTGGAAATAATAATTTAATAAGGCAACATAATGATTTAAAAAAAACCCTTTTTTTAAATGTTTATTTTTGAGAGAGAGAGAGGGAGAGAGAGAGAATGAGCTGGGGAGGGGGCAGAGAGAGAGGGAGACACAGAATCTGAAGCAGGCTCCAGGGTCTGAGCTGTCAGCACAGAGCCCGACTCAGGGCTGGAACACACAAACTGCGAGATCATGACCTGAGCCGAAGTCGGCTGCTTAACCGACTGAGCCACCCAGGCGCCCCAACATAATGATTTTTATTAATTGAACAGCTATTGCTGAAGCATTACATTTATTACATTTTCACAATTGTTTTAAGAAGACCGGAAAAATGTCTCTACTATATAGCTTATTAACAGATAGCCGAGTTTGAGGGGGTGAAAAAAAAGTCACGAATTCCATCCAGTTAGGAAAGGCTTAGGGACGTTTCAGGGGAACGTTCGCAAGAACAATATGGATACATGGGGAGAGAGTAGAAACAGCTCCTTTTCTGGGGAAAAGAGCACACTGTTGGAGCAAGCCATAAAAAGTGGAAGGAAAAAAAAAATTAGCCCCGGTAAGGAGTATGAACTCCTGCAACCGTTGTGGCTGGATAATGAGAATTAAGGAAGGTGCCCTTGAGGAGAGGAAGAGGGTCTGGGACGCAGTCTACAGCCTCCTGTCCGCCAGGGCTGCTTGACTGTAGGAGGAGTGGCTGGGGGAGAGGTTACCCGGCTGTAGGACGAGGCCACTGTGCAGAGCCCAGACAGGTGGCTGCTGGTGGGTATGTCACTCGATGGGGCTGAACCCTCTCCTGGTGGTGGTGGTGATGGCTGGGGGGATTAACAGGGAGGCGGAAGGGAAGGAAGAGGGGGGAGGGACTCAGTATGAATTTCTCAGCTAAAAGAGCAGGAAGGTAAGATTCTCACAGTAGAAAGAAGGCATTTTAATTAGCGAACAAAAAAGAATTCCAGAATGAAGAGAAAGAGAGACACCTTTAGTACTCAAAACTTCTTGTGTGCCGGGAAGAATCACCCAGGCCCACCCCGCTGAACCAAGAGATGCTGGGCTCACCCGGCACTAGGAGAGGGGACACAGCTGGTAATGGAATCTAGCCCTGTGGGATGCTTTTAGTTATTTACTGAAGAAAAAAAAAGAAAAAGAGGTTTTTTTTCTGTGCCTTCTCACAGCAAAATCTCTAGGAGGCCATGTGGAGGTGGAGGTGGGGATGGGGGGTGGCGAAGGAGGACTCGGAAGAGAAGGGGGAGTGGCAGGTGTCCACCACCCGGGAGGCTAGAGGACTGTCTGCCTTACTCAGCAAGAAATAGTTTGCACTAGAAATGGGATTCAGGAAGGCAATGCTTGGAGACCGAATTCTGTTTTTTGGCATGAGAAAAACTAATTCTTCTATACCTGTTGGTGATGGACGATATACTCCTGGTCCTCATTTTTGTATCTCCCGAGTTTGTTTTCTTTCTTTTCCTTTCCTTTCCTTTCCTTTCCTTTCCTTTTCTTTCCTTTTCTTTCCTTTCCTTTCCTTTCCTTTCCTTTCCTTTCCTTTCCTTTCCTTTCCTTTCCTTTCCTTTCCTTTCCTTTCCTTTCCTTTCCTTTCCTTTCCTTTCCTTTCCTTTTCTTTTCTTTTCTTTTCTTTTCTTTTCTTTTCTTTTCTTTTCTTTCCTTCCTTCCTTCCTTCCTTCCTTCCTTCCTTCCTTCCTTCCTTTTTTTCTTTTTTTCTTTTTGAGAGAGAGAGCACAAGCCGGGGAGGAGCAGACAGAAATCAATCCCAAGCGGGCTCTGCGCTGTCTTCGCCTACTTCGCAGAGCCCCACGTGGGGCTCGGACTCATGAACTGTGAGATCATGACCTGAGCTGAATTCGGCCACTGAACCGACTGAGCCACCCAGGCGTCCCTCAAGTTTCATTTTTAGATCTCCCGACTCACCTACATAGGAAGTTCTGTAATGTGTACAGACCTCGGATTTCAGTTGTCTGGTCGCAGGAGGATGTGTGCATTTTCAACATTAGTGAACACGAAAATGGTCTCTGAGATGGTTTGAAATGGTTGAAGGACTCTACACTCCTACCAGCAACATCAGTGTGCCAGGCCATGCACGTCCTTGCTAAAGTTTCATATTATCAGGAGTCTTTTTTTTTTTTTTTTTTTTTAAATTTTTTTTTTCAACGTTTTTTAAATTTATTTTTGGGACAGAGAGAGACAGAGCATGAACGGGGGAGGGGCAGAGAGAGAGGGAGACACAGAATCGGAAACAGGCTCCAGGCTCCGAGCCATCAGCCCAGAGCCTGACGCGGGGCTCGAACTCACGGACCGCGAGATCGTGACCTGGCTGAAGTCGGACGCTTAACCAACTGCGCCACCCAGGCGCCCCCAGGAGTCTTTTAATTCTGTGAGTTTTAAAAAAATGTTTATTTTTGAGAGAGAGAAGAGAGGCTGAGTGTGAGTGGGAGAGGGGCAGAGAGAAAGGGATACACAGAATCTGAAGCAGGCTCCAGGCTGTGAGCTGTCAGCACAGAGCCCGACACGGGGCTCGAACCCACAAACCTCAAGATCATGATCTGAGCCGAAGTTGGACGCTTAACGGACTGAGCCACTCAGGCACCCCTGCGAGTTTGATTTTTAATGTGAATGAATTTATGTGTTGAACTTCATGCTAGTATACTTTCTATTTTCAGTAATATTCTGGGGTCACAAATGTGTCCAAGTGTATTGCTGTTTATCTCGCTTCTTGCTAATTTGTTACTCTTTTATTTTTTTAAAGACTTTATTTTTAAGTAATCTCTATACCCAACGTGGGGCTCGAACTTAGAATCCTGAGATCAAGAGTCGCCTGGACCCAGCCAGCCAGGTGCCCCACCCTTCTTGCTAATTTATAAAAGTCTTTCTCTACTAACAACCATGCATTGCACCTCTGTTACTCTCCCAGCCCAGCTCTCCTATAGTGAAATGACACCATTAATCACCGGTACTTGGGTTGATTGGTCATGTTGTTGAGGCACTACCCTCCAATCTCCTTACTGTTGGCATGGTGCTCTTCTTTTAAAAGAAGTTACTTTTTGGGGTGCCTGGGTGGCTCAGTTGGTTAAAATGTCGGACTTGGTTTCAACTCAGGTCAAGATCTCACGGTTCGTGGGTTCGAGCCCTGTGTTGGGCTCTCTGTTGATAGCATGGAGCCTGCTAGGGATTCTCTGCTCCTCTCCCTCTCTCTCTCCCTCCCTCCTCCCTCTCTCCCTCTCTCTCTCTCTGTCTCCCTCTCTCCCTCCCTCCCTCCCTCCCTCTCTCTCTGTCTCTGTCTCTGTCTCTGTCTCTCTCAAAATAAATACATAAACTTAAAAAAAAGTTACCTTCCCCCCCCTCCATACCTCTCCTTGCTTATGGGATAAAATCTGAACTCTAAAGCATTACCTAAAACCCTTTAATAGATCAGTCTTACCCAGTCTTCTCCTCTATGTCATCTGTTCCTGTTCATTTTCTGTCTCTTTCCTGTCAAGGTCATGGTCCTTTAAGACTGTGGTGACATGGCCTGTTTCCTTCATCCGTTTCACCACTGGTGAACCCCTCTGCCTTCCCCTGAAGGCTCAACATCAGTGAACTCTGTGCGCCCTACTGTGCATTGTTGGTATCACTGGTGAGTGTCCACCGTGTGCTGGGCATTTGGCCTTGTTCTAGGAGAACAGCACGAACAAAGGCACAGTGTTGTGTTGACAGGCATATACCTGTATGGTTCCTCTTTGGGTCTACTGGCACTTGGCAGGCAATCAGTAGATGTTGTTTTCATGATTTCCATATTAACCTGAGGCTCATCCAGACGAATTTGATTAAGTCCCTTTTCTCGACGTTTTGTATTATGAGAAATTTCACGTAGAGCGGTTGAAGGAATGGTTTGCTGAACACTTGGACACTCGTGGCCCAGATTCCAAGATTAATACTCTGGTGTGTGTGTGTGTGTGTGTGTGTGTGTGTGTGTGTGTTACCCAGTGTCTGCTTTCTTCCCCGCCAATCTGGGACTTTGGAAAATTTGGAATGGTGCTCTTGGTTATCCATTAAAAGAGGATAAAAATAAACATGCTGTTGTTCCTGCTGCGGCACTTTAGTGGTAATAAAAAAAATAACTTCAATGACTTTGGCTTTTTTCTGCCAAAGTAAACGTTGGCTGTCTTTCAGCTGTAGTAATGTAGCTTCTCTCAATTTGTTCGAGTTATACTAAAGCGGGGCCAAGTTGAGAAATTAGTTTCTCGGTTTTTTCCCTTCCAATTTAGAAAAAAAAATTAGATTTTGGATACTCTCATTCCTATAATCCTCTTCCTGGTTCTCTTCTCCTCCTGCATTAAAAAAGATCGCGAAGAATTGGCTGAGTTGTCAGGGGAAGGAACAGAGAGATCTGATTTTATGGTATTTATAGGGGGTGGTTGTTGGTGATAATCTTCAAATAGGGCATTGGAATCTGTATCGAAGGCAGTTTACTATGTTTCTTCCAAACAATAAAATGGTAACTAAAGGACCATTTAGTTTTTCAACACGTGATTTTTGCTTTTCTGCAATGCAAGTTTATTATTAGCCTGGAAATCCAAGCACCGTCGAGTAACGCCACTGTAGGATATATCACTGTGTGATAACTATGCATTCGCTGGTATTTGAGACTGATTTGGGGGTACGTTTGAGAGTTTTAGGTGTGTCCGGGTTTGATTTTTTTTTTTTTTTTTTTTTTTAGCGTGGGAGGGCCAAATGTAATGTGCCTTTGGGAAGCAGCTTCTAGTCCGCCTGCCTGAAGGACTGGTTGAGCAGCTGGGCTACAGAGCCCTTTGTAGTTAGTTAACTGGTGTAGCCCGGTGGCCTGAAAAGCCATCTTGGGTCTGCCCCAGATTATCTTCCAGTCTTCTTGCCTTTTGATTCACATGGTACTACTAGGTACAACTTCCTGTCCAAAAGAAAAAGAATGTGAATGCATCCTGGCAAACAAAATCCAACTTCATTTTGAAAATTCTTTTATTTTTTGAAAAAACTTTAAAATGTTTATTTTGGAGAGAGGGAGAGTGAGAGAGAGAGAGCGAGAGCGCGCGTGTGCAAGCACGCGTGCGAGTGGGGGAGGGGCAGAGACGGGGGACCGAGGATGGAAAACGGGCTCTGTGCTGACAGCAGTGATGTGGGGCTCAAACTCGAACCATTGAGATCATGACCTGAGCTGAAGGCGAATGCTTAACTGACTGAGCCACCCAGGCGCCCCAATTTTGAATTTTGAAATAAAGTTCCAGGATCAAATTCAGAAACCTTCAGAGCAGAATATGAAATCCTTCTGTTTCCCCCGTACTCCTGTTCAGTTTACTTTCTGTGTATTCGTGTGCATATTTATGCAGACATACGTAGATTGTCTTTCCTTTTGCTTGTTATATATAAACGAGATAGGGTCAGGTTGTGTGATTTAGCCTTTTCTCACTTAACTGTGTCTTGAAGATCTTTCCATGCTGCTCTTGTTAATGCCGTGTAGTGTCTGACCGAGCCGGTGTCCTGTAACGTATTTAACCACTCCCTGGCCATTCTCTTCCTAGAAGAGTGTCTGCGGCATTTAGGAGCCACTCCGTAGACATTTAGGTTGTTTCCGCTGTTTTGTTTACTGAGAAACAAATTTCTTTCCAGACACCTTCCACACGTGTAGGCATATTGGCATAGGATTGAATTAGAGTTACTGAGTCCAAGGGCATGTGCTCAGTTTTTATAGCAGGAAGAGCTTTTTCCTTCCAGAAAGGTTTAACCAATTTGCATCCCCACAAGTGTAGGGAAGTCTTTGTTTTCCTCCCTTTTTCTTTTTTAAAATTTTTAAAAAATGTTTACTTGTTTTTGAGGGCGAGAGCAAGCGTGCGTGTGAGCAGGGGAGGGGCAGAGAGAGGGGAGACAGAATCCAGAGCAGGCTCCAGGCTCCAAGCTGTCAGCACAGAGCCCGATGAGGGGCTTGAACCCATGAACTGTGAGATCATAACCTGAGCTGAAGTTGGATGCTTAACCTCCTGAGCCAACCAGGTTCCCCTATTTCCTTCCTTTCTTGCCAACGCTTGGTATTATAAAGCTTCCTTAATTTTTGTTGAATGAATAAACAATATATATTCATAATATATATTAGAGTATATATTATGTATGTTTTGTATATATATATTCAGATATATCATTTGTATTTGTCTGTACTGAGCAGTCTTTGTTGGTCTGTTGGCCAATCCATATTTCTTTTGTTCGTGACGTTTGCCCATTTTTGTATTGGTTTGTCTTTTTCTTACTTTTTCTTGTTAGAGCTCTTAATGTTCTAGATGTTTCTTAAACCCATTCCGAGTATTTTCTCCTATTCTTTTATCCTTTCAGTGTGTTGAAAGTGTTTTTTTTTCTCTTACAGAAAGTTTAAAATTTTTCTGCAGTCCTCTTTGGTTTTCCTTTATGGGTTTTGTGCCTTGCTTAGGAATGCTTTCCTGACCTCAAGAATATGAAAATATTCTCTTAAGAAATTTTTTCTCTTTATTACTTCCCATCTAGTTAAATATCACCCTCCAATTTCTTAATTCTCTCTGCACTTCACATCAACCACTAAAATGATATAAAACCTCAGCTCTCTGGAATCTTCTGGTAATGACTTCTTCTGACAGCCCCATTTTATAGATACCTTAGGGCTTATCCCCATCTACGTACCAGAAGGCTTAGAATGAACATTTTAGTTTTTCATTTTATTTATTTATCAAAATATTTTTTATCTTATTTTTCTGTTTTGAGAGAGCACATCTATGCAAGTGGGGGAGGGGCAGAGGGTGAGAGAGAGAGAGAATTTTAAGCCTACTCCTCAGCTCAGTTTGGGGCCTTGTCTCAAGGCTCACCATGAGATCATGACCTGAATTGAAATCAGGAGTCAGACGCTTAACCGACTGAGCCACCCAGGCCACCCCTATTTTGTTTTATTTTTAAGTAGGCTGTACTCCCAACATGGGGCTCAAACTCACAACCTCGATAGAGTCACATGCTCTACTGAATGAGCGAGCCAGGTGCCCCTAAAATGTACTTTCTAGAGTCTTGGTCCTCCATTATTATCATGACCATCATTATCCTGTATTAAATAACGTATTAATGTTCCCATTGGATATATGAGAAAACAGCTCTGATCTGTGCGTCAGAATTTCAGAATTTGAAATCCACTTAAATATTTGAAAATATCAGATGAATTCTGTTGATGAGTTTTATAGTCCTGGAAAAGAAGGGACAAGAGAGGATGAGATAAAAGGGTAACACGGGTTGTACCACTGTGTTACTATATACATGAAAGGTAGAAACCAGACAAAAACTAAGGTAAAAGTAAAAGCCGGTCTCCGAACAGAATAGCTTTCCTCGCGGTCAGATTTGCGTTGGTGACTCACGGTGAAGGCCGGCTGTGAGCTGCTTGCCTGGGTTGCACTCAGTGCGGCCTGCCTTTGTCTGATGCACATACTCACCTTACCATCCACAAGTTTTCTTTTTTAGAGAGAGAGAGCAGGAGAAGGGGAAAGGGGTAGGGGGAGAGAAGAGAGAATCCCAAGCAGGCTCTGTGCTCACTTAAGAGCCTGACGCGGGGGCTCGATCCCATGAACTGTGAGATATGACCTGAGCTGAAATCAAGAGTCAGGTGCTTAACTCCTCCAGGTACGCTCCGCCCCCCCCCCCCCCCCCCCCCAGGTTTTTCTCTTGAAGGGTAGAACTGCTTTAAAAGCATTTTAGAACAACCACTTTAGACGTGTCCGTGCGTGTGTGTGTGTGTGTGTGTGTGTGTGTGTGTGTGTTATTTTATTATTTTTGCCTTCGAGTTTTTCCTGATTTTTTTTTTTTTTTTTGACGGCTGCCATTTACCATTGGCTCGGTGAATGTCTCCTCAAGTATATTTTTGTGATGTAATTAATTATAATATGGGAAACCAGTTAACTAGGCTATTATTATAAAGTAGAGCTAAAAAGTGCCTGATTGTGGGACTGGGCCTCTGTGATCAGTGAAGTGTCACTGCTTTTGTGCAGGAACTTCGAAATTGCTTTCTGATTCCTCAGAGACCTTTTGTTTTCTACTCTAACGTGTTCCCTAGTAAGCGAGGTTATAGGATAACTGAATCCTAGAACAGAAGACAGTGTCTTTTCTTCTAACCTTTTGCCTCCATAAAATTCAGATCACACCAGAACAATTTGAAAAGCCTTTGGAATCTCTCGTAAAGGAATTTTTGCAGGCATAAACATGCGTTATGTATCAGACTTCTGTATTAAAACCCACTTGATGAAAGAGCAGCAGATTTACACTGCTTGACTCAGCCACCAGCAACTTCCAGAGTAGAGCTAGGATTATTCTTTACATATTGGTTATGCTCAGTTTGGTTATGCCGTGTTTTCTGAAAGTGCTGCCTCCCTAGCACAACTCTCCAGAACCTCACACCTGTTAGCTTTACCGTCCCAGTTCATTTCCTTGTATTCACCTGCCTTGTCTTTGCTGCGCACCTCTGCCTCTTTGTCCTTCGCCCATTTTCCAGAGAGCAGCGAAAGTGATCCTGTTACAGCCTTAAAACCCTCCTGGGATCTCCCCTCACTCTGAGTTAGCATTCTGGCCAGTGCTTGCCAGGTTCTGTTGACTGCGTCTCCCATCGCCCCCGCCTTACCCTCCCACCTCCAGTCCAAAAAATCTTGAGTCCTTGGAGCCTTCTCTGCTCCAACACGTCCTTTTCTTTATCTGGAAGGTACTTTAACCTTTTGCAATCTAGTGAAATCCGTTGACCTCTTTCTTACACTGTTTCCAGATTTATTTGTTTTTACGTTTACTTATTTTTGAGAGAGAGCGAGTGAGCACAGGGAGGGGCAGAGAGAGAGGGAGACACAGAATCCGAAGCAGGCTCCAGGCTCTGAGGGGTGGTCAGCCCAGAGCCCGACGCGGGGCTCCAACTCTCAAACTGTGAGATCAGGACCTGAGCCAAAGTGGGATTCACAACCGGCTGAACCTCCCAGGTGCCCCTGTTTCCAGAGGTTAAAAGTAAAATACAGTCCTCAGGATTACAAAGGGAACCCATTACATTGAAATACAGCCATCAGAATATTAACAAGCTAATTTGGGATCTGGCGGTACGGACGACTTCTGAATCCCCTGTTAAATACCAAGCCCTAATTGGGGGGCGAGGGTGTCTGATAATTGTGATCTCATAGTGATGTCAGCAAACGGTATTTCATGATCTCTGCAACCACTGTAATGTGATCCGATAATATTTACGATTTTTTTTAACATCAAACACACAGGTACTTTTTATCTCTGGCTTATTGCCTACATTTATAGTTTAAGGAAATGCTAAATTTCAGTAAGAGATTAATGAAAATGAAGATTTAACTGTTTGCTTATCCGGGCTCACAGACTCCAGAGCTCCATGAATCTTCTTGAACTGCCTGCACTCCTGTCCTGCCTCCCCCAGCCTGTCCCTGTGCCTGGAGCTCTCTTCGTCCCACTGTCCCCCGGCCTCAGCTGAAATGCCATTTCCTCACGGTGGTCTCTCTAAGTCAGAAGCCTGTAGTCTACGTGACATGGCAGCTCCCTCCACTTACCTGCAGCCCTTTGAATCATTGACATTTTATGAAATGATTTGTGTGATACCTGCTTCCCAGGGGGGCACTGTGTGGCTCTGTGAGCTGTGGGGGTGCAGTGACTGTCTACGGATCCCCCAGTGCCTAGTTCAACATCCTAGGCGCTTGTTTAATATTTGCATCTCCGATGACATAGATAGCGCCATAAGCAGAGGGGACAAACCACACGAGAAAGGCTTAGAAAGTGTGCAGATCCCAGGCAGTGGCTGCAGGGAGTGTGAGTAAGGCACATTTGGGGGGTAGGGTGAGAGATGAAGTAGAACATAGTCCAGAAAGAACGCAGGCATGTATTCTTCGAGGGGGATGTAAGTCCCACACATCTGTCTACATAAATTTTTGTGAAAACGTATACGTATATATGTTCATACGTGTTAGATGAACACATGGCTTTGGTCCCACTGCCTTGCAGGGCCTGGCCCACGGTAGGCACTCAGTGCCTATTAAATGTATGAATGTGTAACTAATTGGATGATAGCTTGATCATTTGCAGAAACGAGGGGGCTTCCTCATAAGGCTCCTTCTAGATTCTCGCTAAGGTTTTTCTCTGCTCTGAAGCTAGAGAATTTACCATAGGGCATCGAGTAGGTCCTCTGGGGTTAAAAGGTGGATCATTTGGATTTTGCCTTGTGCAGGGGGAGGAAGGTAGGAATGGGTCCTAAGCCATTTGGGTACTGATTGCCCTGGGCCCCAGACCTCTGATCTTATCATGAGGTCTAGCAGGGGAGCCTCTAACTAGATGATAGCGGGGCTCAGGCTGAGTGACTGGGACACTGGGAACAGGGGTCGATGGTCCCAAGTCATGGAGGAAGGAGGGAGGCCAGAGAGAGAGGTCACTGGGGCAGTTCTGCTGATGGACAGTTGGGGTTGGTGAGCTGGGGGCGGGGGCGGGGGGTGGTTTTCAGAGCGATTTGATTTCCTCTGGCAGAAGGGGAGTCTGGGGCCGGGATTAAGGTGAACCAGAACAATAAGAAGGAGGGGATTTGTGCCTGGTGTCTTTAGAACGCTGATCTGGTGTGCCTCTTGAGGGGAACAGTCCGAAAGACTACCCTTCAGTTTTTCTTTTTTTATTATTTATTTTTATTTTTATTTTATTTTATTTTTTACCTTTATTCAATTTTGAGAGAGACAGAGCACAAGCGGGGGAGGGGCAGAGAGAGAGGGAGACACAGAATCCGAAGCAGGCTCCAGGCTCCGAGCTGTCAGCACAGAGCCCGACGCTGGGCTCGAACCCACATACTGTGAGATCATGACCTGAGCCGAAGTCAGACACTTAACGGACTGAGTCACCCAGGCGCCTCTATTCTTTGAGTTTTGGTAGTTATTTATGCCTTCTTTTAATTCCCACCAGATCATAATCTATTTTTTTTATCACTCTAAAAGTGTTCCCTTATGCCCTTGTTAGTTACTCGATCTCCTTCCATCCACTGTGTTGATTTCTATCACACCCAAGATCAGTAGTGCCCGTTTTTCACAGCTTAATCTTTTCAGATTCATTTGTGGTGTTGGATTTATCAGTCGCTCGCTCCTTTTTGTTGTTGAGTAATTTTGCATTTTATGGCTACCACACGGTTTGTTTGTGTACCTGCTGGTTGATGGGCTTTGGGTAATTGCTGTGCACATTTTGAGGTCAAGGCTTGTGTAGTTCTAGGTTTTCACGTTTCGGGGATGAACCCTGAGGTGTGTCATTGGGTCATGAAGCAAATGTGCGTTGCACTTGACACACAAGGTACTAGAAGCGACTTGCAAGCATCTCGCACCCCGGAACGTTAGTTCCAGCTGCCCCCCGCCCTGGTCCGCTTGAGTACGACCCGTCTTAGCTGCTTTCTTGAAATGGTTAGTGGTGTTCGTATCTGGCCAGAGTGTAGCTCGGTTGATGAAAAGGTGGTTTTCAAATAGGCTAAAAAGAAAGGTTTGAAAAATTCACATTACCCTGAGCTTGTCGAGTTACTGGGTGACCTCTTGGTGAAGGTGTTTGTCTTCTTAGGTTGGAAGTGCGCCTTTTATTCATCTTCTTGAGGTTTTGACTCTCCTGCCGAAAACCCCCTCGCTTTTCGCCCGTGGTGTGGCTTTGTACCGAGGGAAAGGCGCACAATGTGCCGTGCTCACCTGTAGTTCTAAGCGACTTGCATGATACGATTTCTCAGCTGGCACCAGACTTGAAGTAGCAGTTGAGCAAAGACGGGGAATTTCTGGACCTACAGGAGGAGAGAGCACTGGCCCTCGGATGAAGGGACGCAGCAGAGGCTGGGACACCCGAAATCGCAGTGATCTGTGGCAGTGCACTGAATGGGCAACTAGACCTCCCATGTCTGTGGTAGGACTCTGCCTTCCTGCGGAGTTCACACATGCATATTCTGAAGTCATGTTTTTTTTTTCTCAAGTAGTAACACAGAAACCACAGGAAAAGGCAGAGAAGAAGCGATCTCTCCCTCACTCCAAGACCCCACACAACCCCTGTAAACATTTTGCTGTATTTTCCTTTTTACAGCTGTTCTGGCCCTCCATGCAAATATTTTTGTAATCCTACTGCATGTGAATTTTCTCTGTTTTTTTCCACTGCATATTACCATAAGCGTTACCTTATGTTATTACCTATTTTCCATAATAACATTTTTTTTTTTTTTTAACCTTAACCCATTGACGTCTCTGCCTTTTCTGAAACTACCCCCTTCACTTCAGGCTTTCCTAATGAGTGAATCTTTTTTTTTTTTTAAACGTTTATTTATTTTTGAGACAGAGAGAGACACAGCATGAGCAGGGGAGGGGCAGAGAGAGAGGGAGACACAGAATCGGAAGCAGGCTCCAGGCTCTGGGCCATCAGCCCAGAGCCCGACGCGGGGCTCGAACCCACGGACCGCGAGATCGTGACCTGAGCCGAAGTCGGCCGCTCAACCGACTGAGCCACCCAGGCACCCCATTGAGTGAATCTTATTAGGTCTTCTCTCAGTTTGCCAGTCCTGTGAGGCGAGGCTTCTTTTTGTGTTTGGTCTTTCTTTTTCCATAATAACAGTTGTTTGTTTTTAAAGATTATTTATTGATCTATTATTTTTTTTAAGTTTATTTATTTTTAAACTTTTTTTTTTTTTTTCAACGGTTTTTATTTATTTTTGGGACAGAGAGAGACAGAGCATGAACGGGGGAGGGGCAGAGAGAGAGGGAGACACAGAATCGGAAACAGGCTCCAGGCTCCGAGCCATCAGCCCAGAGCCTGACGCGGGGCTCGAACTCACGGACCGCGAGATCGTGACCTGGCTGAAGTCGGACGCTTAACCGACTGCGCCACCCAGGCGCCCCAAGTTTATTTATTTTTGAGAGAGAGACAGACAGACAGAGGGAGAGAATCCCAAGCAGGCTCCGCCCTGTCAGTGTAGAACCTGATGTGGGACTTGAACCCACAAACTGTGACATGAGATCGTGACCTGAGCCGAAATCAAGAGTCGAAGCTTAACAGACCGAGCCACCCTGGTGCCCCAAGATTTTTTTTTTTCATGTTTATTTACGTATTTTTGAGAGCGAAGGGTAGAGAGCAAGCAGGGGAGGGGCAGAGAGAGGGAGATAGGATCCAAAGCAGACTCTGCACTGACTGCAGAGAGCCCGATGGAAGTCTTGAACTCATGAACGCGAGATCATGACCGAAGCCAAAGTCCGATGCTGAACCCACTAAGCTACCCAGGCACCCCCACCCGTAACGATTTTAATGGGCATGTACCTCTTCAGTGAATGCACAACTCATGGTTTTTTTTTGTTTGTTTTTTTTTTTGTTTTGTTTTGTTTTTAAACCATCCCAGTATATTTAGAGATCTTAAATTGTTTTGAATTTTGATGACCCTATACAAGTATGACCATCTTTTGTATATTAAGCTTTTTGTTCCTTCAGGCTAGATTACCAAATATGGAAAGCCTGGGTCAGTGGGCAGCGGGCATCTTAAAGCCTCTGGTTGTATTTAATGATTCACCAGAATTAGAATACCCCTGCTCCCCAAAAAGGCCGAGTGAGGGTGCTTGGCTGTGGCATCCCAGAGGCCACTGGAATATTTAAATATTGAAACTATGACATCTACAGTCACCTGAAGGTTTAAATTGTAATATTTCCTTAATGAAAGATAGGACACCGTTCTAGAAAGATGTTCTTTCTTCTTTTTTTTTTTTTTTTTAAACATTTGCTTATTTTTGAGAGAGAGAGAGAGAGAGAGAGAGAGGGACAGCGTGAGCGAGGGAGGGGCAGAGAGAGAGAGGGAGACAGAATCTGAAGCAGGCTGCAGGCTGTCACCATAAAGCCCCATGTGTGGGGCTCGAACTCACAGACTGCGAGATCATGACCCGAGCTGAAGTTGGATGCTCCACGGACTGAGCCAGCCAGGCGCTCTCAGAAAGATTTTCATGTGTAATTGGCAAGAATGCACTCATTGCCTTCAAGCTTGGAGAATTGTTTGCCTTTTTGCAAGCTGTTGTATCTCTAAAATGACCTAAGAAACTGAGCAGTTGAAAGGAAGATTACCCAGCCAGCTCTAGGCTGGTTAACTTCGTTATTTTTACCTCCAAATGCTCAGGGTATTGAAGGCCCTCACAGAGAGGAGGGGTTTTCCCATCCAGGGCCTGATGCCCCTCGCCCCTTACGGGTCTTCAGCTGATCTGTAGAGACAGCAGACCTTGTGAGGCATCATGAATTCATGGTGTTCAGGGAATTTGGCCACTTTCAAGGACCTCCCCCTTTCCTTTGTCTTAGCTACGTCATGAGACTTGTTGATACCTGTTAAACTTCCTCCTAATAAGTTATTTTGGAATTCAATTTTAAAGTACTCTCATTCTTGAAGGGACAAATATTTTGCAACAAAGGAATTAGTGGGCATTAGTTTTGAACAGACAGTTGTAAATGTTTGTTTCAAGGCCACCTTCGATATTCTTTTGTTTAGTAAACATGGATTGTTTCTTAGTATTTTCCAGTAAAGATCGGCCCTCAAAGAGCTCACTGTTTAGCAGGGTAGACATGTACACAAATTGATTTATCGTGTGTCCCTGAACTGGGTGCCATGGGTAGGCCATTGTGGAAGCTTCCAAGAAGGAGGTGCCTGACCGACCCATTTGGGAGTGAGGTGGGTACGT
The DNA here is from genome assembly GCF_028018385.1 of Neofelis nebulosa. NCBI lineage: Eukaryota > Metazoa > Chordata > Mammalia > Carnivora > Felidae > Neofelis > Neofelis nebulosa. The sequence continues at coordinate 17,280,311 of NC_080787.1, read as the reverse complement.
CAGGGAGAGCTTCCTGGAGGAAGCCAGTTTCTGATAAAGGGTGAGTAGAAGTTATATAAAAGGTGAGGCTTGAATGGTGACAGAAGCAGGGCCAAAGAACACGGCATGCCCCGGGGAGGGCCTGGAGCAGTGTGTGTGTGTGTGTGTGTGTGTGTGTGTGTGTGTGTGTGTACACGCGGACATTTGCTGGAGTGGAGAGGTCAGTGCGGGTCACGGAGGGGGATGAGGCTGGAGAGGTAGAACTCGTTCCTGTTAGTAATCAAGAATCAGTGAGGGGCGCCTGGGTGGCGCAGTCGGTTAAGCGTCCGACTTCAGCCAGGTCACGATCTCGCGGTCCGTGAGTTCGAGCCCCGCGTCAGGCTCTGGGCTGATGGCTCGGAGCCTGGAGCCTGTTTCCGATTCTGTGTCTCCCTCTCTCTCTGCCCCTCCCCCGTTCATGCTCTGTCTCTCTCTGTCCCAAAAATAAATTAAAAAAAAAAAAAAAAAAAAACGTTGAAGAAAAGAATCAGTGAGAGGGCGCCTGGGTGGCTCAGTAGCTTGGGCGTCCGACTTCAGCCTAGGTCATGATCTCATGGTTCTTGAGTTCAAGCCCCGCATCTGGCTCTTTGCTGACAGCTTGGAGCCTGGAGCCTGCTTCAGATTCTGTGTCTCCCTCTCTCTCTCTGCCCCTCCCCTTCTCACGCTCTCTCTCAAAAATAAAATAAACATAAAAAAAAAAGAAGAAAAAAAGAAGAATCAGTGGGGCACTCACTCAGGCAGTTAAGATCGACTATTTTCTTTCAGGTTGTGATCTCATGTTTTGTGAGTTAAAGCCCCGCATCAGTCTCTGTGCTGATGGCACAGAGCCTGCTTGGGATTCTCTCTCCTTTTTCTCTGCCCCTTACCTGCGTGTGCTCGCTCTCTCTCTCTCTCTCTCTCTCTCTCTCAAAATAAATAAACTTGAAAAATAAACACAGATGAAAAAGAAAAAGAATGAATCATAAGCCTAAAGATGTTTGAGCTTGGGGTGGTGTACCTCCTGAACTCTTACGGGGGGTGACTTCCGTGTGAGGGCCTCAGCCTGACTACCCACATGGAGAAGAGACTCGGGAAGGACTTTGTCACCTGGGAAACAACTGGGAGCTCGGGACAGGGAGGATCTTGGAACAAAGGTTGTTTGAGGAGAGAATGAAATACACTCAGAATCTTTTCTTTTTGGTGGAACAATAATAATACAGTTAAAAAAGGGAACCTAGAAACCACTTCAAGGATTCAGACAACACTAAGCAGTAGAACATATAAGTGGAATTTGCTCACCGCCATGGCCTGGAAATTCTCTGTAGAGATCCGTCCATTCTATTATGTGGACTGTTGGTGTCGTTTCTAATGTGAATGAAGTTACTTTTATGTGAGGGAAGATTTCAAGAAGTACAAAGCACGTAGCCTTTTAGGGCCATTTTAAGGGAAAAAAATAAAATCTCTCTCTCTTTTTTTTTTTTTTTTTAACTTAAGTAATCTCTACACCCAATGTGGGTCTTGAACCCACAACCCTGGGACAAGTCACCCGCTCCGCCAACTGAGCCAGGCAGGTGCCCCTGAAAACCGGTCTTTTTAATTGAATAGCTCTTTTACTCTGGCCCTAAAATGGTGATTGTGTGCCCCAAGTGAACATAGGATACCAGACAGCTGGAATTTGATGATCTTCTCAGCAGGTGTAGTTTTGAACACTGGTTGGTGTACTGGCCTTATGGTTTAATGAAAATCATACTGATATTGCTGGAAGTCGTGGTGGTTTGCTAGAAGGATGAGGTAACATTTAAGAAATGTATATTTCATTACCGAGCATGTCTTTGTGGTTTGCTGTTTACGGTTTTATTTATTTATTTATTTATTTATTTATTTATTTATTTATTTATTTATTTTAACGTTTTTAATTTATTTTTGAGACAGAGAGAGACAGAGCATGAACGGGGGAGGGTCACAGAGAGAGGGAGACACAGAATCGGAAGCAGGCACCAGGCTCTGAGCCATCAGCCCAGAGCCCGACGCGGGGCTCGAACTCACGGACCGCGAGATCATGACCTGAGCTGAAGTCGGACGTTTAACCGACTGAGCCACCCAGGCGCCCCTATTTTATTTATTTTTTAAAAAATGTTTGTTTATTTATTTTGGCTGGGAGACAGGAAAACGCAGGTGGGATAGGAGCAGAGAGAGGGAGAGGGAGAGAATCCCAAGCAGACCGCGCTGTCAGCTCAGACCCCTCCTCGGGGCTCGATTCCTCGAATCGTGAGATCATGACATGAGCTGAAATCAAGAGTTGGATGCTTAACTGACTGAGCCACCCAGACGCCCCCAGGTTTATATTTAAAAAAAAAAAAAAAAAAAAGTTAGATCTCACATAAACATACAAAAGATGGACTACTTCTCTCAGGCCTGTTGTTTTCTCCCTTTTTGTGAGGCCAGAAGTTCCTGTAGAAAGGTGACCATCCCCCCCGCCCCCTGCCCCCTTCTCCTTCATTTTCTGATCTTCTTTCAGAGTTTCCAATCCAAAAAGCAAAGTTTGCTTTTATCTTTTGAATAACTTGCCGAAAGAAATGCCTCTGTCAGTAACATTTTTGTAAGTGGCTTTGTCAGTAACGTTTTTATTAGTTTTAAGGAAATGCTGTTTTTTATTAGTCTTGGAATGATTCTTGGCATAAGTGACTACAGTTAACACATTTGTAGTGCGTTTGAAATGGTATCATGTTGGGGGGTAGTTGAGCTTGTGGATTTTGCTGGAGAAGTCAGAGGCAGCGGATCTTCCTTATCCTGTCCCGTCTCTCAGCCCCCGGTGACTTTTTTCCTCCTTCATGCCTTTCCCGCCCCCCCCCCCCCCCCCCCCCACTTAGGTTGCGGTATGTTTTAAAACTTTCTTTTAAATGAGAAGTTGCAAAATTCATACCAAGAATTTCTGTCATGTTAACATCTTCTCATGTTTGTGTTATATTCTCTGTCTCTGTGTCCCTTCCCCTACCACACACTTAGCCAATTCTGAACCCCTGGAGAGCAAGTTGCAGTCACAAGCCCCCTTTGATACTTCCATGTGTGTGTGTTAAAAACGAGAATGTTCTCTTACACAACCAGAGTTTGTTTTTTTTATTTGTTAAGTAGGCTCCATGCTGAAGCTCGAACTCAGGACCTTGAGATCAAGAGTCAGATGCTTAAACCGATGGAGCCGCAGGTGCCCCATAAAACCATGGGTTAGTTTAAGCCATGAGGAAATTAGTATTGGGGGCCCTTGAGACCTCTTCTGCGTCTCTGTGACGTGTCCCCTGCGTTCCGTGGGCCCTTTCTTACTTTCCGACCCAGCACGGTGTGCCGGGCTCATCTTGTACTTGCCCAGCTCCTTCTGTGTCTTGACCGTTTCATAGTTTTTGATGCTGTTGTAAAAGTTTTTGTTTCTTTGATTTCATTTTCCATTTTGGCTTACACCGGGGTATTCACAGCACCTCGGGGTGGCTTTTGTCTACAGTGTTGCTTCCTGCTTATGTCCTCTGAAGTGTCCACTCCTGTTGGGGTGGGCCTAGTGAATCTCCGAATTCCTAAACCAAGCCATCTACATAGGTGTTGGTATTTTTTTAATATAAATTTTTATTTATTTTCAGAGAGAGAACAAGAGGACAAGTGGGGGAGGGGCAGAGAGAAAGAGAGAGAGAGAGAGAGAGAGAGAGGGAGAGAGAGAGAAAGAGAGAATCAATCCCAAGCAGGCTCTGCACTGTCATTGTATAGCCCACTGTGGGGCTTGAACTCCAGAACCCTGAGACCAAGCCCTAAGCCGGAATCAGGAGTTGGATGCTTAACCGACTGAGCCACGCAGGTGCCCCTAGGTGTTGGTATTTTTCAGCTGTCCCGAGTCTATTCCTTATCTGTGTATGCTTCTGTAAGTCCCATCCTTTCTCACCCCTGCTAGGGAGTTTTGCCCCGACTCACTAGGGTTGGTAAGTTCCCTTCATCCTTTTCCTTTCCTCTGGACCATGGAGGTCCTAGCCTCTTGGAATCTGTTTAGAATCCTTTCCACACGACACTTGTGGTGGCCCTACCAATGTGTAGGACCAGGCAGGGGAGTTGGAAAAAGTCAAATACTAGATTATTTAGTGAACCCTCTATTTTCATAATAAATATAACATATTAACGTTTCTCCTTTTGAAAGGAGCTTAGATGTAGTAGAGAAAATTCAGGAAGTAGAAATAGAAGAACTAGGGAAATAGAATATTCATCTTGCTTTCATAGCAATCCGAATCTGTGCACAGATAGATCTAAGACCGTTAAATCACATTTACAATCTAATACTTTTTTCTTAAAAGACTCTGCCCAGGAATGCTTCAGCAGAATTTTTTTTTATTATTATTATTTTTTAAAAGTAATCTCTACACCCAGCATAGGGCTTGAACTCATTCCCTGAGATCGAAAGTTGCATGCTGTACTAAGCCACCGAGAGATTTGGGGGGAGTTTATCCAACTTTTTGTTCATATATGGCAACAGAAATTGATGTAATCAGAATGTAATCAGATGCAATCAAAACGACATTTGAATTGTAGCTCAAGTAATTTTTTTCCAATTTGTTAATTTGCTTTATTAGATAGCTTCCCAGGACTCCTACTTTTCTCATATGTTTATCCATAGTAAAAATAAAGTCTGCTCTGAAAAACGCGACTGCTAGTTTTTGCTAGACAATTTACAATGAAGTCCTAGTGTTGTTAAGGGTCCCGGGTTCATTACTGCGGTGAGAACTTGAAATTTCACGAGTGTCTCTAATTCCGTTTTGTTAATAACTTTCTGTTATTTGTACAGTGGAAGCCTCCAGGGATTAGGATAATTGCCTTTTTCAGTTTTCTCTGAGCTGTAGAAAATTTTTACCTGATACACTCAACGTAGTTTACTTTTTAAAATGAACATTCATTCATTTATAACTTAGGAAAACGGCCTCCCCCTCAACTAAAGACCCATATCAAACCACCGGCACGATGGTAGGAGACGGGGCTGGGAGGTGCCCACAAGTATGTTCTGAGAAAGACATGCTCTGTGGGGACAAGGGACGGAAGAAGTTTCAGTGTTCAGATAATTTGGGGGCACTAGGACTCTAGCTTAGAGAATCACAGTGCACATGAACAAACCTGACAGAAAGAAACCTGTTTAGCCTGACATTTTTCAAACTTAGTTCATCAGTGAACCCCGATTTTGAATTGTATCCACAGGCCTAGGGTTCCCTGGAATCTCCCCTTTGGGAAAGAGCAAAGTAGTGTAAAGAGCATCAACTGGGGGCGCCTGGGTGGCTCGGTCGGTTGAGCGTCCGACTTCGGCTCAGGTCACGATCTCGCGGTCCATGAATTCGAGCCCCGCGTCAGGCTCCGTGCTGACAGCTCAGAGCCTGGAGCCTGCTTCGGATTCTGTGTCTCCCTCTCTCTGTCCCTCTCCTGCTCGCGCGCGCTCTCCCTCTCTCTCTCTCTCTCTCTCTCTCTCTCAAAAATAAGTAAACGTTAAAAAAAAGCACCAACTGTGTCCTAATCGAGCTTCTTCTACCAGCAACTAATCTGGAAAAATGAAGGTGTCAGTAGGGTCACGAAAATTTCCATTTTCTCCACCATAGAGTTGCAGGTGTGTTTGAGCCAGGGAAGAAATGGCATTGATCTCTGGGTGGGGGCTTGAGGGAGCGGGACTGTATACTGATGAAATCCCTTCTTGGGGGAGCGGTGGGGGACACAGTTTGGGAGGCAACCGAAACGTTTGTGGAATGCTGGCTTTTTGCCGTGTCCTCTTGTGCTTTACCTCATTAAGCCTGCCCGTCAGCTCTTAGCTCTTAAAGTCGGTGTTTCCCCGCCTGTCTCTAGCAAGGAATTTAAACTTAGGGGAGGGGGTGGAGCTGGATGCCAAACCTAGGTTGGTTGGCTTGGGTTCAGAGGCACTGGTTTCCTGCCCAGTTAGGCCTGGGAGAGGAAATAAGAGCAGGTCTACCCAAGCTCTGCCAGAACCTGTGCTCTTTGTCTCCGTTCCCTTTTTTTCCCCACCGCACTGTAGCTTGGGGGCCACCCAGATGGCCCCTCTGCAGTTTCCAGAGCAATCCTCCATTGGCCGGAAGTTATTGAGGCAACCTCTGCCAGTTTCCTTCCTTCAAAGGGGTGGGCGTGGGTGTGGGTGAAGGAGATAAGAAATTTAGTATTGAATCATTTTTTCTGTTGGTCTGACTTGCTTGCCCTGAGGATGATCTTGGGGTCTTGTCTCGATTATCACCTGGCCCACTGTCCCATAAAAACCTGGACTTCGCCTGGCCAAGGGCAAGATGTCTGGCCTTGTGGGTGTGGGCTGCTGAATAACTGTTGAACTCCACCTGCCACGTCCCCCTGTAACCCAGAGTTTTCTGAGGTCTCCCATCCCTGGACTTCCAGATAAACATGAAATGTGTTTTCTCATTAGTCCGGTATTTGGAAGAATAAATCACTGATTCCGGAGTGTGTTTATTTAGCCCCCCATTTGGGGTTGGGGTAGTGTGGATCCCTGACACATGGACTGAAATCTGTGGGAAAACTTCTCAGCAGCGAGGGTCGGATGCGTCTTTTCCTAATTCTCTGAGTGCCAGTTTTTTGCTTGTCAGCAAGGCCAAAATCAGCGAGGCCTGATCTGAAATATATTTTCAGGAAAAATGCACACTAGCGTATGCGGAACATTTCTCCTCCACCTTAAAGGTGTGAGGGAGAGCGAGGGGTTCTGGGAGCAGAAAGGATCACTCCACCGTGATTGGATAATTGACATTTAAGCTTCATTCCATGAAAGCATCTGGGCTTTGCGAGCCACCTCTTTCCCCTCATTGCCAGCTTCCTGAGATACTGTGCTTGTTCAGAGCTTATTCAGAGCAACAAACCGCACCCGTAATTCATGAGCTTGCAAGGCCTTCTTTAACTGCTCGCAGCCAGGAGAATAATGACAACATTTAAAATTACAGATCGTTCATTTTGGGCCCTTTCTGCTTCAAGTTATGAATGAAATTTATGAGCCAATTACCGGATGGTGGAGCCTGTTTGCAAAGACCAGGCAAGCGCCCTGTGTTGTCAGTGCTGCTGTGTGTGTGTGTGTGTGTGTGTGTGTGTGTGTATGTGTATGTATGTGTATGTAAGGGGGTGGAGAAAGGGAGCAGGCAATCCCCTAGTGCTTCCCAAAGCTTGCATTCTTAATTTGAAAGTTTAAAAAAAATTTGTTTTTAATATTTATTTTTGAGACGGAGCATGAGCGGGGGAGGGGCAGAGAGAGAGGGAGACACAGAATCAGAAGCAGGTTCCAGGCTCTGAGCTGTCAGCACAGAGCCCGATGCAGGGCTCGAACTCACAAACCGTGAGTGAGCCGAAGTCGGCCGCTTCACCGACTGAGCCACCCAGGCGCCCCTGAAACAGTTTTAAAAGAAGAAGGGTTCCTGTTACCCAGACTCGCTCAGGGATAGGATTATCATTTGTCAGTAAGTAGGTAGCTCTTCAGTGAGTGGATTTTGGGAGCCAGGAAGCAGAATAATATTGGGGCAAGAAGATTCTGGGTATAAAATCAAGGGAAGAAACGGGCTACATAGTCTCTTTACAAATCATCCCAGGCAAACATTTAAAGCAGTGTACGTGTGTAGGTAACTGGGTTTTCAGTAACTCTTTCTGAAATGGCTGTAATTACCGAAATCCTAGGTCTTTAAAAATTCCAAAGGAACAGCAGGGCCACGTCAGGAGGAAAACTGCAAAATGATAGGGTGTGACTTGAGTTAGCAAATTGGAACTGGAGCCCTTTTTCACTTAAAATTTTTTCTCTTTTTCAGAGACTGGTGAGAGGGTTAGTGTAACTTGAATGCATTTGGAAGAGGGGCCATATTAATCATGGGCTTTTCATTTCTGTCATGGGTTTTAGGCCTTTGGGCTTGAAATCAGTCATCAGTGTATTCCTTCGATGTTTACAGAACATCACGCTTATATCTTGATTTCGTTCTAGCCCTCTCACCCGATGTCACCTGCGTCACTGGAAGTGACATTTGTTTATTGACCCGGGGGGTGGGGGTGGTGAGGGCTAGATTTACACTGATGGATAATCACAACCTACCTACAGCGGTGGCCACATTTTCTTTCTTTCTTTTACAGAATTAACTCTGCAGCCTGTAAGTCCTTAAGAGCGGTTTGCGTGGGATGATTCTGTGCCCCTTTCCCACCGTGGTTTGATGGGAGGAATGAATGTACACCTATAGTTGTCCTGTATCTTTGAAACAGAAGGGAAATTGCTTGGTTACTTGAGTATTAAATTCGCATCAGGAAATGAGGGTGCCCTCGTGGTGTGTTGAGGGACACGTTTTATTCTTAGCCTGTAAAAAAGGAAATGTCTGGTTTAATGACTTAAGTTGTAATTAGGAGAAGCTCCTTATTTTTCTGGAGTACTAAACATTTTGATTAACGTAGATCGTCAGTGTTGGTAAATTGTATGTTGCTGTGTTTTTTGGGGTGGGGGGGGAGCCTCGTCACATGGAATAGTATAACTCTGAAGGGAAAAAATGGTTTATAATTCCTTACGGAGGAGGGGAAGGTGTACCTTTTGATTTTTCTGCGTGAGATATAGTAATGATTCATGACCTCCAAATCCTTCATTTTACGGTTACTACAAATGTGTTACTTCAAGCCACTGAGTGCCCCTTTGGTAGCCAAACACCTAATGGTATAAGTTCTGTTTTGGCTTTGAAGATATTCAGGATGGTTTATTACATACTTCATATAATTTTTAAAATGTTATTTATTTAAGTTTATTTTAGAGAGAGAGTGCGAGTGGGAGAGAGGGGCAGAGGGAGGGAGAGAGAATGTCTTAAGCCGGCTTCGTGTCCAGCACAGAGCCCATCTTGGGGCTCCATCTCCTGACCCTGGGATCATGACCTGGGCTGAAATCAAGAGTCAGATACTCAACCGACTGAGCCACCCAGGCCGCCCCTGTACATCATACTGATTTAATGTACTTAAGTTTCTTCACATTGTTTTCCACATTTTCTTAGTTTGGAAGCTTAATTGGTTTTACAGTGATGCATTTTTGGTAACTGGGGATTTCTTATGTATCTAAAACAGAGCTTCCTGCCCACTGCCCAGGGGAGACCATTTAAACGCAAAGAATAACAGATCGTCTCCTTTAATAATACATTTCTTGTGGTCACAGGATTTCTGGTGGTTAATTTTCAAAATTGGGGGACGGTTACGAACTACAAAGAATTTTCAATAAATTTCCTGTTGTTCATGCTTGATGGCAGGAATTAGAATAAAGTGGCAATTCTAATATGTGGTTGTAAAGGTAAGTTGTAGTATTTGGGGCTCATTTGGACAGCCTCACAGCAATTGGTTCCTCTCTCTCCCTGCCTTTAGTTGCTTTCTGGTAGGAGGTCTCCTTGTGTCTTTTTAAAATTATTTTATTTTATTTTATTTTTTTATTTATCTATTTATTTATTTATTTATTTATTTATTTATTTATTTATTTATTGAGAGAGAGAGAGAGAGAGAGAGAGAGAGAGAGAGCGTGTGAGCGTGAGCAGGGGAGGGGCAGAGCGAGAGGGAGACACAGAATTGGAAGAATTCGGTACAGAGCCCAGCACGGGGCTCGAACCCACCAACAGTGAGATCATGACCTGAGCCGAAGTCGGACAATTTGGACATTTAACCGACTGAGCCACCCAGGCGCCCCTCCTTTTGTCTTAAGGCACACATCCCATAGGCTGGCACTTCCCAGCCTTGCGTAGAAATCACCCAGGAATCTTGTGGAAATACTGGTTTGGGTTCAGTTATCTGGGCTAGGCCAGTGAGGACGCATTTCAAACAGGCTGTCCCGAGGTGCGGGTGCGGGGAGTAAGGGTGTACCAGTGACCCCCAAAACACTGGCCTGCTTGTAAGTCCACTTACATTAGCTCTGTGCCTTTCTTCTTTAGGGGACTTTTTATCCTTAGGGCTTGATTTTGTAAAGCCCAGCAGTTTTGCATGTCTGTCTTTCTTTCTTTCTTTCGCCCTTCCTTCCTTCCTTCCTTCCTTCCTTCCTTCCTTCCTTCCTTCCTTCCTTCCTTCCTTCCTTCCTTTCCTTCCTTCCTTCCTTCCTTCCTTCCTTCCTTCCTTCCTTCCTTCCTTCCTTCCTTTCCTCCCTCCCTCCCTCCCTCCCTCCTTCCTTCCTTCCATTTATCAGAAGCACTATTTAAAAATGCCTGTCCTCCTCTTTGCTCAGTCATGTAAGGCCTAATGTGACAAGAGTTTGCCCTTCTTTTGATATTATTTAAATGATTGTGAGTAAAATCATCAGTGATGTTTTCAATACTGGCCCCAACATCCTGTCCCCAAGAAAACCCCCAAATCCAGTCACCATTACAGAAGTAAGCCAGCTGAACAAGGTAGTAGTTGAAGGGGATGTAAGTTTTCAACTTTGGACAACGATACTTCAGACGCAGACGCTGCCATGTTGGTATTGTTAGTGTTAGGTGCCTTTTTTTTTTTTTTTTAAATGTTTATTATTTTTGAGAGAGAGACTGAGCACAAGCAGGGGAGGGGGCAGAGAGAAGGAGACATAGAGTCCGAAGCAGGCTCCAGGCTCTGAGCTGTCAGTACAGAGCGTGATGCGGGGCTTGAACCCATGGACCATGAGATCATGACCTGAGCCGAAGTCGGATGCTAAACTGACTGGGCCTCCCAGGTGCCCCAGGGGGCCTTCTTTTTAACTCATCTGGGATGCATCCTCTTGTAGGTTTAATAATAGGTAATCTTGAACTCAGAACTCAACCCAGTGCATAATTTAAGGCTAAGAGCACTGGGTTCAAATCCTAACTCTGCCATTTGTTTAAGCTGTGTGACTTTGGGCACGTTGCTTACCTGATCTGTGTCTCTGTGGGTATCTTCCCAGTGTTGTTGCTGTAGAGGTAATTAAAGCAGGTAGTAAATGTCAAGGGCTTGTAGACATTCCTAGAGTAAGCACAGGTGGCTGTGGTTACTACCCCTTATAATCAGCCATGATAACTCGTGATGATCTGCCCTCGATTTCTGCCTTGAGCTTCCTAACCTCAGTATCCCCTGCCATTTCCTATCCCACCTCCTTTTTGTTCTCTCCTGGAGTTGGTGGTAGAGAGTGGACATGGTTTACTGATTCTCCAGCATAATTTGGGTAGTTAACTAGCACTTTCCGGTAACCTCCCAGCGAGGTGATAATTCATTTTCCTAGAGAACTGTAAAGCAGGAGGACTCTCAGTCTGTTGGCAGCCTTTCCCAGCCGGTCAAGTTGCAGACACTGGGAAGAAGCCGGCTTGTGGGGGTCCAGCCCTCTCTGCAGTGGCAAATCCATTATCAAATGGCCCTTCTCAGACTCCTGTTTCGAGATGACTGACGCGTTACCTTTTTTTTTGGGCGGGGTGGGGAGGGTGCAAGTGGGAGAGAGCAAAGAAAAGGGGACAGAGGATCTGAAGCAGGTTTTGCGTTGACAGCAGTGATCCCCATGTGGGGCTCGAACTCGCGAACTGATGTGTTACTTTTGACCTTTGTACCATGGCCCCTTTCCCTGGAACCCTTAATCTCATCTTTAAAAACATCCATCAACAAATATTTATTGAACGTTTCCTTGTGGGTCCACGGGCTCTGTGGATTTCTGCCCCAAATCCCACTGTCACCTGGGGAGCAGCACATGGTAGCCCTGGCCATTTCTTTGGTGTCTGCTTTCTGAGATTATGGCCTGGGGCTGGGCAGTCTCCGTGTGTTCCTCGGAGCCACCCTGTGTGCGCAGAGCGCGTGCTTACAGGGAAGGGCCCAGTTCAGGTTCATGGAGGGGCAGCCTCGTGAATGGTGTGGTCGGGGGAGGGGTGCAGGCAAGCACTGTCTGTTTCACTGTCTGTTTCATCCCTTTTATCAGCCTTTTTGTCTCTGCCAGAGGCTCGTTATCACCGGTCGTGTAGGGGCATCTGAAACCTGTTTTGGGGTCACCACAATCTTCCGCGGCTTCTGGCAGGATGATCGCCCACGGGGAGCAAGCACAAGCGTGGGGTTTTGTTAGACGGGGTTTCTTGTCTGGTCTTTCCCGCTGGAAAGCGAGCCCGTGCCGAGGCAATTGCTGCGGCCTTTCACAAGGCCTTCTGTCTCTGGGAGGTCGGACATGTTGTAGCGTGGCCCCAGCAGCTGTGAGGAAGGCTTTAACAAATGTCCACTGGAGACTGACGTGGGCTGGCCGTCTCGAACAGCACCGGGGGCCTTGCTCTTCCGAGAGCAGTTCAGATCTGGGCTTCACACAGGCTGGTTGTGTTCCGGCGTCCTGGAGAGGGCAGAGGCCCCAGTGCGTGGGGTTGCTCCCAAACAGCCAGATGCCTTTACTCATTGACTTCTTGTGTGCACCACGTTCAATTCCAGTCTTCTGCACCATCATCTTTTTCTGCAGCATGGTCCAGCTTAGAGTTAAGACTGGCTTAATTCTCTGGTGGTGTTTATCTTGTTATTTCCTTCTGCAGATGAGTTGAGGTTCCAGCCAGAATAGGGATCTTAAGTGTGAGTAAGGCAGCACCCCGTAGACTGTGACCTCGTAGTTGGGGAATAGACAGAAGCAGATGTCCCGGTAGACTGAGAATAAACAGAGTTCAAGCAGTCTTATACGGGTTTTTGGCCTTGGCTTTTTTTTTTTTTTTTTTCCTAGTCCCTTTGGGTACTCCCCCAATACCTAACATTCTGAGCGTTAGAGGTGAACTTACCAGCTCAGATGAGTCTTAGGAATTACTTGGGCAGCATATGAATGCTTACAAGGCATCTCCCCATCTTTTCAGGGTGTCTGTGCCCTACACATCATGTTACACACATATATACATTACTCTCAAACTTTAAAACAATTTTTAAAGAGACAGAGACAGCATGAGCAGGGGAGGGGCAGAGAGAGAGGCAGACAAAGAATCGGAAGCAGGCTCCAGGCTCTGAGCTGTCAGCACAGAGCCCCATGCAGGCCTCGAACCTACGAACCGTGAAATCAGAACCTGACCTGAAGTTGGGCTCTGAACCGACTGAACCACCTCGGCGCCCCACTCTCAAACTTTTTTTAAGGCAAGAATTTACTGGCGTTCATTCATTCACTGCTATGAAAGTTTTAGCCACAATTTTTAAAACGCAGAGAATTACTCAGTTTACATTTCTTAAAGGCCCACTTGTGGGACAAGAGGGGCCCGTGTTCTCAGTGTCAGGTCTTTTGAAGCCTTACCAGCAGTTTCTCGGGGCGGATAGCGCTCCTGGGTTTCTGCTGGCCAGTAACTTCTGTAGTGCTCTGCAGGCTGGTTGTTTGTTAAGTTTGAGGAGGGAGGAGAGTCGTGTGCTGTGTCCTGAGTGTCCTTTGGAGGTGAGCACAGCAACCCCAGTGGCAGCGCAAAATCATTCCTGATTTCCTACCTCCCCACTGGCCCCCTTTCTCTTGATCGGTGACGTGGGAATTTGTTGGGTTGGCGATATCTTCCCGTGACATTCATGCCATTTAGCCCACATTCTGGGGCAATGAGAAAGAATACGGTTTTCTTTAAACTTACTTCCAGGGAATTTAAGAAAAATCTTTTAAAACTTTTTTTTTTTTTTTTAAAGATTTCATTTTTTAAGTAATCTCTACACCCAGCGTGGGGCTTGAACTCAATCCCAAGATCAAGAGTCACAAGCTCCACCCACTGAGCCAGCCGGGCACCCCAAAATTTTTAAACTTTCTGTTGAAGTAACACATGTTAGACATGTTTACAAATCATCATGTACATCTGAAACTGAACATACCTGTTGTTTAACCGGTGCCTTGGTCAAGAAACAGAATGTTACCTGCTTCTCCCCCAGAAAGCTGTTTTCGACGCTGTAGTTTAGTGTGGAATTGTTTGGACCTGTAAACAGGCATGGGAAGCCAGTCCTTTCACAGAGGAGGGCAGAAGGGTGTGCAAGGCAGGGGGGAAGAAAAGCACCAGGGGCAGGTGGAGAACAGATGGAAGGTGGGGGAAACCCGACTTCTCTCCTGTCCTCATCCTTCACTGTAATGTTTAAATATCTGTTTCTTCTGTTCGGTTTTCTGACTGCAATTAACATTTACATTCAGACTTAAAAATTCCTTGGAGCTCTGTTTTGGGGAAAAGGGAATGCCGATGGTTGTGGCTTCTAAAAAAAGCTTCTAAAAAAGACCCGTATCTCACCCCCCAGGAAATTTGACCGGTCCATTTTGGAATTTCATTATATAGTATTTGAGGCTTTGGATGTTGCTCTGGAAATTTTTCCTTTTCTGATGATGCACTTCCATAAATCAAGAGCACTTCTGTTTGGCGGGGAGAGGTGAATTTTGTATATTTCTCTACTTTAGTTTCTCACTTTAATTATGTGATTAATTTAATTTCAGGCTTCTTACTAGTAACCAATGAGAAATACACTCATTGCCCAGATTTGCTAGGATAGCAGAGTCTGGTTTCAGTTAATTTGCCGAGTTCATTATAGTGCGTAATTCATCTGGTCCAAGAAATCCAGACTCCTAGCCAGTGTAGCTTAAAACTGAATTATTTTCTTTGGAGCCAGTCAGTGACAGCTAAAACAAGCACTTGCTAAACTGTAAACCCTGACTTGGTTTTTCTCATTCAAACCTGAGTTTCCATTGTAGTGTTCATGCCACAGCGTGGTAGTGACCTCACTTTCTCATTTAATTTTTCCAGTCTTTTGGCTCAGTGCAGATTATTCTATTTTGTTCCCCATACGGCTTCCTTAATCTTTTCCCTCTTTTTTCATTATCATCCTAGTGAGTTTTGTTTAACTGCTTTGTGTTGGTTTGAGAACGCAACTGCCGTTTGAAAATCTCCTTTCTGTGATGAAATGTGTTCCGTGTTTGAAATGGCTGGCTGATCAGTGAACTTCAGAAAAAAAAGTTTTTAATTTAAATTTTAGTGAACATACACTGCAATAGTGGTTTCAGGAGTAGAGTTCAGTGATTCGTCACTTACATACAGCACCCAGTACTCATCACCACAAACGCCCTCCTTAACCCCCACCTCCTTAACCCCCATCACCATCATCCGTTTAGACCATCCCCCCCACCCCCCTCCATCAGTCCTCAGCTTGTTTTTTGTCACGAAGGGTCTCTTGTGATCTGTTTCCCTCTCTCCTCTTCCCCCCCAACTCCCCTCCACTTCCCAATAAATAAACTCATAGAAGGTAGATTATTTGATGGTGATTCTACTCATATTTTTATTTTTTTCTTCTTTTTTCTTTTCTCTCTCTCTGTCTCTCTCTCTTTCTTTTTAAAAGTAGGCTCCATGCCTAGCATGGAGCCCAATGCGAGGCTTGAACTCAAGACCCTGGGATCAAAACCTGAGCTAGTATCAAGAGTTGGACCCTTCACTGACTGTCTGCTCGTGTTTTTAAAATAACCTCTTCACCAGCCCTTCGTGCTTAGTTAAGGTCCTGCACGAGTCACGAGTCTCGTGGTCCTCCTCCCTCTTTGTACACATGGAAGTGACAGGTTGAAGGTGTGTCTGACGGGTCTGTGGCGCTTCCTGTGTGCTGGGCGGTGGTCTCAGTATTTTACATACATCGATCCTTATACTACCCATGTCAGCAGGTACCGTCAACCCCATGTCAGAGATGGGGAAATAGAAGCCAAAAGGGCCAGACTCCGGGCTGTCTTGCTCCTGAATCTTAGAGCCACCAAAGGACTAGATGTTGTCTGTTTGTCATGGCATTTCCTCCCCCCTCTGCCTTTCCAGAGAAATTAGATTTTTCAGGGAAGTGGAAACACGAGGGTGTTTTCCTCCTCCTTTTACTTTCTTAAAAAAAAAAAAAAAAAAAAAAAAAAAAAGGTATCTTTTAGAAACTTACTTCATTTACATATGAACCGTTGGTAAAAATTGAGGAAGAGATAATCCTATCCCCCCTACTCCCCACCTTGTGGTTAAAAAGTGACAGTTGATCTGTTGAATACCTTCCTTTTCAAAAAAAAAACCCCAAAAACCCAGGGAGATTAGGCAATTGCAACACGTGTTCTCATTAGAGCCATTTATCCTTATTACATACATTACAGTGAGGGCCACAAGCTGTGAGGCTAAGTCAGACCCTCCCCATTTTGAGAAGACCAGAGACCTACAGTAAAACACGTGACCGCGGCCCACTGTTGGCTCTATCCCGACTCTGTGCTTGTTGGTGGAACTGGTTCTGTCCTAAGCAGCCTGTGTGCCATAAATACGCCGTGAGCTCTGATAATTCTGAGGAACTTTCTGAGGAAAATTGCACTGTGGCCGTTTTCCAGTTTCATTTGAAGACTGTGGTGGGGAGCCCTCTGGAAGGTTGAAACAGTAGTAGCTGAACACGGAGTGACCTCTTGGGGTGACTGACTGATTGGCCTCTCGGCGACGCCGGCCCCGTGTCTTTCCCTCCTCAGGATTCCTGCGTGCCTGGGCCTGAATACTCCCAGCAACTGCAAGGGCCACGTTGGATAGCTCGTGGGGAAAATTCCATTCTTTCGAATTTGACGGAGCACCTTTTTCCTCCGTCTCTTTCAGCTGGTTCCAGTTTTGTCCTCGGACAGCACTAAATGTTATCTCCCCTCCGACGGGCTCATTGTTCATCCTCTCCAGGCCCAGCGACCCCGTGTTGCCGCAGCCATTTTTCAAATGAAGTTTTCGGTGTCTCCATTACACTCTGGGTGTGGAGACCCCGTTAGTACCCTTCAAAACTCCTGACCCCGGTTTTAAGCTGTCGGAACGCCACAGCTCGTGTGTTTTGCGTGCCATTTGATTCAGCTGCTCGGCTTCTAGGAATTTATTTAGATTTGGCCATGGGATGTATGTCAAGTGTATTTCACTGTGTATCACGGTGAAAAATTGCAACCAATAGGGGATTGGTTAAATTAGGGAACATCTGTTCCATGCAATCATTAAAATGATATGGTAGCAAGAATATTTAATGACATAATGTGGTAAATGAGAGAAGCAAGTGAGAAAATAGTATATACGGCCTAGTCTCTCCCCCCCCCCCCGTAAAGTAATTTCAGTAAATAGGATATTTGTTCAGGAAGCCTACTGTAAAAGGTTACAGACCCAAATCAACAGTGTTACTATTATTTTTCTAATGTGTATTTATTTTTGAGAGGGAGAATGTGAGTGGGGGAGGGGCAGGGACCGAGGATCAGAAGCGGGCTCTGTGCTGACAGCAGCGAGCCCAATGCCGGGCTCGAACTCAGGAATTGTGAGGTCGAAGTTGGACGCAGAACCCGGTGAGGCACCCGCGTACCCCCTGCAGTGTTTTTATATCCAAATACAAAATACACTCAGTGTTAGTTTTGTTTGTTTATCCGAGAACTATTTGCCCTTGGTATTTATATTTGATATTTGATCTGCTGTGTGCTGGGCCTGTGCTAAATGCTGGACACCCATTGGGCAGCTGTCATGTTACTGCGGGCCAAGCGCTTTGATAAAGCAAGCGTCCCAGGTGCTGTGGGCACACTTTGGAAGAACAGCTCATACACGTGGAGGGATGAAAGTAGACTTTCTGGATGTCGTGGTGTAGAGGGAGCAGCAGTGAACCAGGTGAAGAGGGTGATAGAGAGCGGTGTGTTCCAGAGAAAATTTTAGGGTCCTGGGGCGGGAGAGAGCATGCAGGACTTTGGGAAGAGGGAGGGATGCTCAAGAGGTTATTTGTATTTTCTCTAGGAGATGTGTATTACATTGCGATTTAAAAAGAGGACATCTAGAATCTTCCTCTTCGAAAGAAGAGTCCGGGGGGGGGGCACCTGGGTGGCTCAGTGGGTTGGACGTCCTACTTCGGCTTGGACTCATGGTTCATGAGTTTGAGCCCCACCTCGGGCTTACTGTTGTCAGCCTGTCCCCCTCTTTCTGCCCCTCCCCCACATGCACTCTCCCCAAAATAAAGAAAAAAAGAGTCAGGGAAGCAGTGGGGACCCAGGGTGTTCCAGGTCTTCTTAAGGAGGGGCAACTAATCCAGCTGTGGGTTGAGGCAGGGAGGTTTTCCCAGGCCGGCTTGCTGGCTGGGCTGGGCGTCTCTGGTGAAACAGATGAACAGCAGATAACTAATTTAATTTCTAGAAATGCCGCTTAAGTGCTGTTGCCTCCTACTACTGGTTAGAGCAAAACAAGCATGTGATTTATGTAAAAATACATGCATATTAGTTTTTATCATTACCCCGCAGAACAGCGTAAAAGGGACGCTTCCCGCCGTAGCTGCGTTACAGAATAAAATTAAGAAAATCAGTATTCTTTACAGATGACTAGTCACAGTGGAAAAAAAAAAAAAAACCTGTCTGTTGAACTCACCATTTGTAGATAGCATTAATAAGTCTCCCCCTCTCCCATATTACCCCAACCAAAACTGAAACATGATTTACATAGCAAAACACAAGCTGAGGGAGAAAGAAGGCCCTGAATTCTAGCATGGGGCTTCTCAGGATGGCATAAAGCATGCTTTGACTGCGCCCCCTGCCCCCACTTCTGTGTCTGGCCCACGCTTTCTGCAATTTCATGCCAGGTAGTTCTGGAGAGAGGGGAATGCCCTCACCCAGGTATGGAAGTTTCGGCAGGTACTAAAAGGGAATGGGCCTAGGACTTCTGACCGATCCTTTCTACGAGATGGGATTTCAGCTTTGAAAATCGGCACCCTTCGGGCCTCTGGGGTGTCCCCATTCTAGAAGTTGAGATTCAGACCAGTGTTATTGTCTTAAAATAGAACTTGGACATGGCCTCTGCCAGAATGACTTGTGAATCGTTCTGTGCCAGGAACCAGGCTGACTGGTTTGTTTTGTGGGCTGTTGGTTCCAGCCCTGGGAATGCGTTTTGATTTTCTGTGCCTCTGTGGGGCCGCCTGCCCCCAGGCCCCTCTGGAGGGACCCTCAGGGAGTGTGTGACCCATATCAGTGTCAGGACTGGGCTCCTTTGGTATGGCAAGTGTTGAGTTCCAGTGCTGCGCTTTTTTGCCACAGCATTTTTTTTTTTTTTTTTCCGTGTACTGCGATGGGATGGTTCTGTAGTATTTCTCTAACAACAGGACCCCTCTATGTGGAGTGTAGACGGGAGCAGGAGATTCATACCACCCTCACCCCAAATCTAGCAATGACCCCAGGAGTGCCCGTCGCCTGCTTCCTGCCACCTAGTGGAAGCCTGAGTGTAGGGAGCCTCCCTCAGACGTGGGAGAGTAATGTCTGGGTTTGAAAAAGTATGAAAACTTGAGTAGATCTTTCTCTATAGAGAAAGAGCTATACAGATCTCCTAATCTATACAGATCAGTATTGGATTTGCTTTTTTGCACAACCCAGAAACAAATCTCTTCATGCAAACCACCCATGGTATACCGATTCATTTTGCAGAGAAGTGACTTTTTAGTTTTGTCTTCCCTTTTTTTTTTTTTTAAAAGGTAAAATCTACTTTTCCTTTAAACATTTTCTAAGTTTATTTTGAGAGAGAGAGGTAGAGTGCGGGCACACATACCACTGGGGTGGGGCAGAGAGAGAGAGAGAGACAGAATCCCAAGCAGGCTCTGTGTTGTTAATGCAGAACCTGACCTGGGGCTCGAACCCACAAACCACGGGATCGTGACCTGAGCCGAAGTCAACTGACTGAGCATCCAGGAGCTCCTAATCTACTTTTCCTCTAAATGTCGCAAGCATTGAAAGGGAGTTTGTATTGTAAATATTTCCTTAATAAGTCACTTCTAACAGCATGAAACTTGGAGGAATTTTCCACATTTGGACCGGGTCCCTCAACTGTATCACCAAAGGTGTGGCTTCTGGCATGGACTTGTGTTTAATTTGGGTGGCTACTTTCCAGAAAAATCAGCTTAACCTAATGAGTTGTCACAACTCATTCTACCTCCACTCCCCCCATCCCTCTTTTGTTTTTAAACAATTGTAAATCTGTTCAGATTTTTTTTTTTTTTTAATAAAAAGTCAAGTTTGTCGCAGTACAGTTCATGACAAAACTATTTCAATGCACCGTTGGATACATTTTGACCACTGCACACACCTGGGTATTACCATCCCATCGAGATAATACAATGCTTCCATCACCTCAGAAAGTTCCCTTTGCAGTCATTTCTTCCCCTCCCCCAGTCCCCGGCCAAAAGCTGACCTGATTTCTGGCACTGTTGTAAAACTTCTTATAAATGGAGGCACTCTTGTGTCGAATGCCTTCACTGTAATGTTTTTTTGAGATTCATCCATGCTGGGTGTACCAGGAGTTCATTCCTTCCTTTTAAATCTTTCTTTCACTTTCTTTCTATGCCTTTCTGTCTTTGCCTTTTTTCTATGGTCTTCTGTGGCTTTCTTTCTCTTTTCTCTTCGGCAATGGCCTGGTCCTTCCATTATTCCCTGTAGAGTCTTGTTTCTCAGCTGGCCTTTAAAAGCAACCTTTATTTTTCACACAAAACTGAAAAAGCCAAATGACTGGAGAGAGACCCACCCTCGCCCTTCCAGATGAGGGTGAAAATCCCATCTTGTTCTGTAGTATCGGCTGATCTCCTTCTGGAATTCTGACTCCAGGCCAACCGTGTCTTCCTCTTAAACCAGGCTGCCAGCTTCCATTTCCACAAAATATGTGAGTTTTTTGTTTGATTGTGTTGCCTGTGTTGAAACTTAAATTTTTGGAAAAGGAGCACTTCAGTATCACAGAGTTCAGCACTAGGCAACTATCTGCTACCTTTTTACATACCTTCTTTCAGTAGAAAATGGAAAAGGGGGGGGGGGGAAGAAACTCCAAACAGGACCCATGGAGGCTTCAGTAACAGGAAAATGTCTAATGATCTCTGCCTGTGTAGTTTGTTTTTTAAAATGTTTTATTTTTATAACTGAGAGAATGCAAGTGGGGGAGGGGTAGAGAGAGGGGTCAGAGGGTCTGAATCAGCCTGTGTTTTGACCACCTGACAGCAGAGAGCCCCATGTGGGGCTCGAACTCCCGAACTGTGAGACCAGGACGGTCTGAGCCGAAGTTGGAGGTTCAGCCGAGTCACCCAGGCGTCATCTATCTACCTATCTGTCTATCTGTGGTACACACACACACACACACACACACACACACACACATTCAAGTTTTGAATTCAGGAGTAGTCCCCAGTGATCCATCTCTTACATGACACCCAGTGCTCAGCCAGAAAGTGCCCTCCTTAATGCCCGTCACCCATTTAACCCATCCCCCCACTCCCCTCCCCTCCCCTCCCCTCCCCTCCCCTCCCCTCCCCTCCCCTCCCCTCCCCTCCCCTCCAGCAACCCTCAGTTTGTTCTCTGTGTTTAAGAGTCTCGCATGTGGTTTTTTTTTTAATTAAAAAAAATTTTTTTTCAACGTTTATTTAATTTTGAGAGGGAGCTAGAGTACGAGCACGCGAGAGGCAGAGAGAGAAGGAGACACAGAATTAGAGGCGGGCTCCAGGCTCTGAGCCGGCAGCACGGAGCCTGACGCAGGGCTCGAAAGGAAAGCACCGACCGAACCGTGAAATCATGACCTGAGCTGGAGTCAGACGCTCAACCGACTGAGCCACCCGGGTGCCCCAAGAGTCCCTCACGGTTTACCCCCTCTTTGTTTCAATTGATGAGAAAGCCCCATTCTGTTGCATCTTTGTGCTTGGTTGGCGCATACACACTGTAACGTCTCGTATTTTTTTCCTCGTGTGAAGAAAGTGCTGTGTTGAGAGCAAGTGTCTTGTTAGGGACAGTGGGTGGGGGGTGGCCTGGGCTTGGAATCTCTCCGTGTGCCAGCTCCTTCCGCCCCGGGAGGCTCGCTCAAACGCCAGGAACTGGGGCACAGTTCTCCCAAGATCTTGTGTTTCTTCCTCGTCACTGGTGACTTCATGTTTCGAAGAGGGCCAGCTTTTCTGAGAAATCGGCACGGCAGAACTGAAACGACACGTGTTGCTGCTGGTCAAGTCCGAGCCCGCGGGGTCATGGGCGCTGCCGCAGAAGGCGTGTGCGTTGTGCTTCAACGCAGTGTTGAGAGCCACGCGTGTTGAAGTCTCGGGGTGACGCACGCGCTCTCAGATACTAGTTTTTTGGCTTGCAAATCTGGGGAAGAAGAAGGAGTCTGAAACCAGCTGCGTGGCAGCATTCCCTGGCTGATACATAGGAACTTGTTGACTTAACTACACTTTAAGAACCAATTATGAGAACGTTTTTTCCCCCTTGGACAAAGAAGTACCTTAAGTACATTTGTCATCGAAGCCTTTTCTCCTAAAGGCAGCTAGCTAAGCCCTGCCTGGGCCTCTTACGGGCGGGAGCTGTAATTACCTTTGGCTCTGTCTCCCCCAGAAGCCCTCAGTGCCCTCCCGGCCCCAGGCTGCCCCCGCTGGCCCTCTGGGAGGCGCCCCTTTTGTTTTTCTCTTCCTTATCTTGTTTGGGGAGAGCACCCTGCATTGGGGCCCGCAGGCCAGCCAAGGGAAACCCTCCTATTCTGGATCCTGCTCCCAGGTGAGGATACCCGTGAGGCTTCCAGAAGTCAAGGAGCACAGGGAAGGTGACTCAGGGAGTGAGGGGCGAGGTTGCCCTGGAATTCTAGCGCTGATCTGCCCTCAGGGCCCACTGGCCCCCAACACCCCCAACCCCCCAGGATGGCCCCACCCAGGTTCCTCTGTTTCTAGCCATTTACCACTACCTCAGATACCTTAGTTAACTTGTTGTTGGTTTTCTCCTCTGAATGTGTAAACTCCCGGAGAGCGGAGAGCGGGGCTCTTTTTGTTCTTGCTCACAGGTTTACCTCAAGCACCTAAAACGGCACCTGACCCGTGATACTTCCTAAGTATTGTTGAAGGAATGAGGGAACAACTAGTACTTTGCAATCTGCTGTGGTTCAAATCGTGACCCTCGTCACAGGGCAGGGCCTTGATTCCGTAGGGAAAACTAGAAGTTCGGTGCTTGTGTGGCGAGGCGGGCAGCCCCCTGGAAATACAGTCGGAGGCGGCGGGAAAGAGGAAGCTTGAAGTCTTGCAACATGGCAGAGGGAATCCGGGGAGCACAGATGCCGGAAATCGATGTCGGAGGGAAAGGCCGTGGACCGGCAGTAATAATTCGTGAATTAGAATTAGTCTTTTTTTTGCCATTCTTGGTTTCTGGAGAATGTCAGTCAAGGGGGAAAAAAAAAAAAAAGTCCTTACCTGGCCTGGTTTGTTTAGTCCCGGGTGCTACTGTGGAAGTTGTTTTCACAAGAAACAGAAGAGTGGCGTGCTTGCCCAGGAATTCTCATTGTACTTGCGTATATTGATTCCGTCAGGAAGCAGAGTTCAGACGTGGCTTTATTACCAGACATCACTTCTCTAAGACGGAGACTGGGGGATAATGTAATCTGTAGGACTGCAGGGGGTGAGAAACCGTGTCAGTCCCTGGGAATTTTATTGTGATTTTACTGTTTGCTTATTTATGTTGAGATAGAGAGAGAGAGAGAGAGAGAGCGAGAGCGAGAGCGAGAGCATCCCAAGCAGGCTTCTGCCTACTGAGCCACCCAGCTGCCCCTCCCTGGGAATTTTATTTAACTTCACTACCAAGTGACGCCTCCCTATTCCCCCGGCCGCATCCGCTGGCTTCCCAGGGCGCTGAGAACCACATGAGACCCACCGTGGGCCTTGTTGCCTCATCTCGAAGAATTATTTCAGACACGGCTTTGATCTTGAGCACGGGATGCAGAGTCGAGCCCATAAACCCCAGAGTGCAGAGTGGCCTCTGGTGTTTTGACCAACACCACTGTTCAGGAGTGGGCCTGGCGTGCAGCGGGAATACCCTGAGAATCAGGATGGGGGTCTGGGCAAACGAGGGGAGTCTCCTGTAGGCTGCAGGTCCCCAGTAATTGTGGTAGTCTTGAGTTACTTGCAGGAATGGGGGGGTTGGGGGTTGTCGGTGTTCAGTTCTTTCTTCCTGTCTGACTTCGAGTTTTTAGGCCAGCGCTGTAACTAGAGTTGGGAGAGGGCGGTTTAAAGAAGCAGGTCCTGGGGTGCCTGGGTGGCTCAGTCGGTTAAGCGTCCGACTTCAGCTCAGGTCACGATCTCGCGGTCCGTGAGTTCGAGCCCCGCGTCGGGCTCTGGGCTGATGGCTCGGAGCCCGGAGCCTGTTTCCGATTCTGTGTCTCCCTCTCTCTGCCCCTCCCCCCTTCATGCTCTGTCTCTCTCTGTCTCAAAAATAAATAAAAACGTTAAAAAAAAAAAAATTAAAGAAGCAGGTCCTGTGGTGTGGGTCAGCTGGGCCCAGTGTGCTGGCCGTCCGTCCAGTACCTGCTGTTATTACTGACTTTTGACAGATGATTTTCTTACGGTTCTCAAATCTGTGAAAGAAAGTGATGCTTTTAAATTAATCTTCAGTGTTGATGGATTTCCTACTGACTGAGGAAGCTGGTGCCAGGATTAGGTCATAGACCATTCACCTGGGTCCTGCTTTCTTTGGGTTCCATTCCATAAATGTCATTTGGTTAGGTATTCTTCTCAACTTAGGGGCGCCTGGGTGGTTCCGTCAGTTGAGCGTCTGGCTCTTGGTTTCGGCTCAGGTCACCATCTGGCGGTTCATGAGTTCGAGCCCCGGGTCAGGCTTTATGCTGGCAGCGCGGAGCCTGCTTGGGGTATACACTCTCTCCCTCCCTTCTGCCCCTCCCCTCCGCTCTCTCAAAATACATAAATAAACACCACATTAAAAAAACCAAAAAGAGTTTTCTCGACTAATAAGCAAGTACAACTAAGGCGGGGGCCTATACGTTTTTTACTTCCCAAAAGGGAGCACCTTGAGAGACACGAAATTCAGATTCTGATGTTATTCAGCAGAGGTTACCAGTTAGGAATATTTTATAACAAAGATTGCTTTTTTAATAATTTTGAGGTTTGTTGCCAAGGACGATAGAACTTATGCTTCGCCCTGCTTAAACATGAGGACATTTTGGACCGCCCTTGAAGGAAGAGAGAGAGAGAGAGAGGGAGAGAGAGAACTTAAGCAGGCTTCATGCTCAGCCTGGAGCCCACGTTGAGACCCACTTGGGGTTTGATCCCACAGCCCTGGGATCA
Organism: Neofelis nebulosa; assembly: GCF_028018385.1. Lineage (NCBI taxonomy): Eukaryota > Metazoa > Chordata > Mammalia > Carnivora > Felidae > Neofelis > Neofelis nebulosa. The sequence goes on along the minus strand of NC_080787.1, from coordinate 17,255,336 downwards.
TGACCAGAACTGAAATCAGGGGTTGGACCCTCTGCAAACTGAGCCACCCAGGCGGCCCTCTTGTTCAATTTTAACAGACCTTTGAAGTAGTGTATATTTAGTTAAAAGGATCTCTTGAGCCACATACCTCGGGCTGGAAGCTCATCTGTGCCCCTAAGTGGAGTGGGCAAGTCATTTATCCTGTGTGCGCCTCTGTTTCCTCACGAGTAACAAGGAAGTTAGCAGTACTTTTGCCATAGGGTTGCTGTGGGGTTTGAATAAGTTCTGTCTGGGGGCGCCTACGGGGCTCAGTTGGTGAAGCGTCTGACTCTTGGTTTTGGCTCCGGTCATGATCTCACAGTTTGTCAGTTCAAGCCCCATGTCGGGGTTCTTCGCTGGCCCTGCAGATTTGGCTTGGGATTCTCTCTCTCTTTCTCTTTCCCTCCCCTGTTCTCTCTCTCCCTTCCTTTCAAAAATAAACTTAAAAAAAAAATGAGTTATGTGTGGTCCATAATGAGTCCCTGTAGAAACACTTTTTTTTTTTTAAGTTTTTTTTGAGAGAGTGAGAGAGAGCAAGCGAACGTGCGAGCAGGGGAGAGGGGCAGAGGAAGAGGGAGGAAGAGAATAGAGAATTGCAAACAGGCTCCAGGCTCAGCGTGGAGCTCGACTTAAAGGGCTCCATCCCACAACCTTGGGATCATGACCTGAGTCCAAATCAATTTGGACCCTCAACTGCGTGAGCCACCCAGGCGCCCGGTAGCTGTGATTTTATATATCCTTCTGCTGTCTCTTATTAAAAGTGGTGTGGTGTTGCAGAAATTGACTTGATTGTATCAATTTAGCAGTATAATTTTTTTTTTTAAGCAATAGAATTTTTTAAGTCAAATGATTTCTTCCTGTTCCCTTGTGAAACCCCCTTGATAAAGGGGGAAGAAACAGCTCTTAGAAACAGTTCAGAAATAATCTCTCGGTAAGTGTAGAGACCGTAAGAACACGTCCCCCCCCCCCCCCCCCCACACCCACACACACTTGAAAAATGTACAAGAATCATTTAGGATGATGTTTGGCTTCTAAGGTGATTATTTATGGTTTGGTGTGACTTTGGGAGTCATGTAAAGGTTGGTGCATAGATTTGTGGGTAGGATACGCTTTTGTTTGACATCTGAGATGTTCAGCAAGTATTGTGCAAAGAGTAATTTCCCCCAAAACTCCCTAGGAAATTTTTACCTTTGACCTCTGTAAACGTGGGGTTTTGCCTCTTGAACTTGACGTTTGGCGCTGCTTACAAGGTGAGTTCTTTCAAACCTACCTGGCTGCTAATCTTGTGACCAGTAGGTCCAGAATTCCGACTAGAAAGAACGTGCTCTCTGAATCCCTGAGACGTTGGCTTCGAATGCAGTTTTTGGGGTTGCAGTTTGAATTAGGGCCTCCTACTGAGTTTCTTATTTTAGGAGATGCAGAGGCTGCCTGGGTGTTTGTTTTAGGCTCTTCTTTGCCCTTGGGGGCATTTATTTCCTCCAAGGCACCACCCAAAGCTGGGGTGTGCAGACCCAGCCGCGGCCGCGGGAGGTGAGGGTGCCTGCTAGTGGTTTGTTTTCAACACCAGTCCTGAGTGTTCACACCTCCCTTCTCCCGTGGCTGGGCCTCCCCACCGCTTCCCAGGTGAGGTGGGAGCACTCGGGGAAGCAGAGGCCAGTGTGAACGCTGAGGAGTTCGCCCCAGAAGGGAGCATGGCAGAGGTGAAGGAGGAGAGCGATCACTCAGAGAGGTCTTGCCCTGCCTTTGTGTCTGAGCCGCACGGGAAAAGCTGATGGGCAGGGCCAGGCTGCAGGACACGTGGCATTTGGGATTTCAAAGGTGAGCAGAAAAGGACAGGAGCAAGGTCAGCAGAGCCACGTAGGAGCACATTGGCGCCTGCGGGAAAACACACAGGAATGTCACTGTAGGATACCTGAGACACTTTACATGTGCAGCAAGAACGTTTAGGGGGGTTTGTTGCTTTTGTTGCCATCTCTCTATAATGAGAAGCTTGCCACGCAGCCCTCTGGCCGGAAATAGAGTCTGGGAACCACATGCTCTTGAAGAGCTTGTCCTGACACTCCCCCGGAGGCACCCCCACTCCCTCTCAGAGCAGCGACGCTAGGGACAGGCCTGATTCACTGGTGTGACTGGGCCAGGGCTGGCCTGCCTCATTAGAAAATGTGTTTTGGAGCAGAGACAATGAGGGATGGGAAAGGTAACAAAAACCTCTTGGGATTCCCAGATTGCTCAGGATGTTATAAACAGTAAGTGCTCCCTTTGATCTTAGGGGGTGGTGTGGGGCGGGCCAGCAAGGGGGTGGCGGTTTTTGAGAAGGGAGCTGGAGCCAGACAGCCATAATGGCTTGTCCGAAGGCTGCTATGAATCCCAGTGGCAAAAAGCTCTGTACTTGCCACTAATTTCTGTTTTCTTTGCTGTGGTTGGCTTTATTAAAAGGGCATAAGGAAGCAGCCTAGACATCCAGTTCCAATCAGTTTTCTGAGCTAAGCCGGCTTGTGGAGAGGTGCTGGGGGGGCGGGGGTGGTATGGAAACAGGCCTTTGGTGATTTCAGAGAAAGGATGGCTGGCTTGGGGGAGGGGTGAGATATATCTGGAATGTTCTAAATCATCAAAGAGATTCACGAGACACAAGCAGATGTTTCATGCTGTTTGGAGAGCTGGGACCAATGAGGGGCTGGCCGCCTTAAACGTATTTTAAAGGGGGTGGTTCTGAGCGTCATTGTGTCCTGTGTCACCCTTTTCTGGACACGGTTCTGCACGGGCTGTTGTGCAAGTGAGGGAGATGGGTGACCTGTCCTCGGTTTCTGGAACAGAATTGGGAAACGGGGTGTACGCTTGAGACAGGAGCATGAACGTTTAACCTGAGGATGGCCCCTTTAACTTTCTATGAGGAAAAACCACCTAATCAACGGTTGCAAATTATGTAAATTCGATGCAACAATCAAGCTTCTTGCTCCGCCGCCGCATCATTTACCTTTTGATTTCAGAGAAGTGCAGCCCCGTGACTCTTTTCCTTATTTGAACTGGAGCGAGGCGCCCAGATATTTTCAGTCACACCCTAGCCGGGGAGTGTATCTATGTAAATACGGGTTGGTAATTTCAGGCAGACACAGCTGAATTATTAGAATTCGGTTAATTTGAGATCACTCACCAGCTTCTTCGGCCTCCGTGTGTTTTTCAGTTATGTTTCACGACTTGAAACTGCCATCATGGTCTTTTGGGCCTGGCTTGCTGGGAGCTTCTGATCCCATGTGACTCCGTCTATAGGGAAGGGTAACTGCAAGAATTCAGACCATGGCCAAGAAGGCTGGTGAAGAGGACAGAGGCTGCATTGCTGTTTTATATTTAAAAAAAAAAAAAAAAAAAAATTAAATGTTTATTTTTGAGAAAGAAAGAGGTAGAATGAGAACAGGGGAGGGGCAGAAAGAGAGAAAGGGGGGGGGGTGGCACCGAGAAGCAGGCTCCAGACTCTGAGCCGTCAGCAGAGAGCCCTATGCAGGGTTACAACTCATGAACGATGAGATCATGACCCAAGCCGAAGTCAGACGCTTAACCTACTGAGCCACCCAGGCACCCCTGCATTGCTGTTTTAATCCTTTTGACCTCCCACCCCCAATTCCAGGGACCTTAACATTTCATTAGGACGCAGGTAGAATCTCGCTTGTGTACCAGTAGTCCAAGCTTAGGTTAACCGTGTTTTGTTTCCGCCATGACTGATTTAGAAAGAAGGAAAACCTTGAATGGAGTTAGGCAGCTCATAGAAGAATACATGGGTGAAAATAGATAAAACAGGACTTTGTTAAGCTCCATGATTGTACTGTACTAGTTTAGAGGTATCTGGGAGCGGGCGTCTGTCTTGTGAGTGGGTTGAAATAGAAGGAGGATGTTGTCTTGGAACCTCCTGTATTTTAAACTCATCTGGTATTCATTACAATCGCAGTTCCTAAACAAGATGAAGCTGTGTATAGCTAATGACATCAAATGTTTCCTCCTTATCTAATCAGGAATCTTTTTCTCGAGCAGCTAGATGAGATGTTATTCCGAATGGATAATATAAGAAATAATTACTAGCCATATTTCATTTGTGGAATTAACCATATGGCCTCGAACTTTGCATACATTGCGTATGAAAATAAAACCAATAAAGAGCAGCCTATAGTATTTTTAGCCAGTGGCACACAAGAATACGATACTCTGTTTGTTATTTTAATCTGCTTATGAAATACGATCTGCCGTTTGGAATACAGCAATGTCGTGGTATTGGTGCCTTTGCCCATTTCGTTTGTAGAGTTTTATGAAATTGTAGTATGTTGATCTGGGGAGGGGAGGCAGTATATCATTATGAATGACATTCACTCAAGAAATCTATATTTCATAGTGCAAGGCCGTATTTGGGGCCCCGGCTGCATGTTGTGAGCAGGCTGAAAATGCGCCAGAAGCTTACAAAAGAATTTGGGGAAGAAAGTAACTAAGCTGTCTTCAAAAGTTTGAGTTTGATTCTTGAACGTTCCCAATTATGGGAATCTTGGGCCTGTGCCGCTTTATATTACATTGAGTTTTAATATTCTCAGTGTAACCAGCCACCTTCTTGTTATAGGGATATAAAGGGCATGCCATGTTTTTGCTCAAGAAGAAGATAAAATTCATAAAATTAATTATTAATTGTTACTTGATTTGTGAACTGTCCACTCTGTAGAGTAACTGAGGCTAACCGTACCCACGTGAGCTTTCTGGATACAGAACACGTTTTGTTAATGCGAAAGTGCACACTTATGTGAAGATTAAGTATTACACCGGTGCCATCCACGTGAGGTTTGACCAGGGCATATTTAATGAGTTTGAAAGTCCTTTTCGGTGGGTCATAGATGTTTGGTTTGTAGCTTTGTTATTTATGCTATTTCTGTGTTCATGTGTTGGTGGCAGTGAAACCAAGCTGTCTGTTTAGAACCAAAGACTGTGCGTGTCAGGGGACCTACCTGTTTCATAACTTGTCAGCAGAAAACCCCTTTTCTCCATTGTTTCTTGTGACTACCCCTTGTAGTTGCAAACTAATCTGGGTGAACGGCTAAGCAAAGACACAACAAAAATACTTGCCTTGACCATTTTAAGGAAAGTTGGTCAGTAACAGTAGAGTGTGAGTTAGACTAGCATTCTATTTTTATAATTGGAAGGGTTCTCTACTTTAGATTGGTGTCTAGGGATTGATAAGAGGGTGGGAGATCTTCATAGGTGTTGACTGGTGGTATGAATACATGTAATTTCAGACATACTAAGAGTCATATAAAATAATGACTGCTTGGTGGACCTTAAGTTTTCAAGAGACAGTGAGAACAAAGGGAAGGTGTGTGGATTCCTGTGGATCCTGTATTTGGCTAAAGACAAGGCTCAAATAGAGCATTACTGTCTTCATTCTCTAGACTGATTTTGTATTGATTTGCAGTAGGCTACAAAATGTTTTAACATTCAGCGTATCTGCCTGTGCCAGAGAAGGTCTGGGTGTGTACTTTGAGTAACATTCTCCTTGAGTCCTTTGCTGTCCTGCAGAGTGGGGGAATACTAAATAATGGCACCTACTTGGGGCACCTGAGTAGTCCATTCGGGTACATGTCCCAACTCTTGATGTCGGCTCAGGTCATGACCTCAAGGTTTGTGAATTCCAGCCCCCCCGGTCTGGATATGCGCTGACAGCATAGAGCCTGCTTGGGATTCTTTTTCTCTTCCCCTCTCTCTGTACTCCCTGCTTGTGCTCATGCACACTCTCTCTCTCAAAATAACAAACATTAAAAAAAAAAAAAAAAAAGCATCTACCTTGTAAGGATCGAGTATGAACCACTTGAGCAATGCCTAGAAAAGTGCCTGACATGTGTTGTAAGTGTTCAAGAGCAGTTTCTGGGATTTGTCTAGAGCACAGATCCCGGGTGGTATTTTCAGCCAGCAGTCAGGGAGCGTCTGCATTAAGGCGCTGGCTGAATCAGACTTGAGCTTTCTCAGTCCTTGAGCTAAAAAAAAGATAGCTCTTCTTGGGGTGATCCTTTGTATGAGGTAACATGGTGGGGGTGGGTGTTGGCAGGGGGACGTTTCAGGGTAGAGAAGGATTGATGATTTCTTAGCCACCTCCAGATTATGTCTTCCAACAAAATAAATCTTTCCCCCCTGCCTTAATTCCAGAATATTAGACATAACCATAATATAAACATAACAGCATACTCTTAAACCAAAGAGAAAAATTCCAAGCTGCTCTGAATGATCTGGTTCATTTGAGGTTGGACTCTGTGTGATTTGGTCCTAGAGTGGCAAAGTTCATTCTAGAAATGCTGTTTAGTTGCAGTGCTTGGGGCAGCCAGCCCTGGGACTGGAGGTTACTTTTCTCTCTACAGCATAGTGATAATGTTACGTTTCCCAATAGAATCATTCTGGCTTTTTCCTTTCTGCTTCCTCAGATGCGTGGTAGGGAATCTCTCGGATCGGTGTGGGTGGCAGGCAGGCACAGCCTAGTTTTCCGAATGCATTTCTCCTGCGTTCCTTTCTGCCTCCATTAAAGCATGTCTGAGTTGTGTAGGAGTAGCTATCTCTAGTGCTTTGCTTTTTCCTTTCATCCAATCAGAGGAACGAGCTGGGGGATGTGTGGGTGTGTGCGTGGGAGTGACTCACCTCAGCTAGCGTGTGAGCGTGTGTGCGCGCTCGCGCATGTGCACACGCTGCAGCCCCGGTGTTGGGGGTGGGGGGGCGCGGAATCCTGTCCTCCTGGCTCCGCTCTAGAGCTTGCACGCATGTGTGGGTGACTCTGCCACCCCTGAAGAGTTTAAACCAGGGGAAGGTTCTCCAGCAGCCACCTTGCTGTTTTCCCTTTTGTGCTTTTTTCTTGAGATCATGCGTGGTCCTGTGCTTTAGTGCTCAAAGTTGCTTCCAATGTGAAGGGAGCTACTGGCCATATGGAGTATGCCTGGTCCAAACTGATATGTTCTATAGGTGTAAAATACACACGGACTTTCTAGGACTTTGTAATAGGGAAGTAAGGCTGAATAACTTGATTTTTATAACGATTGCATGTTTAAATGATAATATTTTAGATATATTTGAGTTAAAAATGTCATGTGTTAAAAGTTTTATTTTTTATTATTTATTATTATTATTATTATTATTATTTTTAACGTTTATTTATTTTTGAGACAGAGACAGAGCATGAACGGGGGAGGGTCAGAGAGAGAGACAGACAGACAGACAGACAGACACAGAATCTGAAACCGGCTCCAGGCTGTGAGCAGTCAGCACAGAGCCCGATGCGGGGCTCGAACTCACGGACCGTGAGATCGTGACCTGAGCCGAAGTCGGACGCTCAACCGACTGAGCCACCCAGGCGCCCCAAAAGTTTTTTTTTTTTTTAACTTTATTTATTTATTTTGAGAGAGAGAGAGCGAGAGAGCGAGAGAGAGAGCGCACCTGAGCGGGGAGCGGGGGTAGGGAGGGAGAGAGACAATCCGAAGCAGGCTCTGCACCATCAGCACAGAGCCCGATGCAGGACTCAAACTCATGAACCACGAGATCATGACCTGAGTCGGACACTCAATCTCCTGAGCCACGCAGGTGCCCTTGAAGTTAATTTTCTTAAGTTGCTGAGAGTGATTCTGTTGTCTGGCTATACCGCAGTCTGTCTGTTTCTTCATCGGTTCGTGGCCATTTGGTTTCCAGTCTTTGGCAAGTACGAGTAGAGCTGCTGTACGTGGGTTTTTGTGAGGTCATGGTGTTCTTTCATCACTAGGTATTCATTGTTTGTGTAGGTTTTACTTTATTACAAGAGAGTGCCAGAGTGACTGGACTCCTGTGTGTAGTCCACAAGCAATGCATGAGGGTTCAGTTTGCTGCTGAGGGTCCGTTTGTATTTGGAACTGTCAGTTTTTAAGTTCTAGCCATTGTGTGTATGTGTATACATAATTTTTCTTTTTTTGAGAGGGGCGGGGGGAAGTGGGAGTGGGAGAGGGAGGAGAGAGCCTTAAGCAGGTTCCATGCTCAGCGAGGAGCCCAGTGCACGGCAGGGCTTGATCCCCCGAGTGTGAGACCTGAGCCGACGTCAAGATTTGGACACGTAACCCACTGAGCCACCCAGCTGCCCCAATTCTAGCCATTTTAAAAGGTATGTAGTTAGAATCTCACTCTAGTTTTCATTTGCATTTCCCTAGTGACTGATAGATGTTGAGCATATTTTCGTGTGTTTATTTGCCCCTTTTGAAATTGGGTTGTTTAGGGGTGCCTGCGTGCCTCAGTTGGTTAAGTGTCCGGTTCTGGCTCAGGTCATGATCTCCTGGGTCGTGGGTTCAAGCCCCGCGTTGGGCTCTGTGCTGACTGCTCGGAGCCTGGAGACTCTTTTGGATTTTATGTCTCCCCCACTCTCCTACCCCCCCTACCCGTGCTCGCTCGTGCGTGCTCTCTCTCTCTCAAAAATAAATAGGCATTAACAAAAATAATAAAATTGGGTTATTGACAAGGCGCCTGGCTGGCTAAGAGCAGTGACTCTTGATCTTGGGGGTTGTAAGTTCGAGCTCCACGTTGGGTGTAGGTAGACATTACTTAAAATTCAAATCTTAAAAAAAATAAAACAAGAATTAAATTGGGTTGTTTTCTTGTCAAGTATCGAGATAAAAAAAAAAAAATCTCCATCCATTGTGGATTCCAGTCTGTTATTAGATATGTGTTTTGCACGTATGTTATTTTCTGCATTAGTTTGCTCAGGGCTGTTTTAATAAAGTACCACAGACTGTATGGCCTAAATTTATTTTCAGAAATTAAATTTATTAACAGAAATTTATTTTCTTACAGTTCTGGGGCCAGAAATCTGAGATCAGGTTTGTTTCTTTTGAGAACTCATTCCTTGGCTTTGGTCATTCTCCATGGGCAACTCCCCCCCCTCCCCCCCTCCCCCCCCCCCCCCCACCCAAAGTCCTCATGTTCTCTTTCTCCTGTACACGTCCAGATTTTCTCTTCCTTTAAGAATACCAGTCATATTTGAGTAATGACCTTGCTCACCTCTTTAAATATCCTATCTCTAAATAGAGACAAACTCTGAATTTGGGGAGATTGGGGGGGGAGGGGTGTCACAACTCTGGCCATAACATTTCTTGACATTGGCTCTCATGGAGCAGAATCATTTTTATTTGAGTCAAACCTGATGTATCTTTATCAGTTTCTTCTTTTTGTGGCCTAAGAAATCTTTGCGTAGCCTGGGATGGATGGCAAAGACCATCTCCCACATTTCCTGTGCGGGTTTTAATAACTCATTTTTACATTTAGACTGGGACCACTTTTAGAGTTAATTTTTGTTTGGTGCAAAGTATGGGTCAGAGGTGTTTTTTTTTTTTTTAAATGATTGTCCTTTTGTTTTTTGTTTTGATTTTTATTGTTTTTTTTTTTTTTTAAAGATTTTATTTTTAAGTAATCTCCATACCCAGCATGGGGCTCGAACTTAAAACCTCGAGATCAAGAGTGGTACTATGTATCCGCTGAGCCAGTGGGTGCCCCTTATTTTTGGTTTTAAACTCCATGCTCTTTGACAAAGAATTTCAATAGTATAGACGGGAATGCAGTAATAAATTCTCCACCCTGTCCTATCTTGGTGTAAAGGAAATCTTTCAAATTTCAGTATTTGTATGGATCATGTCATTCTTTAGTTAAAATGAGGACCACAGCACAGTTTTGAAACTTGCTTTTCTTCACTTACTTTCTAGAAGGCCTGGGGTGCCTGGGTGGCTCAGTTGGTTAAGTGTCTGACTTCGTCTAGATTAGTTCAGGAGTTTGAGCCCCGCGTCGGGCTCTGTGCTGACAGCTCAGAACCTGGAGCCTCTTGAGATTCAGTGTCTCCCTTCCCTCTCTGCCCCTCCCCTGCTTGCATTCTGTCTGTTTCTCTCAGAAATAAATAAACATTAAAAATTTCTGGAAGGCCTTTGAGTCTGTTGGGTTACAACTTTGCAAAGATTCTGACAGAAGCCCATGAGGACCCATTGCAGGGGGCCGCCACCACTGGCTGGTGCTGGTGGAGGGGTGGCCTGTGGGTCTCACTGAAAACCCCTGAGTGCAAAGCTTGTAAGGATGGAAGCTGTGTGGCCTAGGTGTGTCCCACACGTGTGCATGGCTGAATTTGCTTCTATTTCTCTTTTTAAAAATGTTTATGAGAGAGAGAAAGAGAGAGAGAATGAGTGGGGGAGGGGGCAAAAAGAGAAGGGAGACAGAGGACAGAAGTGCACTCCTCACTGATAGCCAAGAGCCCCACGTGGGGCTCGAACCCACGAACTGTGAGATCATGACCCGAGCTGAATTTGGATGCTTAGCCGCTTAGCTGATGGAGCTACCTAGCCTCCCCTCCTCTGTTTTCAACTGCCGTGCTGTAGCCTTTGGTTTGTAGATACTTTGCCTTAAAAAATTAATTTGCTACTGACCATCTGGCTTCTTGGTTTCGGTCCTTGAACACCCTCACACATCCACCTGTGTATCTTTTGAGTAAGACGGTCCACAGGCTGGATGTTTCCAGGAGCAGCTGCTGCGGCTTCTCGAATAGGTTCTGGTCTTGCACACCCACGCTCCCCCAGTTTGTCTCCGAGAAGTCATTTCACTTGCCATTTCACTTGCTGTGCCTCTTCAGCCTTCCTTTCTTTACAAAGACTTCTAGAATCTATACCTGGGAGCCGAGCACAGTGTTTTTATAAACTTTGACTTTTTTCTGCACTGAGGAATTTTGAATCAAGACCCAGCATTTGTGCACAAGCACACGCACACACGCGCGCGCGCACACACACACACACGCGCGCGCACACACACACACCTGAAACGTGTTTCACGAGACTTTGCCTTATTATGATTTATCTTTTTTTTTTTTTTTTAGAAGTTTGTTTATTTTTGAGACAGAGAGAGACAGAGCATGAATGGGGAGGGGCAGAGAGAGAGGGAGACACGGAATGGGAAGCAGGCTCCAGGCTCTGAGCCATCAGCCCAGAGCCCGACGCGGGGCTCGAACTCAACGGACCACGAGATCGTGACCCGAGCTGAAGTCGGACGCTTAACCGACTGAGCCACCCAGGTGCCCCATGATTTCTCTTTATCTATGACATACTCTGACCTGTCCAGTTTTTTTTTTTTCTATTTAATTTAAAAGAAAAACACTTGTCCAGAGACCTAGCATATTGATTTCCTATGAGAGACGTTCACAGCTTGTCCTGGATTTATGTGCGCGAATGTTTAAAGGAGCTTTGTATCAGTCATCACTACACAGAGGCCCTTCCTCTTAACAGTGCTGTCTGCGGGAGGGTGCCGCCTCTCTGCCCCCAACTTAAATCTTGTGCCTCATTTTACTTCACATTTAAAAAGGAGTAGAGGGTCCTTGCGAGGCCTGTTATCAAGGCGATTCTGCCTTTTCTCACAGAGGTGCCCTCCATCGCAGTGGTTCCCCAGGGAATGCTGGGGTTCTCAAGTCCCTTTTTGGGGCATTTGCACGGAAAGACACATTAGCTTCATGATACCAAGGATCACGAACGAGGAATTTTCCCGTTTTTACTCTGCTCTCCCGAGCGTGTGGTGGGGCTTTCCAGAATACTACATGATGTGAGATGTCATATCAAATTGAAATCCGTTAGGAGAATGCCGCTGACTGATTCAAGCCAGACATGAAGAAGCTTTGCAGCAATGGGCAACATCGCCTCATTTGTCACTCGATTTTTCTTTGTTTTGGAAAAAAAAAGTTTTCATAAGAGTGTTACTTATGTTAACGTGTGATGGTTATTTTCTAAATGAATTAATATGTATGTAAAATTTTTCTCAGTTTGAAAACTTTGAAAAGATTTTATTCAGTAAAAAATTTTCAAGTTTATTTACTTTTGAGGGGGGGGGGGTGTGTGTGGAGGGGTGGAGGGACAGAGGATCCCTAGTGGGCTTTGTGCTAACTGCAGACAGCCCAGCGTGGAGCTTGAACTCAAGAACCATGAGATTACGACCTGAGCCCAAGTCAGACGCTTAACCAACTGAGCCACCCAGGTGCCCCTAAAATTTTTCTTTTATTTTTTACGTGATTTCTGTACTCATTGTGAGGCTCGAACTTACAACCCTGAGATCGCAGAGTTGCACGCCCTACCAACTGTACCAGCCAGGCACCCCAATTTGCAACGTTTCCAGTTGAAAATTTCTCTTTCTCTCGCTTTGTTTCTCAATATCTGTACATCCGTATTCCGTGTAAACAACCGCTCCTTTGGTCCCCGGTAATTTTTCAGAGTTCAAAGAGATCCTGAGACCCAGCAGTGTGATAATTGCTGCTCTACTCACATGTTGTGGAGCTTAAATAAAACCTTCGTAACTGGAGGTGTAAACACCTTCTCCCCTCTACAAAAAATTGTTATTCTAGGAAATTGCAAATATCTGCAAAAGTAGTGAAAACAGCGTAAAATGCTCCCACACACACCTCTCCTAGCACCAGCTATATACTCAGCACGTGGTCACTTGTTACAGTTGAGCTTCCAGTGGGATTGTGGGGAAGCAGATCTCAAACATCGTCTCGTCTGCTTTTGCAAACATTTCACGATTAATCTTTAAAAGAGGAGGATTCTATTTGAAGAAAACATACCCGTGATACTGGTAACGTAACTGTTTTAATCTCAACCAGTCAGTGTTCACATGTTCTTTACTGTCTTCTCATTTTGTTTTCATTTGATTACTTTGTAAATGTTTTATTTAGTTTTGAGAGAGAGAGAGAGAGCACAAGTTGGGGAGGGCCAGAGGCAGCCGTGGGAGGGGGGGTAGAGACAGAGGATCTGAAGGGGACTCCACACTGACAGCACTGAGCCCCACATAGGGCTTGAACTCACGAACCGTGAGCTCATGACCTGAACCGAAGTCAGACACTCAACTGGCCACCCAGGCGTTCCTTTCATTTTGTTTTTAAAGGTTGGTTTCAAACGAGGTGCGTACGTTGAGATTGATTGATTAAAAACACGAGTTTGTTACTAATCTAAACCCCCCCCCCCCCCCCCCCCCCATTACCCTTGCCCCTGCAGTGCGCAATTTTTGAAGAAAGAGGGTCGGTTGTCCCAAGGGGGCATAGCTCTTGGGTGTGCCGGTGTGTGGGTTAGCTTACCAGCAGCATTTCGGGCGAATGTGAAACACTGTTGATTGTGAATAGGGTTTTGCTTCGAGGATAGGCCATCCTTCGTGGTTTTTCGTATGTCATTCTTCCTTCTGGTTGGCCTCCACTTCATCCCCTCCACATTTTTTTTCTTCTTTAATCCCTTCATCTGCACTTTTTCAGGGGCACAGAGCTACTGCATGTGTAATGTTCAGTTGCTGTCTGGAAACTTCTTCAAGGTTCTTGACTCTTTTCGAGTGCCACGGTACTTGGGTATGTGACACTATGGAGAGGGTGGGAATGTGAAGTTGTCCTTGGCTCAGAAATGCACATGTGAGGGAACCTGGGTGGCCCAGTCTGTTAGTGTCGTACTCTTGATTTTGGCTCAGGTCATGATCTCACGGTTCATGGGTTCAAACCCCACGTTAGGCTCTGCACTGACAGCGCAGAACTTGCTTGGGATTCTCTTTCTTTCTCTCTCTCTAAAAATAAATAAACTAAAAAAAAAAAGAGAAATGCACATTTAGTGGAGATGTGAGGGTGAGATCTGACAGTGGGGTCTTAGGTCGGTGGAAATGTGTGGGAGGCTGAACTCAGCCGCCGCCCTTTTCATTCTGGATGCGGGTCTTGGGGGGTGTCTGGGAGCCTGGCTGGGGACAGAAAAGAACCCTAGCCCTAACCCTAACCCTAGCCCTAATCCTAAGACTAGGAGGGAGGGAGAGGATCAAACCCTCATGAAGCTAACGGAAGGATCTTGTGTGGACAGGCCCCACTGGACTGGAGAAATTTGGTTCGTGGGCAGTTTTCACAAAAACCAGGTTAATGTGCCTGGAGATGAACAGAGCCTAACCAGGAGGTCTCTACCCTCTCTACATGTACACTCTGGGCCTTCAAGATTCAAGTCCTTTCATTTGGGAAGCCTTCCTCTTCCTCCGCAGTGGGATGCATCCTCCCGCCTCTGTGTGGCCCTCTTCTCACCTTGTTCCTATTTCTGTCACAGCGCTAGTCACACAGGATGTGACTTTGTTTTCAGAGATGGCTTTCCCCTCCTGCTGCCCTTGGCCCCCTTTGATCCATCTTGTTAGCAGATTGCTGGTGAATATTTACCGCATGCCTGGCACGGGTGGCTGTTCAATAACGCCAGCTGAATGAAAGAATCGCTCTGAATGAGAGTTCACGGAGACAAATACCAGGAGGTGAGGTACGGGCCGGCCTGCAGCTCTCCAGGGAGCGCTTTGCAGCATGATGTGGGGCCCTTGTAGGTCCTGACAGAAAAGTTGGGGCACACCAACCTCCCGCTCAGGAAGCCGAGAACACTCCCACAGAGGCACCTGCGTGGACTTCAGGAGGCCTGTAGCACCCCCCAGAAATCCTCAGTGGTCATGGCTTGTAACTGCTGTTTACTGAGCACCTACCACGTACGAGGGGCTCTGTGAGATGGGCTTCGGCATTTCCAGTTCAGCTCTGCTCGTGGGTCCTGTTTCTCCTTCTCTGCTGTCTTCTTCTACCTGTAGTTCTGGACAAGTTCCTTGAAGAAATGGCCATGAACGGTGGATACTGGTAAAACTTGTTATTAGTTTGTCACTGGAAGGATTAAATGACTATACAAGTATAGTGCTTAGACCATAGCTAAACCTTATTGAATGCTTCTCTCTGGTTTTCACAAATCGGGATTCAAAGCATAAAAATGTTCATCTGGGGGTGCTTGGCTCCTTTTTTTCTTTTTTTTTTTCCTAAGTAAGTTTATTTATTTATTTTGAGAGAGAAAGAGACAGTGTGAGTGGGGGAAGGGCAGAGAGAGGGAGAGAATCCCAAGCAGCCTCTGCGCTGGCAGCACAGAGCTCAACTTAGGGCTTGAACTCATGAAACTGCGAGATCATGACCTGAGCTGAGGCCAAGAGTCAATACACTTAGCCAACTGAGCCACCCAGGCACCCCTGCAGCCCTTGATCTCGTGGTTATGAATTCACACCCCATCTTGGGTCTAGAGATTACTTAAAAATAGAATCTGTAAAAAAAAAAAAAAAAAAAAAAAAAAAAAGTTCATCCAAGTTGTGTAATGTTAACTATTATGTGCTAAAGCCAAGCCTGGAGTCTTCCTTACTCAGATTTCAGAATATAAATACAGTGATAATGAGAATATGTGTGCCCCTGGGACCTCAAACCAAGAGATTCGATCTGTCCAGAAACCCCTCCCCCCATTTCAAATTGGTAGTAACTTCATTGACAACACCTTAGCGTGTGTTTTATAGGATGTGGGCTGTTGCTGCCGTGGGATGGTTGCCTGTTGTCCATCAGATCGATGGCTTTGGAGGCCTAGCAATGAAGGGTGGGCTGGGGACACACCTCTTGTCACACAGCTGGTGCACAGGCTAGTAGTGAAAGCCAGAGAAATAGCCAGTAGGCCTCCAGATGTAATGCCCTTAAAACAGACTTTTTGCTAGGTTCTCCTGTTTCCCTTGTGCCAGAAGAGTATCTGTCCGTACCCCCGTTGGAAATCCATTGGCTGTAGGAAGCCGACTAGGTCCACAAAAATTCAGGAACCCAGAGAAACAATCTGCGTATTGGTGCTTGAATTTAATTTTTAAAGGCAGAAAAAAATGTCCTTTTAATATGTTGGTTTGCATTATTTTGGTATCCTCTTAGCCCTGCACTTCCCTCCTAAACCATTATCTCTCATCCCTTGGGATGCTGGTCTGGGATGCTTCTGCTCTGTGGTTGTGATTAGTCCTTCCAGGAGAATGGAGTGGAGGGGAGGGGAAGGGAAGGGGCGTAAGTGGATGGATTTGGGGAGGGATGGGCCTGGGGAAGTCCGCTGCCACCAAGGGTCCACGGATAGGGAGCATAGGGCAAGGTGATTGCCTCCTGGTTTCTAACGGATGGTGGAGTGTGATTGTGGGGATACATTGAAATGGACTCCCTTATGGTCCTACTTACTCATGGCAGGCTTGCTGTAAACCAGGGATGTGTGTGTGCGCGCACGCGCACGCACACGCACACGCACACGCGTGTGCAGAACAGCATGATGGCCTCTTGTGTTGCACCTACCCCCCTTTGAAGGTGCACGGATTTGGTAGCACCTCCCATTCATGAGCAGACGTGTTCATCTTTACTATGCAGCCTAGACCATTCACACTGTCTCCATCCTGTAAGGGTCAGGCAGCCATTTGGATTTTGTGTTCCCATTTCCAGACTTGCCCGAGTTGTTGTGCAGTGTTTCACCAAAGTCACTGGGTTTTGTCTTCAGATGTCTTCTTCTTTTGCCCACATGCGGAACACCTTTATCCTTCTTGCGGGGGAGATCAGTAAAGAACATGAGCCCCCGCGCTAGGTTGCAAATGTCGTTTGTTTCATTTTATTTTTCCGGAAAAATATTTTGTAGAATGTTGGTGGAGGTTTGTGCTGTTCCATAGTCTTGCTGATTGGAAAAACTTACCTTGTATGATTGGTAATATACAGCTCAGTGTTGATCGGTGAGATAACGTGTGTAACAGCATCTTTCACTTAATTTCCACTGGATTTTTTTTTGGGGGGGGGTTACTGTAATTGAACTTGGTATTCATGTAAGGAGGGAGTTGTGATTTCTTTGGTCACGACCTAGGGAAAATGACATGTGTGTACTTCGGGAGTGAATTCTGGTGAGAACCTTTGTATTCCCCCCTCGACACCCCCCCCCCCCTTTTTATTTCACAAGTCAGGCTGTAACTTTAAAAGAAACTGTAGGAGCTGCTCCCCAGGTTATTCACAAAATGAGTCTTTGTCTGCTTTTTTTTTCATTCACCATCTGGTTACAAAGCTAAATTGGAATCATGCTTGTTTTAATTATTTTCTACTTGTGTGGCCAGGAGGTTATTTGGTCTGTGAGGTTACGCTGTAAGCGCGCGTTCTCATTAATACCGCGGAGTCCACATCCTGCGCCAGCACCCGAATGGTTAAGTCGATCCACTTGTGTGGCCAGCGCCTGATACAACACAGTGGTCACGACTTAAAATTACCAGAGGAAATGTGGTGTCAGTGTGTGGGTTTTTTTTTCTTCTTTCTTTCTTTTTTTGTTTTAATCTCCAATAATGTTAATTAAGTGCATTTTTCTTCCAACAGAAATATGATTATAAATGGCTTAGGTTGACAGCTTTAGATTAGCACATGGTGTTATGAAAGGGACAATGTGTATTTCAAAAATTGGTAAAATAAAGTATTCAAAACACTTACATTTTGAACACTCTCCACAGCATGAATAATGGAAAGAGCGTAGTCAGAAACTTCTCTGTTCAGTCATTATTTTTAGTGAATCAGCCAAAAGATGCAAGCATGGCAAAGAGGTATTGTTTAATACTAGGAAAGTGACATCAAAAGGTTTCTTTAAAAAAAAAAAAAAAAAAAAATTTTTTTTTTTTTAAATCCTCATTTCTCCACTTTCCTGCTTTGGATGACTGAACTCTTAAAAGCCGGCAGTTGTTTTTAGAAGATGACTTTATTCACGTTCTGTGAAATATTCTTGGGTGTGATTCAGTAATTGTTTCTTAAGGCAGTTTGGTGAACGCTTACATATTCATTACAATAGATAATGAAACTTACATATTCATTGTCTTTTCAAATCCCCAGTGGTTCTGACCCCATTGTCCTCCCAAATTGCCATTTAAAAAGCAAAACAAAAGAAAAGGCGGAGGCTAATATTTGGGAAAGGAAAACGGAAAAAGCCCCCCCCCCCCAAGGTACTTTTAGTTAAAGCTGTCCATTTGAGCAAGACTTTATGAAATATCCCAGAGATTTGGGAATACTTGCTAAGGTAATCCATTACAAATGTATGTTCTGGCATAGAAACCAGAGCCGGGTCATGACCAAAAAATTTGGAAAGGCTGGTAAAAAGTACTGCCAAACTAAAACCCAGTAGCTCTCACTTAGGCATACATCAGCGTGTCAGAGGAGGAAGGTGGGAGGATTAAAACAGGCTGGGGAAAAATGCCTACAAAGAACGATGAGCAATATTCACATAAAAATGACTTCATCGATAATATGCTGATATTTTACAAGGGGGGAGTCAGATGGTTATTTCGGAAAAACAGATTAGCAATTTGCCTCATGAATTTAATTTTTAAAATCTGAGTAATAATTGGAGGTCAGACATGCCTCATACTTCTATTTTGAGTGAATTAAAATACATTGTGTTCACATAAAAGATTCACAGAGTTAAAACCAAATATTTTATTTTCGTTTCATTAAAGCGGTAGGTCTTTTAAGGCAGTGCTGTGTAGAAGCAGTTTTCTTACAAAGAAGGGGCAAAATTTAAAACCCCTCTTGCAATTGCCCTTAATTTGCCTATACTTCTAAAGGACTGTTTGTTAGGGGCGCCTGGGTGGCTCAGTCGGTTGGACATCTGACTCTTGATCTCTGCTCAGGTCATGATCTCACCATTGGTGAGGGCTGACAGTGCGGAGCCTGCTTGGGATTCTCTTTCTCTCTGCCCCTCCCTGCTTGTTGCTCTCTCGCTTTCTCTCTCTTTCTGTCTCTCTCAAAATAAATAAACATTTAAAAAAAAAATTTAGAGGAATATTTGTTAGAGAAACTAAAGCTTGTACTTCAGGGCCAGGAGAAGAGACCAAGGTGTTTAGAAAAAGGATTTGGCTTGTAGTTTGGGTGGGTACTCATTACACAAGTATTGTTGGCCACCTTGCTCTGCCAGTCTGTGAGGCCTTGTAGGTTGTAGCCAGGGATTCGGTTGTTTAAAGGTGTGGGACACAAATAATTCTTTGTGAGTAGATTTGACCTGAAAGACAAACAAATCCAAATTGGGGAAATAGACACACATTCTTTTTTTATGCACATAGACCACACACACACACACACGCACACACACACGTTTGTTTCTTAAGCTTCTTTCCACTGTCTTAAAAATAGCTGTACTTTTTAAAACGTTTTATTCATTTTTTAATGTTTTATTTATTTTTGAGAGAGCACAAGTGGGGGAGGGGCCAAGAGAGAGGGAGACAAAGGATCCGAAGCAGGCTCTGCACTGACCGTGATGTGGGTGGGGCTTGAACCCATGAATTGCAAGATCATGCCCTGAGCCAAAGTCAGATGCTCGGCTCACTGAGCCACCCACGTGCCCCTATAAAGAGCTTCATTGATGGGCACCTAGGTGGCTCAATTGGTTAAGCGTCTGAACCTTGTTCTCAGCTGAGGTCATAATTTCATGTTCATGGTGGACTGTGGGGAATCTGCTTGAGATTCTCTCTGTCTCTCTCTGTGCCTCCCTGCTCACACATGCGTGCGCACTCCCCTCTCTCTCAAAACTTTAAAAATAGCTTTATTGAAATATAATGCACATACCATAAAATTTACACTTATAGGGTATATAATTCTTTGGTTTTTAGCATATTCAGAGAGTTCTGCTCTGTGATTTTAGTACATCACTCCTAAAAAAGAACCCAGATCTTTTTTTTTTTTAATTTTTCTTTTAATGTTTATTTTTGAGAGCCAGAGTGCAAATGGGGGAGGGGCAGACACACACACACACACACACACACACACACACACACACACACACACACAGAATCTGAAGCAGGCTCCAGGCTCTGAGCTATCAGCACAGAGCCTGATGCAGGGTTCGAACCCACGAACCACCTGAGCTGAAGTCGGGCGCTTAACCCACTGAGCCACCCAGGTGCCCCAAAAGAACCCCGTTATCTATTAGCAGTTACTACCTCTTCCCTCCCTCCAGGCCCTGGCAGTCTCTAACGTCCTTTCTGTTGCTGTGCTTTTGCCTCTTCTGGACATTTCATATAAATGGAATCATAAACTACGTGGTCTTTGTGTCTGGCTTCTTTCACTTATTATAATGCTTTTGAGGTTCATCCATGTTGTACCATGAATCAGCATTTTATTCCTTACTCCCCCTTCACATTTCAAAAAATGGTGATGAAATATACATGACAAAATTCCCCATTTTAACCAATTTTAGGAATGTAGTTCAGTGGCACCGACTTTACTCACAGTGTTGTGCAACCATCACTGCTCTCAATTTTCAGGAATTCATTCATTCTTATTGCCAATAGTATTCCATTATAGAGATAACACCACGTTTTATTTATCTGTTCATCAGTTGATGAACACGTTTTGTTTTCATTTGTTGGTTATTACAAATAATGCTGCCATGAACATCTGTGTGCAAGATTTTGTGTGGATATAGGTTTTAAATTTTCTTGGTTGTATACCTAGGGGTGGGATTGATTGGTCATATGGTAACTACATGTGTCTTTTATATGTCTTTATTGGAGAAATGTCTATTCACATCCTTTGCCCAAGTTTTAAAAAGCTTATTCGAGAGAGAGGGAGCGCAAGTAGAGCAGAGGCGAGGGTGGGCGGGGAGAGAATTCCAAGCAGGCTCCCCACGCAGAACCCGAGATGGGGCTCTATCTCAGGACCCATGAGATCATGACCTGGGCCAAAGTTGGACCCTTAACTGACTGAGCCACCCAGGCGCCCCCTCCTTTACCCAATTTTATCTATCTATCAAAACATTTTTTAATGTTTTTATTTATTTTTGAGAGAGACAGAATGCGAGTGGGGAGGGGCGGAGAGAGAGAGAGGGAGACACAGAATCCGAAGCAGGCTCCAAGCTGTCAGCACAGAGCCCGACGTGGGGCTCGAACTCACGAGCTATGAGATCATGACCTGAGCCGAACTGACTGAGCCACCCAGGCGCCCTCCTTTACCCATTTTTAAAATTGGGTTGTTTGCCTTTTTATTGTTGACCTGTAAGCATTCTTTTTTTTTTTTTTTAATTTTTTTTTTTTTTCAACGTTTTTTTTATTTATTTTTGGGACAGAGAGAGACAGAGCATGAACGGGGGAGGGGCAGAGAGAGAGGGAGACACAGCATCGGAAACAGGCTCCAGGCTCCGAGCCATCAGCCCAGAGCCTGACGCGGGGCTCGAACTCACGGACTGCGAGATCGTGACCTGGCTGAAGTCGGACGCTTAACCGACTGCGCCATCCAGGCGCCCCTGTAAGCATTCTTTATATAGCCTGGATACAGGTCCTTCATATGATATATGATTTGCAAAAACGTATAGAAATAAGGGGTATGTCATACCCCATATTGTCATAGAAATAAGGGGT
This sequence comes from Neofelis nebulosa, assembly GCF_028018385.1. Taxonomy (NCBI): domain Eukaryota; kingdom Metazoa; phylum Chordata; class Mammalia; order Carnivora; family Felidae; genus Neofelis; species Neofelis nebulosa. The sequence continues at coordinate 17,234,105 of NC_080787.1, read as the reverse complement.
ATAGTGGATGTTCCTTTTTTCTCAAATCCATCTGAATGAGTTTTGGAATCGGCAGAAAGGATTATAGCTGGTTTAGCATCCACATCTGTTCAGGAACGTGTAGGTGGAGAAAGGAAATGGAGGTTGAGTTATGTGAGATCTGTAGTTGGTGCTGTAACGTATGAATGATCAGGGAATCTTGGGTCAAGGGCAACATACCATTGAGGTAGGAATACATAGTTCAAATAAGTACCAAAGTTACCATGCCCCGTGTTCTGGAGAAGAGAGGAGTGGTTTTGTTTTGTTTTTGTTTTTTTTAAATAGTCTGTGGTTATTGGTATGGATGAACACACAAAACCCATTTAGTGGGCAAACCTTTAAAAAATGAAACGTTTTACAGTGAAAGTCCACAGCCCCAATAGAAGGCTGGCTTGCTATATGCAGAAGTGTTCTGAGAGCATGTGTAAGTCCGTATGGATGTGCAAACAGCAATTGATCTGACAGCGTGAAGACACGGCAGCCTTCTCTAATTAAAGCCTCTTGATGACATTAAACTGTGTTGCTTAATTACAATAAATCATACATTAACAGATCGTGTCTCCGAAGAGGCATTGTCAGTGTGCTGTATAATGGAACAAAACTTGACCTTGTAATCGTGGGGGTTCCTGTGAGGTGATGACTCTGGTCACCAAGAGGAATGTGAGCCCTACTGGAGTTGCTTTGGAGTTATTCAGAGAATGCATCCTGATAATTCTGTTTGTATTGAAGGTGCATTTTATATGGGCATGTACTTTAAACGTGAGGGCGTTTTATATACATTGAAGGGAACAGAGGTTTTCATTCATTCGCTGTTTATTTTCACAGCCATTGATTCTCTGACCCTCTCTGAATTTTCTCGCTGGTCTGGTCTTGACTTTACTGCTACAGCAGTGTTGCACTCATTGGGCAGAGCGTTTGTTCCTTTTTTCCTCCTTCACTCTGCGTTTGGAGCCTTGACTACCAGATGGGTGAAGCAGGTATTGGCTGTAGTTAGTAGAGAGCACCTAGAAGACATTAAATCATGTTCTCTGTGTCCCTTTCCTAGATTCTTAATACTGTAATATTTGAGACAGTGTATAACCTCAGACACAAGATTTTTTTTTGAAACTCTTCACAAAGTAGGAATAAAATATGGGCTAATGTGGGACTGGGAACCTTCTAGTTCCTGTTAAAAATGGACCCCTACTGCCAGTTAAAAAACTGGAATATAATAGCATATGACACCACCTAGGCTCATGAATGTTGCTATTAATTTATTTTCGTTGGCTTAATTTTCAAAAATTAATGGTATGCAGATTGTTAAACACTGACCAGCCTTTCTTCTCTTTTTGATTTTATAAATGGTAATTGAAAGTCAGTGCATCTTAGCCCTGTAGACCTGGAGGGGACCCTGGGGATTACTCTGTCCACACCCCTCATTTTGTGCATGGCAGCGTTAGAGACGCCAGGGTCACCTTGTTTAGGGCAGAGGTCTGCTTTGAACCCAGATGTCGGAGGGCAGGGCGCTCGCTACCTGTATGTAAATAACATTTGGCTAGTCCTAGGAGTTCTTTCCCCTTTCTTTGGATCCTGGACACCGTTATTCCCTTCTTTTATTCTCTTCCTGTTTCTGACCACTCTCTAGTTGCTGTTCCTCTTTTTCTGCTTGTTCCTAGATGTTGAGTTGTCCTCTGTCCTTTCTAGAATGTGCAGAAAAGCCCCCGATTCTCTAGCCACAGCCTTTCCTCCCAGCCTCAGCCATTCCTGTATGACTGCTCATGTTCCTCTTTGCCGGCAGTTAGAACGGGCTCTTTATGGCCCCCTCCTTTTTTTAATTTTTAGTTTTTAATTTTAGAGAGAGAGAGAGAGAACACTAGTGGGGGGAGAACAGCAGAGAGAGAAAGAGAGAATCTCAAGCCGCCTCCACACTCAGTGCAGAGCCCATGGCAGGGCTTGATCCCCATGACCCTGGGGTCATGACCTGAGCTGAAATCAAGCTCAACCCAACTGAGCTACCCAGGCATCCCCTCCTTCTCCTCTTGGTAGATGAGGTTATCCACAGCATGGCTCCTTCCTCACCCCGATGAACACCGTGGTCCGGGGGGGGGGGGGGGCTTCTGTCACCGAAACTACAAAAATGATGGGGTGGGGCAGTGAGGTAGATTGCCTCTGGGAGGGAAGGAAAAGTATGTCAAGTCTAACTTCTTATGTTTTGTGACACTGTTTCTAAAATTTCAGCATATTGTTAAAAAGAGGAATCCAAGGATTAAATACGATGGCTTGTCAAATTTCGGAATGAACTATGCTTGTCAGCCTCAAAAATGAATGATCGCTAACACGTAGTGTAGTATGCATCTTAAGCATACATTTCAAACAACATTTGTAAATTCCTGTGTACCGTGGTGGATACTAAGGCTTTTGTAAAGAAACTATTTTGCTTGGGGAAAGAATGTTGTACTAACTCCCAGATGTCTAAAACCGCTCTCTGGAGTTTGTTAGAAACACACCCCCTTCAGTGTTCGGTTTCAGCATTGGCTCAAATACGGGGTAATAGGTGTGTGTGTGTGTGTGTGTGTGTGTGTGTGTGTGTGTGTGTGTGTGTGTTTTAATTATAAATTAAGAATTTTAAATTTAAGTGGTAATGCATTTTAACACCCAACCAGGATTGTGTATTTGAACATGCTGTCCAGGCTCGGGACCCCATCAGGATCGGGGATAAGCACTAGACTTTGAGCAGATTTCATTTGCCAGGTAAAGGTTAACTTACTTTCAGTATGGAGTGTGGTGGTTCAGTAATTCACACTTACCAATCAGTTTGTGACTTTCGACCCCTCTGCTGTGTATTCCAGGTGATAGGGGTATCTCTGTGAATGCGGATGCTGTGTTCTGATGCCTCCGAAGTGTCTTGGGTGTGCCCTTTCCTCTTTGTGTGTGAGTCCTTTGTTCTCCCTTCTCTGGAGGAGGAGGAAGCTGATGCCCAGTGAGGTCACAGAACAGGAAATGTCAAGGGCTGGTGTTTGAGCCTAATTTTAATTAGGCTCAAACGAATGGTAACATGAATGGTACCATTAATATGTCGCTTTAAAAAAAAAAAAAAGTGTTTATTTTTTTATTTTGAGAGAATCCCAAGTAGGCTCTGAGCTGAGCTGGGAGCGTAGAGCCGGATGCGGGGCTCAAACTCATGAAGCGCGAGATCATGCCCTGATCTGAAAGCAAGAGTTGAATGCTTAACCAACTGAGCCGCCCAGGAGCCTCAGTACTTTGCTTTTCATCGGTCGGACCGGGAGTTTACCCACGACATGGGAGTAGTTATGAACACAGTCTGGTGCTAGTTCTGATTCCTTGGAGCTGGCACACCAACCCCCGGGCCATAGAGTCTACTTCTCATCTTACTTTGAATGGTCTTTTTAGTGGATGGATATTGGAAGAGCTATTGAATTGGCATGTTGGAAACATTTGATTTATCTCGGGCAGGCTTCCACTCGGGGGACTTGGTGGTGTTCTGTATGTGTATTACAATTACAGGCTTGATGGGGAAGGCAGATTTATGGTGTTGATGTTACGGTCTTCATTCCAATCCTTGTTACTAGTCCCTTCCAGGTCAGACATGCATCTTGATTCCCCTTCAGTGGGGGGTGTGAAGGTGAGGTCGTTTGAGATAACACTCTTAGATCTCAGATGATCTTGTGACCTCTCTCCTCCTGAGGTCACCTGTGGGATATTAACTGAATTTTGCTTCCCAGCCGGTGTTGGGACCTATCTTGTCTCTCCACGATAATGCAAACCTGGTCAATGTCCTGGCCACCTTGAGACAGGAGCAGGCTTGCAGCCTTCACCTATTTCATATAAACCCAATGACCTTTAGCTCTTAAAAACCAAAAAATGGAAAAAAAAAAAAAAAGTAGAAAGAGACTGCTTTCAAAAGGAAATATTTTCTTCTATACCTACGCTATCCTTCCTGCCCTTGTCATCTTAGAAAAAGTGTTATTTTCACTGTCACGTGAAAGTTCTTGATGGTTTTTCTTGTGTGCAATTTTAAGATGTTTCCTTGTTAATGGAAAAGTGTGAAATACTCACGCAGAGCCAGTGCCTTCTCTCCAGCCCATTTTCTTTTGTGGTATATTATACTTACTTTTTTTTTTTTTTTAATGTTTATTTATTTATTTATTTATTTTTTTTTAATTTTTTTTTTTTTAATGTTTATTTATTTTTGAGACAGAGAGAGACAGAGCATGAACGGGGGAGGGTCACAGAGAGAAGGAGACACAGAATCTGAAACAGGCTCCAGGCTCTGAGCTGTCAGCACAGAGCCCGACGCGGGGCTCGAACCCACGAACCGTGAGATCATGACCTGAGCCGAAGTCGGACGCTTAACCGACTGAGCCACCCAGGCGCCCCAATGTTTATTTATTTTTGAGAGAGAGCTAGAGGGTGAGAGAGGGGCGTAGGGGCAGAGAGAGAGAGAGGGATTGAGAGAATCACAGGCAGGCTCTGGGCTGTCAGCGCGGAACCCAGAGGCAGGGCTCAATCTCGTGAACCCTAAGAGCATGACCTGAGCCTCAATCAAGAATCGGATGCTTAACTGACCACCCAGGCACCCTCGTATATACTTATTGTTCACGTGAGTGATCATTCTCTCTGTTCCCGTGGTTCTTTCCCACTCAACCACGTTTTGAGTGGAAAATTAAAAAATTATTCTTATCTGTAGTTAGTTAGGATTTTTTTTTTTCTTTGAAATAGCGTGGAAAGGCTTCCTTAAGCACACGGGCTTTCCGTTTCTCTGCAACAGATAAGGGAAGTGGTCAAGTCTGGGGCAGGCCCCCGCCTCACACCTCACAGAGGCATCTGCCAGACTGGCCGCCTGTCCCCTGCGGGCCTGCCACCACGTAGGTGCTCAGGAAACAAGGCCTGCCACGCCCCGCTGATCACACCTTCTATGTTGTCATCACAGAAGTTTATATTTAAACTTTTCTTCTTTGAGTGCGAATATACTCCAGGAATCACTGAAGGGATGCCAGTTAATTTTGCCATTGCTAGCTGGGTTCGTTGTCATTCTTTGGTAGAAGGAGAGGAGAAATCACACTGATGACAGGCTGGGTTGGGAACAGTGCCCGGTCTCCTCCAAGTACCTTCACTGATGGATGCTCAGCGAACGAAAGCATGTAATTAAATGCTATCAAGAGGGTGGGCAGGATTGAGAATGGCTCAAAGTTAGGAACTACAGAGAGTGGAAGAATAGAATTTGGTACAGTTTGATACTCTCTTTTGTGTACGGTTTATTTAAAGTAGCCTTTTATAGTACATGAGTAATTTGTTTTCATCATAGACCATTTAGGAACTCAATGTTTAAAAGAAAAAAAAAAAGCCCCACATTTGTGCCACTCTGAGGATTATTGACATTTTGTGTTGATCGGTTTTTCTCTTGTTCTCCTCTAGTAGGCCGAAATGTGAAGAAATCAAAGAGAAACAGTCCCCAAAGCATGTTGGACATGTTGCTCCTCTTAGTTCAAGTCCTTGATGTGTGTGTGTGTGTGTGTGTGTGTGTGTGTGTGTGTGTGTGTGTGTATATATATATATATATATATTTTATTTTTGGGGGCCTCTTTTCTTTGTAACCAGTTGTATAGTGTTTCACAGCGCAGCTGACTTGAATTAACACAAGCTCCCTCCCCCGGGCTCTGTGCAGTGTGGCCTTCCACTCCCTTTGTTTGGGCCTATTTAATCTCTGGAACAGCCTCAGAGGACAGGTAATGGGTGTGGGAATCTGGGGGCAAAGCAGACCATGCTGAGGGTGGTCTGATCTCCAGATTTTCAGCTAGCCACCCGTCCACTGTGCCTCGCTGCCTGCTAGAATTTATTAACACCTGGCTCTCTGATAAAGTAGGGAATATCCTCAAAGTTTAATGCATCTTCTAAAATTTTTTTAATGTTCATTTTTCAGAGAGAGAGAGAGAGAGAGAGAGAGAGCGCGCGCGCACGAGAGAGCACGTGTGTGCCCAAGCAGGGGAGGGGCAGAGAGAGAAGGAGACACAGAATCTGAAGCAGGTTTCAGGCTCTGAGCTGGACGTGGGCCTCGAACTCATGAACTGTGAGATCATGACATGAGCCGAAGTCAGGTGCTCAACTGACTGAGCCACAGGCTCCACATGCGTTTTCATAATTATCACCTTAAGGACAAAAAAAGGAGAGAATGACTTGGTCCAAAGAAATATACGTTTTTTTTTTTTCCTTTACATCTTGGTAAGTCTTACGTCTTTATATAAGTCATGGAGTCGCCCTGTGAAGTTTCCTAGTTTCTTAAATTTATAGAAAAAGTTAGGAGATGGTTTTTATTGCCAAAGTGTTTTTCTAAGGATTATTCAAATAACCCCTCCTACTTCAAAAGGAACATTACTATGTATGGTGACCTTTCTCCGCCCCGATATTTAATTTGTATCCTATTTGTTACATAGGCATTTAGTACTAGTCCTAAATTATTCAGTCATTATTTAGATGCTTTGATTTTACAGTTTATTGATATTCACATTTGAAGATGGGTTCATGGACTCCTAGGCAGGTCAAATAAGGAGGATTGACGTGTGAAAAGCTGCTTTACTTATGCAGTTCTAGTTTAGGATTTAATAAAAAAAAAATGCTGTTATGAATGCTTTTCGTAATTTGTTTTTGTGATCTCTGGGATTTTTCCACTTCAAAGGAAGGGTGTCATTAAGTTCTCAAATGCAACCAAATCAGTCTTATAATTTCGGTGGCATTATTCTTGCTGGTGGAATTCAAAGATGGTGAATATCATATTTAAAGACTCCCCCAAAGCTGGGTTGAGGTTACATTAAAGAATTGGATGTGTACCGGGAGTCCAATCACCTCCTGGTATAAAATTAGGCTATTGTACATCAAAAGGGCCCGTGCTAAGTATGGTTCCATCAGGGTCTGTGGAACATTCTGTCTCTGTGCCCTCCAACAGTTAGCAGATGTTCTGTGAGTTAATGTTGCCCTTCAGTTATCTTTGACAGAAGCAGGGTCTGGTTAAGATCAGATTGTTTAGACTAATGCACGTTGATCTTGTTATAGTAAGCAGAAGACTGTAAGCCTACTAGACAAGGAACAGCGGGCGGTGGATTGTTAAATTCAGAAAACAAAGCAATTAATAATTGGAGAATGGTTTTGGTGTGCGTGTCTCATTTAGAGTCATTCATTCTGATGGATGCTGCTTTTAGATTTACCGGGGAGGACCTTTTAAATAGCTTCAGAGTATTAAGCTGCTTGCTGCTGACCTTGCTGATCTGGGCATCAGAGCTAGTGCGGGCTTTCAGACCTCCAGGGAGAGAGCGCGCGAGGACAGACTAGCCATTGGTTGTTTCTGCACCTATGGGACACCTCACTCTTTAGCCCTCGTCCTGGAACTTCAGTTTAATTTAATCTTGGCTTATAAAGTTAGGTTGGTGCATATGTATTGTAGAGTGGAATGTAACGTTTCTCAGAGTTTCCGGGGAAGTCTGTGATATTCGGTCACACTTGGCAGGCAGGTGGGGATTTTATAGCTTCCAGTGGCGGCTGAAATTCACTTTCCTAGTTGACTGTAAAGAAATGGGCAGCCCGAAAGCCATTTTGGAAAGAAGGTGAAAGGAGTATCTGTTTCTTTCCATGAGGATAGATAGATCAGTCAGTGGTGGAGTTATTTTGATAACGTCCTACCTCACCTAGTGACCTAGCCTTTTATATTACTTTCATACCTACTCTGCAGAAAATTTTTTCTCCCAGCTTACCTGCCTTTCCCTGGTGTCAGGTTTTCTGTAACAGTCACCTCTTCGTGAGCTAAAATGGTTTTAATTCCCTAACTGTTGTCATGCTCAGGACATCTATATATACACAATTTTACTAAGAAGCGTGAAAAAACACTACTGACAACACCAGACATTTTTGAGGGCCTGGATTCTTTGCTGGTTTGGATTACCATTTTTTTAATGTGGAGAGTTGAGGATACATTTTTGTTTTTCTTGCCAAAGCCTAATTTAATGAGAAAAGTAAATTTGCTGTTGTAAAATCGTCACATGTGTGTCACATGTGATTCCCTCTGTGTAGCCACGTTTGTAATTTGTTTTTGTTTTTGTTTTTGTTGTTGTTGTTGAGCCATCTTCCAGGCTCTGGGGTCAGAGTCGACTGGTGTTTGAAGGTTTTAGTATAGGTTCTTGTGTTTCTAAGCTTTAGAGTAGAGACTTACACACTGGTTGTCCTTGAAACCTGCAGGCAGGTTTCTTTCAAAGCTTTTTCAAGAGGGGCTAGGGCAGATTGAGTAGTGCGGTGTGGTTTAGTATTCTTCTCCAGGGATGTGCCTCTGAATCCTTTTGGAGAACTATAAAGATTGACCTCCCGTGAGTGAGCCTTTTCCTCCAGCTACTGTGGTTTGGAATAACGGGAGTGGAGGTCTGTGGTTTGGAGCCACACCCCAATTTGGGAACCATTGTAGACTGGTTTGTCTTCCAACTGAAAGTCTGAAGGTCAAGTTTATCAATTTGTCTTAGTCTAGTCGTCATCTTCCCGTCCTCTACCTGCGTAATTGAGAAGGAGCTTTTTTCCCCCCTTTAAGTTTACTTATTTATTTTTGAGAGAGCAATATAAAGCACAGCTGGCAAAGGGGTGGAGAGAGGAGAGAGAGGGAGAGAGAGGGAGAGAGAGAGAGAGAGAGAGAGAGAGAGAGAGAGAGAGAGAGAGAGAGAGAACGAGAACGAACATCCTAAGCAGGCTCCGCACCATCAGCATAGAGCCTGACTCTGGGCTCGAACCCATGAACCATGAGATCATGACCTGAGCTGAAATCAAGATTTAGATGCTTAACCATCCGAGTCACCCAAGCTCTCCAGGCACCTGAGAAAGAGCTTTTGATAGGAGTTTAGTGTATGGCAACATAGTTTCAGTTCTGGGGATGCGGGGCGGGGGAGTATGAGTCAACCAACATGGAATTTGTAATTAAATGTAGCTGACAATTTATTATGCTGTTGGGAATGAAATAAAACCCATCAGTGATTTATATAAATTTTATCGCCTTTTATAAATTTACTCACCCTTAAAATACAAATTTTGACTTTATTCCCTTTAGATGGAAATCTTCTGAAGAGGAATTCTGCTTGCTTATATCTTCTTAGGGTAGCATGGGTGAGGTTCTGGTTTAATGTCGCCCCTCGCTTGTTTTCTTCTGTTTTGGGTCACGCAGCCTCCGGTAGACCAAAAGGCTGAACTTGTAGCTCACTTGGGGAAGTTGCTTTGGAAGGTGCCTGGGGTTGAGCCTCTCCTTTGCTGTTCATTACACTGTGCAGTCTGGGTCAAGTTAGCCTTCCTACTTGGGGTGGTTCTGAGAATGCATTGCAGTGATACATGTAAGATGTATTCAGTAAATGTTTATTGGCTTTGTTGTTGTTGTTCAGCTGTTTGTATTTGAAAGAATGAATTTTTTATTAAATACATTTCCTGTCTGGTAATACTCCATTCTGTGCTTTGTTGTCAGATGTAGGCTGAAAGCTTTGAAGAGGTTCAGACTCTTTCCATCCTGTTTTGACGCCTCTATTTGGTGACTCTGACTTTTGGTGGCTTAGAGGAGTTTAAATGTGCTTTCTCAAGAACCGGGCTTAACATTGATGTATTCATTTATTCACTAGGAAGAGTAATTCATTTTTTTATTACACAGTAGCTTATAGCAGGTGCTAGAAACTCCTGTTGTTAACACGAATGGCAATCAACATTTAACTTTTTTCTTCACTGTCTGCTGTCTTGTGGTTTTCCACCATTTATTCTTAATTGTCATGTATAGTGGAAGTAATTAAATCCACGAGTCTCCTCCTCTTGTTATAAACGTTTGCACCCCTTTTAAATTTTCTTGGCTTTCCCAGATTCTGGATTCAATTAACATACTGATGGTTCTCTGGTTTGTAGGGCAGATTAGTCAGCTTTGGTGGGGCCTTTTTCCGTCTTCCTTCCTGCTTTTCTGCCTTTAGTCGATGCACCTGTGTATATAACAAAGCAAAGAATTTCTTGTCCTTTCTCTGGGAAGAGGACCTGGGGAGCCACCATTTAAAGAAACTTGCACTGCTTAGTTTCATTTGTCCTCAGTGTGCCCAGTGGACTCAAGCATTTGGTTGTTTATTTATTCATTTATTTTAGCATTTGGTTGTTTATAATTCCAAATCGGTTTTGAATACCATGGTTAAAGTTATCGAGTTGAACTATTTTGTAGCAGGAGAAAGCCAGGCAGAGTGATTTCCTAAAGCACTTTGTCACTAACCTAAGCCGTTAGGTGATTAAGTAATCTGAGTACGCGAGACCCCATACGTGCTGCGAAGCTAAACATTCAGTAGCTACCACTTTTAAGGATTTGGGGCTGAGAATTTTGCTATAAATGATGTGTAGAACCAGGATATGGGGAAAGAATGTAGGGGAAGTAAGTTACCCTCAATCTTTTTGGAGAAGAAAGGGAATATGTGGCTCTAATGCCAGGTTTAATGAAAATGGGGAGGGGTGTGTGGAGAGAGGGAGAAGAGTGTGTGGTCACTCACAAGAGAAATAACATGGTTGCTTTATTTTATTTTTAAGTTTTATTTGAGGGAGAGAGAGAGAATGAATGAATGAATGAATGAATGAATCTTAAGCAGCTCTTGACTCAGTGTGGAGCCTGATGCAGGACTCAGTCCCACGACCCTGGGATGATGACCTAAGCTGACATCAAGAGTTGGGTGCTCAATCGACTAAGCCACTCAGGTGTCCCATGATTGTTTTATTTTAAGCAAGCAAGCGTTCTTCTAAGTGTTTTCACCTTTTGTGCCTTCGGAATCCAATTTTGTCCCCTCCCCAGTCACCTCATGAGGCTGGTGAGCATTGATGAGAAGTGGTTCAGTTCCCATTATGTGTGTTTTGGATCCCCAGGCATCATGTGTACCGTTTTCTGTTTGAAGATGTGGACGAAAAAGGGACGAAGAATGAGATGTTTGTCACCAATCACACGGATTTGGTAAAAATTAGAATTCTGTTTGGGGCTTCAAAATTTACCCTGTGTTGGTGGCGGTAGCCTGAAATCCACTTTACAGGACAAGGAGATTTCATTATTTCTCTTAAGTGTGCTGTTTTCTCTGAATCTTCATTTAGCAGATTATTAGGGGGAGAGGGGGCTATCGTAGTGTTTTCCGAAATGTATTTTGGAAACTTCCAGTGACTGCCTCCAGCTTTTCACAAGCTCACAGGAATGGCTTAACGTTTTAATTTGATTTAATATTTTGTTCCAGATGTTAACTAGTTCATTTTCTTTTTCCTTTTAGTTCTACTTGAAAGGGCAGCGTGAACTGCTCTTGCTTTCTTCTCAAGTATAAAAATGTCAAAGTCAAAGTTAACCTTTATTCTTCATTGAAACCATTAGAGGGTAGAAGGCAAGCCTTTGCAGACAGGAACAACATACATCTAGATGAGAAGCAGCTGTGCCGGGAGGGTCAGAGCGGGAAGAACTCAGAATATGCTTTGCTGCTGAGGTTTTCAGCATTTCCTTATTTACTGCCTCTTTGGGTGGGTAGTGGGGGGGGGGGGGCGGTGGGCAAGCCAATTAAGTGGATAAAATTTATTTATTTAAGGGAAGAAGCAGGACATGGTGTAGACCATCTCAGGCGCACAGGGTGGAAGTCGAAGACTCCTTAATGAAGGCCATGCATGAAAGGAACTCTAGGCCACAGTTGAAAAGGTTTTTTTCTGAGGTAACAGTGTGCGCATGAGGGATGGAAAACATTTCCAGTGGGATGCCTCAGTCCGTATCATAATGTGAACTCCCCTTTTGACTTACTACTTTAAAAAAAAAAAAAAAGAAAGAAAGAGAAAGATCCTATCCATGGGGTTGTAGCTCATCTATAGGCAATGTGGAAGATTGATACTAGTTCCTTCTGAAGGACCTAATTGCTATCTCAGCTTTTGTTCTCTAATCCAAGATGGCGGCTTCCTTTTGGTGATGGGAGATGCTGAACCCAAATGTTCCATCTGAGAATGGAATTTTGTGGGCGGGTAAATTTTTAGAGTCTACATCCACTGCCCACAACCACATCATGTGCCCTAATTGGGTGCATGTGAGTGAAGCAGGCCCAACCGGGTTATTCCAAAGAGAATGGCTAGAGAGAAGGTTTCCGTGAGAGCTATTTCCAGGTTGGAAAATTCCCATTTCTATTTCCAGGGTTGCTCAGTCTGGAGGTAGAGCACAAATTAAAGAGCACGGTTTTAGAAGTGGGATTGGGTTTTGGAACTGGCAGCTTGGTAATTGCACTTTTGGCAAAAGATCCTCTGGTGGGTTTTGGCTTGCCAGACACGAGTTGCTCCCTGAAGAAGTACTGAAACCAAAAGGAAGGGACACCACAGAGGGAGGTCTAAATGAGAGGGAGACACCAAGCCCCTCATTCCCTTCCCCAGGCTGCAGGCTGCAGGCTGCAGTTTTGTTTCTGTCCGTGATCGTGAGGGAAAGTCCCGGGAGATACAGTGGGTCCCAAACAGCAATTTCTTGTTTGTTTGTTTGTTTGTTTGGTTTTTAAAGTTTTCTTTTTAAATGTTTATTCTGAGAGAGAGATAGAGTGAGTGGGGGAGGGGCAGAGAGCGAAGGGGACAGAGGATCCAAAGCAGGTTCCGCGCTGACAGCACAGAGCCCAAAGTGGGGTTCAAACTCAAGAACTGTGAGATCATGACCTGAGCCGAAGTGGGACGCTTAACCGCCTGAGCCACCCAGGTGCCCCCAAACAGCGATTTCTTACTCTGTCCTTTATCTTAACACATACGGCCGGCCATCTTTTCTAGTCAAAAATCCTTGCCTGTTGTGTTTCAGAGACAAGGCAAGCATCATTTTAACTGTGTTTTCGATGACTCCTGATCGTTTGTCACTGATGTCACATCTGATCACTCTTAATTTTAGTGATCTTCAATCATCCGTGACACGATGAAAGTTCGAGATTGGTTGAGATGGTTACTGGGCTCACCTGTATCTGAGGGCTACATGTTGGGTAAGACTGCAGGACTTGTCCCAGTCTTTGGATACACAGCATCTGATCCGACTCGGGACCAGAATTTTGGGGAACATGGAGCAAAATGTAGGCACGAGTAGATGCAGAATGGGCCGGAGAGGCCATTATAGATGATTGTTCTTGACCAGGCACCGGAAGTGACCACCCTGCATTTTGCTGTTTTCACAATGAAGGCAGACCACCAGACTTCTGGTGTGGCTCGCTCTGTCTCTCAATATTTCTATCTGGAGACGTTTACTAAAACGTGTTATCCAGTTACGTGTTTGCCTAACAGACGTCCCTTGATTAATGACATGAAGACCGTATAGCCGACGGGGGAACGTTAATGCTCCCGACCAGTGGTGCTCAGTAATTGTCATATTTTGTTGATTTTTCAGATGTTCTTGGTTTTCATATTTTTAAAAAGCCTAAAAGAAATAACCCGGGTGGTAACCGTGACGTGCTTTCCGGAGCCCGAGGCGGAGTGAATTTGGTCACGGTTAATTCATATTGCCATTCCTTGCGTCGAGTTCTAGGCATTCTTGGGTCTTCCCGTAGTGCAGGGTTAACACCGATTTAAACAAGATTCAGAAAGACTTCATTCCAGTGCCAGATCATCTTGTAAAGTTATTCTGAGCAAACAAAAGACAACAGAGATGAAAGCAGCAGGCTGCAAATTTCATATTAGCGAAACGAATATTTATTGTGGCCAGAATGTCACGTTTTCATGCCAGACCACCACCAAGTGTTTTAGAGGACCTCAAAAAAGAACGGTGGCCCCCAAATAGATGAAGTTCCCTTAGGTCCGCTAGGACTGACTTTTCCGGGGCACCCGAAGGCAGGAGAATTTGAACCAAAAGAAAGAACATGGAAAGCACACGAAGCTGGTGTCTTGCACCACTGAGGGATCGGGTCGCGGTTGATTGACAACAGTGTGTGTGCGGTGTTAGGTATAAATGCAACGCTGAATTTCATATTCGTTGACGCCATTACTTGAAGGCACCTTGTTGGTGAAGGAAGTGGATGTTGCTAAAAGCGAACACTTAGCTCACGTCCAGTGCGGGAGCCAACCATTTTTGAGGATCTGTGAGTAAGCATTTTGCTCAAACGGGCGAACAGCATGTTCTCACAGTTCGAGGAGAACGTTTCTGAGGTGAAGAGAGACACTTCAGTTGATACTTGAAAAGCGAATATGAGGAAACTTGAGGAGAGGCCTGCAGAGTTTGGGCAGAGCCCCGGTTTTGCGCCCATGGCTAGCCACCAGGTGGGGGTGGTTGTGCCAAACAGCCAGAGGAAACGTTTCTTCTAGCATCTAGTGTCCCGAAGAGACACTGTGATGATGGAGCGGGAGGTCTGGGTTTTCATACCTTCTCTTCCGAGGAAGGTCCCACCCAGCAAGCCTTTCTGACCGCTGTTGAGGCTTTCTCGGTCACACTGCCATCCTATGTAAATGTCGGTGCAAACGCCCAGTGTCCTGGCAGTTCAAGGAGGCGCTTTTGTGTCCCATGAGCCTGGTGTCCTGTAGCCTCTGAAAAGCACCTGTTTCTCTGGGTGCCTTTTATATTGGCAGATTTTTTTTTTTTTTTTTTTTTTTTAAAAGAAGTGACTACTTCACGGGTTAAACTTGGAAGTTATTCTAGGCTTCTGAAAAGTCGCTGTGTGGTCCCTCCGTGCACATGCTTTTGTGCAGCGTTCTAAATGGGACGTGTTGGCATCGGCAGCTGCTTCGTTTTGGCAGGGAGAGAGGCGGCCTGAATCACTTTCCCTGGTGCTTCTTCCAGGACCCCCGCTCCCTGCTTCCCTCTGCTGATCACATCTCAGGAGACTCCTCTGTCCAGGCTAGTTTGGGGCTTGGCTGGAGAGTTGGTCAGAAGGAGCCTAGACTCCTTTATCTGTGCTCGTCTCCGGGAGCATTTCTGCACCGAGTCCCAGGTCATGCACGAGGTGTTTGAAGTCTGTGTTGATTTTTCTTTTTTATCTTTCTTCTTTTTTTTATCTCTCTCTCCTCCCCCCCCTCCCCCCATGAGTGGTTTGCCCCCACTTCTCTCCGATGCAGCCATGGAGCTCCGTCCACTGGCTCCCCAGAGGCCAGGCCGGGCGCCTTCCTTCCCTCCAATCCTTGTCCTCACCGCTAGCTCGGTCCCCCCGGCCCCCCTCCTCCCTGAAATCCTGTCTGTGTCTTACACTCAAATTAATTTATTGACATGTAATTCTTTATAACAGAACCCATTAAAGGCCGCCGTGCATCTGAGCAATCATGCTTCGCTGGGATTCCTGGGAGGCTGTAGGTTTTAACAAGTGCAGCCCTTTGACTCGTTGACAAGAAACTCTCTTTAGATCCTCCTCTCTCCCCCTACATTCATGTCACACTGGCCCCCATCCGTGCGTTGTTTCCTAGTAACACATGCGCCATGCCTGTAGGCGAGCAGTTTTTTTCCTTGGCTGCGACGTAGACTCCCGAAGAAGCAGCCCCCGAGGAGCCACGCACCTGCCTCTCTGCGTTTTCTCGAATGGGCGAAACGGTGTGGGCGGGGGCCATGCGGGGGAAGCTGCTATATCTTTGGTCTCCTTCCCTCCCCATCCTTACTAGTTAGCTCCTTTCTCTCCCTTCACCTACTGTGAACACGAAGTCGTCCGGATGTCTGTTAAGTAGTTTGCATGGCGGGCCTGTCGTGTAGGGAACAGACGTTGCATTTAAAGGCATCACGCAGCTCCAGCGTTTTCCTTTTCACACGTGCTTAGGAGTCTAGATTCACTGTGGAGGAAACACTCGCTGAATGTGCAAAATGGAGTTTGTTTTTACGAGTTACGAGTAGTGCAGCCCGGCAGGGGTTAATTGCAGAGGCCAGCTTGATCGAGCCAGATCAGTACTTCTTCCTTTTTATCGTCCAGCCAATACTTCCATTCCGGGATCCGTGCCACATTTTATCCATTCTTCAGTTGATGGCCACTTCATACGTGTTGGCCATCATGAATAAAGCTGCTGTGAATGGTTGCAAGTTGTTGCGCGGACGGTGCGTTCGCTTGTCCTGGGTGTGCACCTAGGAGTGGAATTGCCAGGTCACACGGTATGACTCTCGTGAACCTTTTGAGGAATGAGCCAGACCGTTTTTCAGAACCACTGCCCCAGGGTTCATTACTGTCAAGATGTATGAGGAAGCCAACTCCTCCACGTTCTTGTCAACACTTATTATTGTCTGTCTTTTTGATGATAGCCATCCTCCTGGGGACGGAATGGTATCTCATTGTGGTTTTGAGCTGCAGTTCCCGCCTGACTAATGCTGTCAAAGCGTATTTTCATGTGTTTACTATCCATTTATGTCTCTTAGAGTCGAGATCTTGAGTAATTCATATCCTCCTATCTGAGAAATTTTCAACACATTTGTGACTTCTTTATTTAAATTTCAACTTCCGTGCTAGTTTTGAAAAGAGTAGTTTGGAGGTGTCTCTGTTTATGAAAAGATAAAAAAAATCATGACCCAGGAAGGGCTCATTTCGAATAGTAAAATAAAAAACATAGAAAAATCAAATGTAATGACATTTGATACAGGTAAATTAACAAAATTCTAACAATCAGTTGCAGATGTAGAAGGGAAGACCCTGTCACATTAGGTGTTCCACTTCCTGATGTGCACTCCGTGTTCCTCTTTTTATTTTTAAATGTTTATTTTTGAGAGAGAGCTAGCAGGGGAGGGCCGGAGAGAGGGAGCATCCAAGCAGGTTCCTCACTGTCAGCACGGAGCCGGAAGCGGGGCTTGATCTCATGAACCCTCAGATCATGACCTGAGCCGAAACGCTCAAGATGCGTAACTGACTGAGCCACCCAGGCGCCCGCTCCATGTTCCTCTTTATTGAGAAGTCAGAACAATAGTAAAACCCTTCAACCAGTTCACTACTCCCCTACTCGCCATGATTTCAATGCAGGAAAAAAAAAAAAGCCTTTTCAATAGAAACACTCAATTACTTTGCTGTTTCTAGGGAAACACAGAGTGAAAGCTTTGAGAAATGGTAGTTGTAGATGAGCCTAAGAGTTCCACCCTTTATTGTTGGCCTATTCAGGTGTTCTTACTTTATTAGGAACTGATTGTCTATCTCCACTAAAAAGAAAAACAAATGGGCAGAAATTCTGCCACTCATGTTCCTGAAACGTCCTCATAGACAGCTTCAAGTCGCATTCTGCTCCCCCTCGACACACCTCAGTGTACGTGTGGCAGTTTTCCGCAGTGAAGCGTATTTTGTCTGGCGCAATTGCTCCGTTATTCAGGTGTGAAGATTCGAACATGTACTTTCTGGCAGGCTGCCTGAAGGCCCCTGATCTATTCAACTCCTAATCCGCGGAACCTGTTCCCTTACGCGGTAAAAGGTACTTTGCCAATGTGATTACGTTAAGGATCTTCAGATGGGGTGGTGTCCTGGGTTATCCAGGGGGACCCAGTGTCACCAGAGGGATGGATCCTCATAAAAGCAGAGGTAGGAGCCTCAGAGGGAGGGATGTGAAGGAGCTTGCTGGGGGTAGGGGTGGTGCTTTCTGAAGAAGGGGGAAGGGGCCCGCAAGCCACAGAATACGGCAGCCACCAGAAGCTGAAAAAGGTGCAGGGAATTGAGTTCTCCCCCCACCTCAGAACTCCCAGGAGAAACCAGACCTGCCAGCACCTCCGCTGAGAGCCCAGTGAAACTGATGTTGAACTTGGGACCTCCAGAACCGTAAGCAAATAAGTTGGTGGTTTTGATGCTAGCTTATTGGTAATTTAACAGCAGCAGGAGAAAAAGAGTCCACATGTTCTGTTTCGTTCCTTTGTCCCTCACTAACAGAGGGGGTAGACCCTCATTGGACACCCTTTTTGTGCTGTGTGACAGCATGCATTTGGCATTAGTTTGGGCATAGACGGGCGACATCAGTCGGCAAGATCACACAGCTTGTATGTGGCTCCAGATTCCAGGATTTTTATGGGGAGATTGGGATTCACGCTTGAATTTGTTAGCTACGTGAGCTAATTTATTTCTTTGACCCATGTTTCTTTCTTTAGGGTGGATAAAAAAAACGTTTCACCCTAGAAATTCAAGTTATTTTTCTTTTTTAATTTTCAAAAAACGTTTATTTTTGAGAGTGAGAACACGAGCAGGGTAGGGGCAGAGAGAGTGAGGGGACAGGATCTGAAGCAGGCTCTGCACTGACAGCAGAGAGCCCGATGCGGGGCTTGAACCCATAAGCCGTGAGATCATGACCAGAGCTGAAGTCGGACGCTTAACTGGGAAGTCAAGCTTTGAATACAGTTGACCCCTGAGCAACTTGGGGGTTAGGATCACCACCCCCTGCGCTGTGGAAAATCTGTGTATAATTTTTAGCACCCCCCCCCCCCCCCAACTTAATTAATAGCTTACCATTGACGGACTGGAAGCCTTACAGGTAACATAAAGAGTCAATTAACATGGGTTTTTTTGGTATGTTATGTTATTACATACTGCGTTCGTACAATAGAGTAAGCCAGAGGAAAGAAAATGTTAAGAAAATCCTAAGGAAAACCCATTGACAGCCCTGTGCTGTATTTGTTGCAAATGTCTGTATGTAAAATCGCACCTGTGCAGTTCAAACCTGTGCTGTTCAAGGGTCAGCTACATACTGAACGCTGAGCACAAATTTTGCTCCATTGCTGATGGGGCTCAGTTGGTAATTTAGAAAGCCACATACTACATACTCTGAAAAATGAGGATTTTATGGGTGATCAATGCTGTGAAGAAAGTTGAAGCAGCTGTTTAGCTTGTGTGGTAGGATGGTCTGAGAAGACTTTGTTGGTGGGCCGGGAGGAGGTGGTATCTGAGAAACAATTATTGTGATAAGGGAGGATCCAGAAGGCGAGAATTCTAGGAGAAATGAGTGCTAAAGAGTGATTTAGAAGATGGGTTTAGACCCTTGCCGACCATAGCAAGGATGCAAAGTAAGAAATCCTGGAAACGAAGAATGTGGGTTGAGACCATTCTATCAGTGAATGACATTCCGTAGATTCGGTCGCTACTATTTGCCAGGCAAAGGCTTTGGTTCTAGAAGGGAGCAAATGCCACACAGCTGCATCCTGCTCTTTGTGAAGAGGAAGTCTGTGGGTCTCCAGAAATAGTAGAAGTTATAAAGGAACTGCCTGTCTATATATCGTATTGCTTGTTTTTTTAAACTTCAGTAGTATGTTGGGCGAACTTTCTATTGAACACAAAACCAAAGGAAGCAAGCTGATAATTTTGCTTCACCTAGGCTGCAGTATTAATGGTATATTTTGTATTAAGAAATTAGATTTTTTACTTGGTAAGAAGTTATTATGGTTTTGTTGTGAATACTGGTGGATGATTCTACAAGCTCTTTTTTATTTTATTATTTTATTTTTTTAACGTTTGTATTGAGAGAGAGCGGGCCAGAGAGAGAGAATGAATGAATGAATCTCAAGCAGGCCCCGCACTGTCAGTGCAGAGCCCTATGGGGGCACTCCATCTCACGAACGGTGAGATCATGACCTAGGCTGAAGAGAGTCGGACACTTAACCAACTGAGCCACCCAGGTGCCCCTAGGCTAGTGAGGATTCTGAGGCAAATGTGTAGACTTACTTTCATGCTCTTCCTTCACTAGTATTTTCTGTGGTGTTTATCTTTAATCACAGATTCATTTTGGAGAGGATTTATATAGTACATGTCTGATTTCTTTTTTTTTTTTTTTTATTTTTTTTTTTTAACATTTATTTATTTTTGAGACAGAGAGAGACAGAGCACGAACGGGGGAGGGTCAGAGAGAGAGGGAGACACAGAATCTGAAACAGGCTCCGGGCTCTGAGCAGTCAGCACAGAGCCCGACGCGGGGCTCGAACTCACATACCGCGAGATCGTGACCTGAGCCGAAGTCGGACGCTTAACCGACTGAGCCACCCAGGCGCCCCAGTACGTGTCTGATTTCTAACTGCTAACCTCACAATACTAGTGAGAGCTAGTGTGGTTGATCTGATGGGCACCTGCCTCATGTGCTCATTTGAGAGGTTCTCAGACTGTTCTTTGAGGGAGGATCTCTAATTTTCTCTACTGATTAAGCAAGAAATTGGAATCGATTGGAAAATTGTACCAGATTTAGGGGAAATCATAAATGCCCAGAGTAATGAGAAGCAGATCTTTTCTCAGATGTTCAGCTATAGTTTATTTGTTGGGTTTTTCAGAAACTTCTCTGTTTGTACCAAAGGAAAGCAATTGTCATTGCATTCTGCTTCTGTATTTAAGAAAGGTACCAGCATGTTCTACTGTGACAGCCCTCTCTGCAGGCTCATGGACGCGTCCTCTTGTTCCAGATGTGTTTCTTTGCATCTCACTGAGAAGCAATTCCGCTTTGCTCCCGGTTTATTGTTGGCCATGTAATTTTGTTTACGATGTTTTTGTTGCTGGTGGTTTTTCTTGTACTCTGTACTCTGACTCAGGAAGCCCGTCTCCTTTTCTATTTATGGTAATTACTAGAGAGCATTTTATTTTGGCCCTTGGGGAGCGCCTGCTGTGTTTCTTTGTGTGGGCATGTATGTTGGCCTTGGAAAGTGTTTTCTTTGAGGTCAGGGCTTTTGTAAAGTGGTCTGAAAAGTTTGTCGAACCCCAACTGGCCATTAAAATTTTTTTTGTGTGTGTTTGTATAGGACTACTCCCCACGCCCCTCTCCCCCACCCCCCAAGTGTTTCTTCATCAACTTAAAGATAAAATCCATCCGTTACTGTCCTGTTAGAAGTACAAGATCTATTTTCTCTTGTCCGTGGGGTTAGAGAAGGTCTTTTTGAGAGCTGCCTTGATAACTGGGGAATGTCAGGAACAAAAAGCGAGCCGGCAGGCCACTCAGTCTGTCTGGAAACAAAAGTGGAATTGTATGTTAACAGCGGCCAGGAGATTTCCCAGAGCAAAGCCTGACCATCCTTGCTCCCAGGCACAAGAAGAGGGATAGAAGCTTCAGCTGTGCCCTTCAGGTAACCTGGGAATTAGGGTCGTTTGGCAGTCGCTTGAGACTTAGGTAAATGAGAAGTAAAACCGAACATGTTCAGGCCTTTTTTCTCCTAGTAAGTTGACCTTCATTTAGCCTCGTTCCCTATGATGGGATATTGGGTCAGAGATGATCTGTATTTCGAATCTCTCCTCCCGATAGAATTAAATCAGAGACCAGTCATAACCTAGTTTCCTGATCTTTTACTGAGATGTTATTTTTGTATTTATTACTGGCAAATCAGAACCCATCTCTGACTCAGACACGCAGTTTCCTGCATTCAGTGGGAACTCTGGACGCTTTTGAGTAGTTCATAGCTGTTTGATTCAGTTCCTTCAAGCTCATGGGTTTTATGTTTCAGAGAACAAAAGTCTTAGTATCTGCTAAAACT
Source organism: Neofelis nebulosa (assembly GCF_028018385.1). NCBI lineage: Eukaryota > Metazoa > Chordata > Mammalia > Carnivora > Felidae > Neofelis > Neofelis nebulosa. The sequence continues at coordinate 17,212,726 of NC_080787.1, read as the reverse complement.
TCTTGTCTCTGTTTCAGAGAAGACTGACTCTTGATCTAAGAATTTCTGGAAAAACAATAAGAAGTGTATTAAGTCGTTCTGGGTAACTATTTAAATAGTTAATCTGGTTTCCTTAGTTACTTGAGTTTCTTTTTGTTTTCTTAGCCTCATTTGCTCATCAGTTACTTAAGCTTCTAATGTGTACGAGGGTTGGTGTTGGGGAGTTGTGAGAATATAGATCCCATTCACGCCCTGAGAGTGACTTGTACCCAGGGTGGGAGTCTCGATGATAGACGGATGGTCCGAGGGCTGAGTCTAGAGATGTGATTCTGAGTCTTTCAAAATCTCTCAGGGCGCACAGGATACCCTGGACCAGTGAAGTCAGAATAGGGGTGAAGTCTGTACTTAGGAGAGCTCCCCAGGGGGTTTCCAGGGCAGTCAAGCTTGACAGCTAGCATTCTAGTTGGATGAGCTTCCGTGGCTGCTCAAACCTGAATGCCAAAAGCCCTTAGCAATGGAGATGAGAAAGATGTACTCGGCCAAGATGAGAATATGGGTTTTTGGTAAACCCAGAGAACAGTATTTCTAAGGTGAGAATCTTTGCTTGCTTCAGGGGCTTGAGGTTTCCTGAAGGAAGAATGTACAGAGAAAGCCCAGCTGAGGTGTGGCATTGGGGTGTGACCCCCTAGGGGTGGGTAAAACAAAAACCTTCTGACACTCAGCAGGTTTTTTCCTGTATTCTTCCTCCAGGGTCTTAGGGTGTTCACCTTTGGGTTTTGTAGTGTTCCGCCCTGTTCTGTCTGTGGGTTGCTGGCTTCTAGAACAGGCTGTTGGGGGTCCTTCCTGGAGTCGCTGGAGAGAGAACAGGTCGTCCCTTGTCTTCTCTCCACACAAATCTTTCTGTTTTGTGACCTCTTGAAAACTTCGCCACCTAGTCCCCGAGTTGCTGGACGGGTCCTCTTGTGACCATGTTTTGACTCTCTGTGAGCCAGGCCTCAGGCCCGTGTCTCCTTGCTCGCCCGACTCTGCTTAGGGGTGGATGTTTTTCTTATTTGCATGTGAAGCCTAAATAGAAGAAAGTATGTTTTTAAAGGGTGTGTGTGTCCACGAGAGAGACACAGAGACGGAAATTGATTTTTTTATTTAGGACTTGACGTGGCCGAATAGAAGTTTCTTACCAGCAGCAACTGGTGAGCTCAAGCCTCATCACAGTACCCCTGTTGACCGCTGCCACCTCGCTAAACTGCCATCGCTTGTGAATTAGGGCCGTGGTGGCAAGTGGATTTTCCTAGAAGGACTCTTGAGTGTGTAAAACTCTCATTTTCTTCCTTCCATCCGTCCGCACTCCTCTGCCTCCATTCACTGTTTTGTTTTTATTAAGTTTGTTTATGTGCGTTGAGAGCGAGTGGGTGGGGGAGGGGCAGAGAGAGAGAGGGAGACACAGAATCTGAAACAGGCTCCAGGCTCCAAAGCACAGAGCCCGACTTGGGGCTCAAACTCACAGACCACGAGATCGTGACCTGAGCTGAATTTGGACGCTTAACCGACTGAGCCATCCAAGTGCCCCTCTTTGTCTTAAAGCATCATCTTTCCTGGGGCACCTTAGTCAGTTAAGTGTCCGACTTTGGCTCAGGTCATGATCTCATGGTTTGTAGGATTGAGCCTCATTTTGAGCTCTGTGCTGACAGCCTGGAGCCTGCTTCGGATTCTGTCTGTCCCCCCCCCCCCCCCCCGCCCAACTTGTGCTCGCTCTCTCTCTCTCTCTCTCTCTCTCTCTCTCTCTCAAAAATAAATGTTAATTAAAAAAAGTTTTAAAGCATCGTTTTTCCTAAAGGCTCCAAAAACCTTCTTAGCCATAAAACCACTCCAGGTCAGCCAGCCCTTTGTTTGACTTTGTCTCTAACTTTTACAGGGATGTGTAACCTGTTTTTTTCTGCCCTTCAGTAAATTAGGGTACCAGAAGCTTGATCCTAAGTTTGACTTGTAAACTACTAGTTATACTCAGATCTCCAGTTCTGACCTCTGCTCTAGAAGAGAATGTTTTCATGTTAAGGAAATGAAGTTCCAGGTAACGACTGGGATGACTAAAAACTAAACTCTGGTTCCTCCCTTCTCTCTGCTCCAGAGCTCTCCTTCCAGAAGTGCCTTCCTTTCTGCCAGAGGGGACTGCAGAACGTGACCAGCCGTGGCGGCCATACCACATATACCTACCTGGTGTCCCACCCCCCCCACCCCCCCACCCCCGCCCCCCTCATGTGTGGGCAAATGGCAAGGCCTTCCCTGCTTCCCTCCTCAACCACCCCACCCCACCCCGCCACAGTTAATTCTCAACAGCACAGTCTGTGGGAACTTTTAAAAATGTACATGAAATTGTTTGTTCCTTCTTGGCTCAAAATCTTCCAGTGGTTTCCCATTTAGAGCGACATTGTCCTCTGCCTGTGTCTGCTTTATTCTTTGACACATCCTGCCTGAAGTGTGAACGGTAAGTCTCTACTCACCTCCACTTTGCTTATGACATGAGTTTTCTCTTATCATTGTGAAATGCCAACATCGAAAGAATCCTGACTTTGCTTCCAGATAGCCACATTTGCTTTCGCTAACCGCTTTGCTTTAAAATAAGGTTGGACATACGCAGTGTCACCTTTGAGGCGGTCAGCCCGCATGATTTTGAGGGAGCTTTGTCAGCCTGTAGGTAAGCACGAGTCTCTTCCTTGAACCTGTGTGCTGGTACGTTGGGTTCTATGGAGAGAGTTAACTGCAGGGACTTTTGTCCTGCGTGAAAGGAGAAATCTTAGAACTGGTTTGGGGGCCTCCTGGGTGCCTCAGTTGGTTCAGCATCCGGCTTTGGCTTTGGTCATGTTCTCACCGTTTGTGGGTTCAAGCCCCGTGTCGGGCTTTGTGCTGACAGCTCGGAGCCTGGAACCTGCTTTGGATTCTGTGTCTCCCTGTCTCTCTACCCCTGACCCCCACTCACACTCTGTTTCTCTCTGTTTCAAAAATAAGTAAACCTGTAATTTAAACAACAACAAAAAAAACCAAAACAAAATAAAAACAAAAAAAAACTGGCTTGGATGCAGGAACCAGTGAAAGTTTCTGGTTTTGTTTAGGAAACCAGTGTGAAATAGTGATAGAGTTCAATCTTGTCATCGGATTAGGAATAGATTAACTGGTAGGAAATCTATCACATGGAAAACAAACAATTGTTATCTTGTACAAAGGGCCCTGGTAACCTAGAATCGGGCATTCTGTGCAATATAAAACCAAGAGTGGTGGGTAACAGCCATAGGTGGTAAATCGGGTCAAATGGACTGTGGAGCGTAATTGTGTTTCTTGGTACCAAAGTATTGATACGAAAAAGAGAACGGAGAATGAGCTCTCTGCTGGCGAGTTTAGAAAGTCTGTTCTTTATTTTCTGTGGAATTACTGAAGTCCTGATGAGCTCCTTTAGTCAGGAAGACCAGTCCTCCGGTTTCCTGGTATTGGCTTTGAGGTGGGGCTGCAAGGTGAGCACTGCCACCTCTTGTTGAGTTGTGAGGGAATTAGAGCCTAGAAGGGACGTTGCCTTGGTTGTAAAAGAAATTTTGTAGGCTTCCCAAAGAGATTTGGAAAGGTCTCCCATAGTAGCCATTGGGGAGCCATAGAAAGCTTTATGTAGGGGAAGGAGTGACCTGTATTGGTGTTTTGTTTTTTGGGGTTTTTTTTTTGTTGTTGTTGTTTTAGAGACTAACTCCTGTAGCTGTGTTTTTAGAGACCTTGTGTGTGTGGGGGAGAGGGGGGGTGGGTGGGTGGGAGGGGGGATGGTTGCACTAGGGATTGGTTGGTGGCCCTCATTTTGGAAGGTCTCCCCTGTAGGAGGGGAGTTGAGGGCATTGTTTTAACCTGTATCTGGAAGGACACGCAGCAGTATACCTGGATTTAGAGACTGAACGGGAATAATGAGAAAGAAGCAGGAGTCCCGCTTAAGATGCCAAACCCTGGGCAGCCAGGAGGGCGGTGGCAGGGATGATGGAGGTAGAATCCCACAGGGAGGTCGGAGCAAGGAGAGGAGGGAGGAGAGTGTTAAGAGAATCAAATAGACATCATGGGTGTTAAGATCGTTACAGATTGGGAGGGGCAGGAGAGTCCTAGCGGAAGGTCCCCGGGAGGAAACAGGAAAGCCGGGGGAGGATCAGGTGGCTAATAGAAAGTTTGCATTAGGTTTGGCAATTCTAGTGCGTTTCGTGGCGGCGGAACAGTTTTCATAGGCCAGGTGGACGTGCCTTCTGTCACCAGGCTAGTGTGCACCTGTGATTCTCAAAGCGCATGGTCTGCAGGCTGGCAGCATCAGCATTACCTGGGAGAGAGTGGACGTGGGGCCCACAATCTGGGGGCCTTTCAAGCCTTGTGATGGCTTCTCACGGATGCTCAAGTTGGCAGTCATTCTCCTGGGTCGTTGGTTTTGCACATGAGGAAACCGAGTTCTAGAATTGGAACCCAGGTCTCTCTTCCCTCCAGGCTACTATTTTCTTTACGCTTTCCATCTGTTTATAAGTGCTTGCTCATAGTATGTGTGTGTTTAGCGTTTATTTTTGGGGGCGGGCGTGAGCCGGGGGAGGGGCAAAGAGGGGTTTGGGGGACAGAGGATCCGAAGTGGGCTCTGTGCTGACAGCCACGAGCCTGATGCATGCGGGGCCCGAACTCACGAACTGGGAGATCGTGACCCGAGCCAAAGGTGGATGCTCAACCTACTGAGCCACCCAGGCGCCCCGAACTGGTTTTGAGTACATAGTCTGTGCTAGACCCCAGGCTGTTGTGTCAGGAACACAGAGATGATAGGGCACCCAGCAGGTACTCTGTGGTCACACCGACCCATCAGGATGGGATCTTTTTTTTAACAACCTCTGTGCCTAAGGTGTATCACTTAGGAATGTTTGTGTGAATACTTTGTAGGCCACTTGGAGAAGAGAATATGTGCAAGAAACACGTATTTTGTGGCCTGCCACATAGTGGTATCCATTCATTGTTAGTGCAAAGTGCTAATGGAGGGGGAAACCGACATTGGCCTTGTTTCTGGAGACCCGTGCCTGTAATGACCTGGCACAGAGCACTTCCGGGTGGTCGTTCGGTCTGGAGAGGGCTGGATGGTAATGAGAAAAGGGGACAAGTACGTATTAGAACAAATGTGGCACAGTGTCCATTTATATGTTCAATCCAAGGACAGGGTTTATTTGAACTGTTTGAAAATAACTTGGTCATTTGAAATAGCTTTCATAAATTTGAAAAGTTTGCATAAAATGGCCAAATTCAACCTACTGGCTTGTCATGTAGCCTGGCCAGTCAGTCCGTCCCCTGGGCACGTATATTCGCTTACACTTATTTTCTGGATGGGGGCGCTGCTGAGCCAGGAAATCCAGCAAACCCCAGCTATTGGTCAAACTCCTAAAATGACCCCAACACTGGGGAAGAAACAGATGGGTAAAAATTGCCTCCCCTGCCCCCCCGCCGCGGCTCAAGGCCCACAACCCTTGACTGGTCCTGGCAGGAGGTGGGGGGCAGGAATCCACCTCAGTGGTTTGGGTCACTCTGTTGGTGCTTGGAAACTGGCTGGTGGAAGATGGGGCTTTTTTTTTGTCTAGTCTTAATTCTGGAGGAATTGTTCTGTAGGAGATTCCTTAGAAAATGACTTGAAGGCATACTAACGTGTTATGTCTTCAGGGCTTACTTGTAGACTCAAAAGTCTCCACCCCCTGGATTTCCTATATGTTCCCTGCAAAACTGCAAGGCCACTGTAGCAAGGAGGACTGAGACCGGTTTTCCAGAGAGCTATATATAGGGGTGGCTATTTGCAGTTCACATCGTTCTCCCCTACTTGAGACGCGGATTCTTGTGCAAAGTATTGAATATTCCAGAATTTTCCTGCTAAGCTGAGCATAAAGGTACCTATTTTGAGGAGTCTCGGGGACCGTGTGGAAATGCAGGAGGAAGTAACACACAGTCCTTGAAACCCCATCCAATTAAGTGCAAATGTGTGCTCTAGAATTTCCCGTGATGATGGAAACCTTCTGTAGCTGTGTTGTCCGTTTTAGGGGAGACATGTGGCTGTTGAGCCCTTGAAATGTGTCTAGTGCAACTTAGAGCATCGTTTTTAATTAATTGTAAATAGCCACATGGCCGTTCGGTTAGTGCAGGTTTAGAATATGCCATTTGGGGAAAATTTTGTTGGGGGGGGGAGTGTATTCTTCAGATAGGAAGGCTTTAATGATGAAAAAATCCAAATCCGTTAGGAGTCCTTTGGGAACCTGCTTGTTAAGAACGTATTCCCAAATGACGTCCTTGTGGAGTCCCCGTCCCCACTGCTGATGCCGAGTCGTTCCCTCATTCTGATGGGTATTTCCAAAGACCCTGGTCAAGTATTTCCTTGTAACTTGATTTTCTTTTCTTTCCCCACTCCCTACACCGAAGATGGTCAACCCAGATTTCTGCTGGATTCTTGGAGATAACCCTGCTGTAGATCTTGGGCCTTTTTGATGTTGTCGAGACCCCAGACTGTCAGAGGAAGGGCTGCAGGAAGGTGGAACCCTGTGTTGCTGGCCCTCTGTGCTGTTCCCTGGCTGTGCCGTTTAACCATGAACGTGGGGATGTTGCAGCCCATGCTGTTGCTGCCTTGACAACAGCAATGTCTGACATGCTCAGACGCAAAAGAGCTGACTTGGCAGCTGCCCAGCAGATTTTTATAAAGGCTCAGTTGGTGGCCGGAGAATCAGGCTGTCAGAGTTGTGTTATGCAATAAATCGTTTTGAGCAGAAGTTCTTAATCCAATTTCAGCTGTGGCTTTTTTTTTTTTTTAATATAAATAGGCGGTAATCAAAGATAAGTACACATTATTTAATGGGAGTTTGGAAGAAGTAAAACTCTTCCTTGCATAAGCATTTTTAGGCTGTTTGCTTTATCCCAGGAAGCGTGTCTCTGGGAGAAAATTTGCTGCTGGAAGTGCTTTTCATTTAAAGTCACGGCGGAGCAACATCCTTCACAAGTTCAGGAAGTCCGTGGTTTCCTGGCCACTTGTCTTTCTAGATGTGAATATTGCTCTGATCCTTCTTTGCTGTTTTGAATATTGATAGTTGATCCAGTTCATGGAATTGACAGAAAGTGGATCGGCATCAAATGGATTTGTGAGAGTCTTGTAACGGAGAAAACGCCTTTTGTTAAAAGGGAAGAAATGTTAGTTTTAGCCTAAGTTCAACCGCTCACATTTTTCTTCAGTGTTTTCTCTTCCTTATTTTTGGCTTCATAAATCCTTGTTTATGTTGAATCCGTGCCAAGAAGTCAACAACACTCCCTCCCCCCCTCCCCCCCACACCTTTTTTTGGAGGGGGGGATGCTTTCATTGTTCTCTTCCCAAACTGTTGATAGAAGAGGCTGGCATTTCAGACAACAACAAATTGTGTTAAGTAGGGCGACTTACCAGCAGGTATATGCAGAGCTGCTTCTGAGAAGAAAAGGCATTCGTGGATAGGTTTCCAGTCCTTCTCCATGGAAAAAGGAAAGAAGATGCCATCAGGTTCTTCCTCCTCCCCTCCCTCACCAACCCGGTCTTTCAGATTTTGCCTCCTTATTGTTTGGCTCTGTGTGTTTGTCAGATTCCTCCCTCTTCCTCCTCCCTCCCCGCGGCGCCCCCCCCCCCCCAATGAAGTGTTTAGTTCTTGTTAATACAACTTAGAGGGGAGGGGTGAGTATTGGAATATGGGCATTGTGCGCCACAGTTTCATTTTTTATTTTATTAATTTATTTTTCATGTTTATTTTTGAGGGAGAGTTTGAACAGGGTGGGGCAGAGGTGGGGGGGAGCGTCTAGATCCGAAGCGGGCTCTGTGCCAACAGCAGAAAGCCTGATCTGGTGCTTGAACTCCTGAACCCAGAGATCATGAGCTGAGCCGAAGTCAGAGTCAGACAGATGCTTAACCGACTGGGCCACCCAGTTGCGCGCCTCTCTCTCTCTCTCTCTCTCTCTCTCTCTCTCTCTCTCTCTCTTTTTTTTTTTTTTTTTAATGTTTACTTATTTTGAGAGGGAGAAAGGGTGGGGGGGGGAAGGGGGGAAGAGACAGTGTGAGCAGTGAAGGGGCAGAGAGGGAGAGAGAGAATCTCCAGCAGGGTCCACGTTCTCCACACAGAGCCCGGTGTAGGGCTCAACTTGGGAACCTTCAGATCCTGACCCGGGCCAGAATGAAGAGCCCAGGAGCCTCACAGACTCAACTGACTAAGCCACCCAGGGTGCTCCATCACTTCATTTTCATTTAAAAAGGGCTGGAAAGTCACAAATCCCTCCATTCCCGAGGCCTGGACAAGGTGGATAGAGATAGGATATGTACACGGGGAGGTGGCGTTGGTTTAACTCTTCCGGTAGCTCCTGTCATCCAAACATGAATCCTGTCTTCGCACTTGTATAAGCTATACTACGGTGGTTTCGTGTTCGAAGGTCTTCCTACCTGTGAATGTGAGTGAACATTCTCTTCCCTCCCAATCTGTCCCCCCTCCCCCACGCTACTTACCATGAGGAACAGTTGACTTCCTGTGCCCCGTCCCTGTGGAAGCAGGAGTGATTTCTCTGGAACGTAACGCCATCTTTAATGGTGCCTGTCCTTAGGGATTAACCTCCGCCCCCCCCCCCCCAGCAGGCTGACCTTTAAAACCTTGGTGGGAGGTTCTGGATGTCCGTTTGAAACACAGGTGTGTATCACACTGCATTCCTAGTTGGCTTTATTTTTATTTGGTGATGTGGTTCAAAATGATCTCTGCTGTTAGACCTCATTGCTTCCTACCTCCTGGAAGGGACCTAGTATAATTGGTTGGTTGACCTGTGCCCCAGTTTCCACCAGTTGTTCCTGTATCATTATTTATGATGTCCTTGGTTGGGATGATAAATTACTTGGTCACTCTATCTGTGATGCTTAAATCTCTTCTTACTCAGTTTGCTCACAAGTGATAGGAAATGAAGTACCTCCCATTGGATGGGTCCTATTTCGTTTTTAAAATAATGGTAATGGCTAGCAGGGCGCCTGGGTGGCGCAGTCGGTTAAGCGTCCGACTTCAGCCAGGTCACGATCTCGCGGTCCGTGAGTTCGAGCCCCGCGTCGGGCTCTGGGCTGATGGCTCGGAGCCTGGAGCCTGCTTCCGATTCTGTGTCTCCCTCTCTCTCTGCCCCTCCCCCGTTCATGCTCTGTCTCTCTCTGTCCCAAAAATAAACGTTAAAAAAAAAAAAATAAAATAATGGTAATGGCTAGAAAAAGGTTTTTAAAAACCCGAAATGTTTCCCTCTAATCCATGCATTTCCATCTTTGTCTCCCCTTCTCCTAAGTCAAGATGGCCAGAATTTAAAGCCGTAACAAGCAGTCAGACCTGGACAGATTGCATAAGGATGCCTTGAGAGATGACCTTAGAACTGAGGTAGTTGTAGAGACCAGTAATAATCCCTCCCCTTTCTGTTCTTTTACCGGCCTCCAGCTAGAGCTGCTCATGGATTGTTTTTTCATATAACATTTACATTCACCTCTTGAAACGAGTAATCTTAACGTTGCTACCAATTAGGAGTCATTGGGAGTTACATGTGTGACGTTTTCTCCCTGAGATTAAATTACTGAGTTTTGAAACTTTGCTTTGGGCACCTGCCCTCTAACGTGGACCAGTTGACCTCACATGGCAGCTCTCGTTTCTCTCCAGCTGTGTGACCTTTTGGGCAAGACCTTGAAACTCACCTCTTTTTTTTTAAAGATACTTGTGATGTCTTCCTTTCCCACCCATTTTAAACTAAAAGGAGGTGGTAGCAGGCTTTGCAAATCTTCAACCTGGATGTGAGCTTTGGGGTATGGTCAGGTGATGCCATCCCCCACAAGTGTGGGGTCTTCATGCGCTAGGCTGGCGCTCCCATGTTCTCACGTGTCTTATTATGAGACTTGGAGCCATTACGGGTCTTTGGTTTTTTTTCCTTCAATAAAAGATGATGACCATAAGCATTTCAAGTTTAATTCCTGACCAGCTGCCATTTTTGATGAGAGATTCTCCAGTTATTTCAAAGAATGGCAGAGATTTTTCAAGTGATAAGAAATCCCTGTCACTTCTGCATTTTTTTTTCACTTTTACTTCGTAAAGCCTTAATGCTCAATTTTCCATTTGCTGAAGAAAGTGACTTTTAGTAGCCAGAATAGTAAAGTGAATCTAGATCCTTGTGATTTGTTGTTGTTGTTCTTTTTCTTAAAATTGGGTCAGGAGACCCAGATATTCTTATTTATAGCAGTATTTGCAGAGCATTTTGTTGTGTGGTTGGGGAACTACAGGTTAAGGAATTAGGGGATGGGAACGAGGGAAGGTGGTATGTTTGGTTGTTTGGGGGCTTGAATTGTGCTTCCCCAATAATGGGGTGAAATGTAAAAACTCAGAGGTCTTAATGACACCCCAATGGCAAGAGGTTAAAAAAATCTTTAAGGAAATTCATGAAAAGAACTTGACACACTTGGGAGGTGCCTGGGTAGCTCAGTTCGTTAAGCATCTGACTCTTGGTTTCAGCTCAGGTCATGATCTCACGGTTCATGAGTTCCAGCCCCACATTGGGCTTCATGATGACAGCGTGGAGCCTGCTTGGGATTCTCTCTATCCCTCTCTTTCTCTGCTCCTCTCCTGCTGGTGTGTGCGCTCTCCCTCTCTCTCTCTCTCTCAAATAAAAACTTAAAACCTGATACACTCTGGGTGGCTGAATTTGTATCAGAATAAAGCCACTGGACTCCTGACAGTGGCTACAGCCTCTCTTTGTCGTCTTTTATTAAGCTGACCAGTAAACCAGAAGGGACTAGTTACTTGGTTTTAGGGGAGCATCCCAAAGGAATCCAGGAAAGGATCTCTCTCTGTTCAGTGCCACACCGTCCAATCTTCCATGATTCCATCTGCCCAGAGAGGCACGTGGCCTGAAGGTGTCTAGGGAAGGTCGGAGGGGATTATTTGGAATTGTCAACTCGGAGGCATGAGTGGAATATCAGTTGATTTGAAAATTGTGATTTGGGAATGTATAATTGAATATAGCGGGTGGGAGGGGGAACAGAATGGGAGAGTCCTGAGTGATAGAGAGGAAGCGGGGGAGCCTGTGCAGCTGGAGCTGGAGAGAATTGTTTTGTTGAAGGAATTAGTCAGTATTTAGCTCAAGGTACGGGACTCTGGCAGGGTCATTAGGTTTGGGCCCTATGAGGCCACGTGGATTTCCAGATGGGTGCCATTTTCTTGTAGGGAACTAGGTGGATTGAGTAGGAGGGCTCTAGTATGTTGGCAAGCTTACTGCTGAGAGAGAGAGAGTGAGAGAGAGGGAGGGAGGGAGGGAGAGAAGGGTAGCCAGCCCTTTTGGATTAGCACTGTGGGGACTGTTTTATGGGGGTAGCTGTAATTTACATGAAGAAAACAATAGAGATTTCATGCACTCCACTTAAAATGCCCTGGATGTTCGTAAGGTTAGGGACAGGCAGGCCATATGTGGGTAAACCCAGTGGGAAGCGAGCTGGCACTTGAGTCTTATGTTTCCAGAAAGGTTTATCGAGCTCTTACTCTAGCAGGCTTGTCCTAGGGGCTGGGATATATATACATAGTGAACAGGATTTCCTGACCCCATGCCGCCATTGTTTAAATGGCTGATGAAATTGGTTAAATGACTATTGAAGGGGTGGGGGGGGGGGGAATAAAAAAACCATAAACTCTTAGAGAAGTGTTCATGATCGTTCTGTCAGGGCTGTTTCGTAGAGCACTCCGTACTGGACTGTTCTGAGTGACCGTTAAGGACCCGAGGTACCTTCTTGTAGACTTTCTGTGACCTACAACTTGGGCATTCAGCCCTGTGTTGCCCCCTCATTGGGTGAAGGCTACACTTGGGCTTTCTGCATCAGGCAGCTTCACAAAGGGGGAGTTCCAGCCTCTCCTGGCTTAGGATAGGGTGACTCATCATGACCCCGCAGCTGTGAAAAGCAGCCTGAGTTTTAATTTCTGAATTATGACCTCCTCATTGAGCTTTTGGAAACAGAACAGAATCCCTTATTACCTTATTGTGTCTCGCTTCAACACCGAGGGAGGCGACCAGGCTTGACCAGCACGGTACGTTATATAAAAGAACTCTTGTGTTTCCAAAAAAAAAGTTTGCCTTTTTTTTTTTTTTTAAATGTCTAGAATTTGAAACCCCATAATCTGGGTCATGCGTTTGCTTCTCCTGTAGTTAAAGTACTTTATAGGTTTCATGAAGCGTCTTTTGTCAGTAAGTGAACCTTAAATGCATCTTCCTTTGCGGGCGGTTTCATCTCCCATGGTTTATGTTTTAATTAGACACTAGTTGTAGGGGGTATAATTCTCTTGTGCGGAGGCCCGAAGTCAGAACGAAGCCACCAGTCTGAACACGATGCAGTAAATCATTGCAGGCATTTTTGCATTGGAAGCTATTTGGGGGTTTTATCATTTACAAACTGTGGGTGTGAGGAGATAATAGTCTGTAATCACATCGGCGTTACATGAGAATAGGACTCTGAGCATGAAGAAGAGAATTCTGCCAGGCCGCCTTACCTGGCTGCTGAGAAACGATGAGATTGCAGCCGCACTGTGTTGAACTTGAGGAGGAGTTAAAGTTTATCATCCCAGTTGCAACGGATCAGCTAGAGGAGCCGGTGGAACAGCGAATTCTTTTTCTTTTGTGCCTTTTGTGCGTCGTATGGGTCAGTCCTCTGCCTCTTTTTTTACTCAGATTGGTTATTTGGGCTTTGCAAACGGGGTCTGGTCAGGTGCTTCATTTTTCTGTTTGTTAACCGTGTAAATTGGGAGGTAGAGAGCGACTTGTTCGCGGCTCCAGCTTTTCAGAGCAGAGGGGCCTCCCTTCTGGACATGGCCCCGGCCAGTGAGCACCCAGGCCTCCGGCTCGTCTGTAAGCGCCTGTGGTCCTTCTGTACTAGAGGTTAGGCGGTCGGGGTGCAGCCGGGGCGCCCTTCCTGCTCTGGCTCCAGCAGAGTCAGCCAGGAGAGAGATTCCATGGGCTTCTGAGGCAATTCACTGGCTTCTTTCAGCCCTTGGGTTCGAACCTCGACCCCCCCCCCCCCCCCCCCCCCCCACCACCCTGGTCTGGTTTAGTAGAGCTCTCCTGCCTCTCAGGGAACAACGGCCAGGAAGACAGGATGTGCCTCCTTCCTCTGGAGCTACCGGAAATCTCAGTTGGCAGATGGGCAGGCGTGAAGGGTGTCATGGGGCAGGTGGAAATCCCAGCTCTTCTTTCCCAGGGCCCTCTTTCCCCTTAGTACGGAAGACGGAGGATGGCTCTCTTTCTGGGAAAATCCTGGAAGCTTAACCAGAGTGCAGCTTCAAGTTATTTAGGGCTTAGAGTCTCTGTGTGGTTGGATTTCTAAGATGTAGTTTGTGTTGACGCAGAATTTAGGAGTTTAAGAGCTGGAAAAGACCTCCGGTCATCTGGCTCCCTTACCTAGTCCCAGGGAGCTTTTACGGGAGGAGAAACCAGTTCTGTCGGACATGCAGGACAACAGTGCCGGCTTGACCTTTGAGGTCTTCCGTTTGAGCAAAAGGAACCCGAAGTATCCAAGATTCACCTTCCTGCATTTGCCCAGGGCATTAATATTTGCCTTGATCTCCTAAGGCCCCAAGGATCTGAGAAGCTCCGATCCTTCGTTCTCTAAGTTGAACTATTATCAAATGCTTTCTATTATATTATATATATTATATATTATAATAATTACTAATGTATTATTTATATTATATTATATTATATTATATTATATTATATTATATTATATTAAACTATTATCAAATGAACTATTATCAAAAGTCTTTGAAGCAAGGATGTGAACATAAGGACTTCTTCGATTAGCAGACGGTAGGCAGGTATCCATAGGAGAGAATCTAGGACTGTCTTTAGCCGTGGGAGTCGGCGCTTTAAGCCTTACAGACCTTCTTGCTGGTTCCCTGAGACCATTGCCTCCACTTCATCCTGGTACCCACCATCTCCGTGTTTCCAGATGTAGCTTCTGGTCTCCCTGCTGGTTGGCGCCCTCCCCTCCTCCTCTTGGCGCTTCTGGATTGTCCTCTGTTTTTCTGTGGCCACTACTGGAATGGCTGGGATGGTCTCTGGCCTGGCTGCTGGTTGTTGGGATTTTCCCCACCCCCACCCGCCCGACCTGGCCTTCCCTTGTTCTGTTCCTCTCCAGAACTTGCATTGCATCTGATACCACAGACCTAAGGGAGCCACGCTAATTAGACCTTCAAGACCTGTTATTAACCTGTGTGTATTTCTTCTTCTTCTTTTGTTTTCTTTATGTCACCCCTTCCCAAACCTCCTGCCCCTGCCTCCCAGTTCTCTCTGCTCCACCAGGATCCATTGCCCTTTTCTGCTGTGCTCTGTCTCTCTCATTCAGGGCTCATTTCCTTAAGAGGTCAGTACAGATCCAATTTCACTTCTTCTGACCGAATTGTAAATTCTTTGAAGGCAGCACCAACCCCCTAGCCCCCAGTGCCAACGGCAGCAGTTTCTAAAAGAGTGCGGCGCATGTGTGTGAGGCAGCACACGTCCCAGAATTCCTCAGACACTCCAGCACAGTGGTTCATTACGCCTGTGCTTTTGGGGGTACGGACTCCTGTTTCGAAATGTTGCCAGGCATATAGAACTCGAGTATTATTGGTTAATGAGGGTATGTGGGCGTAAAGGTTTGTAAAGGAGGCGAGCTGGTGGCCGTCTTTCCACCCCCTTTTGTGGTCCGTGGGTTAGCTTTTCTGGGGACTCTCCAGACGTCAGGAAGGTCCTGCTGAATGAACCATTACCACAGGATGATGTGATCCCCTGGAAGTGCCTCTCACTCTGATACTTGGAGTTTTCTTGCACGTTTCTTTTGATTCTTCATATTTACTTGCTTTTTGTGTTAAGTGCGTTCCCTTCTCTCTTTCCTGTTTCTGCAGGATGACAGCGATGGGATTCCATGGTCAGAAGAAAGAGTGGTGCGGAAAGTCCTCTATCTGTCTCTGAAGGAGTTCAAGAATGCCCAGAAGAGGCAGCACGGGGAAGGCATTGCTGGGAGCCTGAAGACCGTGAATGGTGAGTCGACTGTCTTGTTGGAATTGGATGATGTCTTCGGGCACGGCCTTGTTTCTGAATCGGATGTGATCTGGGCGGCTTGTGCTTCTCGGGCTAGGCCCCTCTTGGCAGTTATTTTGGACATCCTACTGGGTTTATAGATTCATTTCTTTTATGCTCCTTTATATGCTGTGTAATATAATTTGCAGGGTGCCTTAATTAGTCTGGTCCCTGTAGATAAGACCAGGGCCGTGATCTGATTTCTACTAGGTCCTGGGTTGAACGTAGAGTCTGTCTTAACAGGTGTTTCTGTGGATCTCTGCCTTTCTACTTTGCTGCGATGTGGGGTGGTTCTCCCCTGATCGTCTTAGGGAACCAGTAAGAAGGTTTGTAAGGTTTAAAGTGCTGATTCCCACAACTGAGGGCAGTCCTAGATTCTCTCCTCTGGATACCTCCCTACTGTCTGCTGGTTCTTCTCCCCTGATTGTATAGGAAGCAGCTTAGACCTACCATTTGCCTCCTACCCTTCCTGCTCTCTGGCTCATAGCCTCCTAAGTACCTGCTTCCTTGTTGATCAGGCCGGGCAGGTTGTTATGTGGAGGCTGGTATACGGTGGCATAGAATGCCTGAGCCTGTGGAAGTGCACCTGTATGATTATCAGATGGATCCTTGAAGCCTGGAGGGAAACTCGCTCTTCCCCGAGTTTATTCTGATGTCTCTTTGGAACAGGGTTAGCATGGTGGAATTGGAACCCTCCGATGATCATAACCGAGCTTCTGGTCACGGTCTGTATTTCGTTGCAGGGGATGTGGTCGTGGTGACATCCCAGGCTCTGTCCAACTTTGTTCGTCCTTTCAGAATTACAGAGAAATGTGAATGAATCGATCGTGTTCTGGTTTGTACCTGCTTGGAGCAAGCAGATAAGGAAGAGGGGATTGTTCTGTTTCAGAGTCTTTGCTCTGGTCATGGGGTAATAGAGGCATTTGGAGGGTATTTGGCAGCATGCCAGGGTGCAGGGTGACAGGTTCACTTAGGGCCTCCAGTTTCTTTCCATTCTGCTTAGTTGTACGGTGGGTTGTCTGGGAGCCTCTTCTTGGAACCAGTGCTTACAGGCGGGACCTGTTGCCACTCTGTTTGCACAGAGCCATGGCAGTGCTTTCGGAGACGATGCCCTCCCTGCCACTGCCGCCGCCCCCCCCCCCCCCCCCCCCCGTCTGTCCTGTCTGCTTCTGCTTCTAGTACTGTGTGACTTGAAACCAGAAGCCCCTGAAGTCTGAGCCAACATGCGTGGGAAGGCCCCCCCCCGCCCCGCCGGCTTTTGTTTTTGAATCCAAAGGTAGAAGGTAAGTTGTAGAATGTGTTGTCACAGGTATAGAATCTGCAGCCACGTGTGATGTGATGTGATGTGATGTGATCATTTGTGTTCTCGGCTTCACAGTGAAGATGGTGATTTGCTTTACGTTTTTTATCCGGGGCGGGGAGAGAACGTCCCTGAGTCCTGGAGTTACAATAGAGCGCTAGCTGCTGGGGGTGTAGTTGTTACTGTTGTGATCAGGCGTGCTCTCGTTCTGCTATTTAGGAGGGGAGATGCCTTCGTGGTTTTTGGAATCCGTTAACAGAAAACAACCCAACGGAGAAAAATCAGCTTTTTGGACAAGTTAGCCGGGTGTCCAGGATTAAATCAAGGTGGAATTTAGGTGACGATCTTTACCTTTTGTTCTTTTAAGAGGGAACCTGCCCTGCCAGCTAGCTGACCACACGTAGCTCTCGTTTTCTGCCGCCCTTGTCAAGGGCTTGACGGTGCTGAGGAAGAGGTTCTGAGAAAAGTGGCAAAGACCGTGTTCTTGGGATCGTTGAAGACTTTATGAAACTAGTATAAGAGTTCGTTCAATAACAAAAAAGAGGCTTCTGTTGTAGTTCGTATTTCCTGCTGATAAAGACGGACTTGTCATTTTCTTGTTTAAGCACCAAGACCCCAAGGCGCCTCGCCTCTCTCTCTCTCTCTCTCTCTCTCTCTCTCTCTCTCTCTCTCTCGGTGGTGAAATTGCTGTGAATAGGCCTGTTTCCACTTCTTGTTGGTGTCAGTGGAGCCAATGGTCCGAGTCCACGTTTTTGTCGTTCTGTACCTTGGATTTCCATAGCTGTTCTGAGTAAACACGACTCTGTGTTTCAAGAATAATTTTCTTGAGGGCAGCCAACAGGTTGAGGTGTGCTTTGTCTTTGGGGGCGTCCCAGAGAGCTTGGGAGACCAGCAGCTCCTTCTCTGTAGGTCCTCAAACCTCAGCCGTGCTCTCCTAGGGGGCACGGTGCAGAGAAAGCAGAAAACATGGAGAGCGTCCCAGACTTTTTTGGCAGCTGAGGTTGGTGGTAGGATGATTGCAAGCAGCGTGGTGTGTGTGCACGCATGTGTGTGCCTGTGAGCATGTCCCCTGTTTGAATGGTTGCTTCGTACTCCTCGTGCATACTCTGCATGGTAGAATGATGACCTCGTCTTAAGCTGTGCACCGCACGCTGTCTTGGGGTTCTGCCCTGGGGGCAGATGAAAATAGGTTAGTAGGGGAGTAGGTTTTCACAGCCCTGCAAGGTGCATGTTTGTTTTTTGGTGTTTTGTTTTGGTGAGTTATCTAACCTTTTGAGATTTCTCTTGCAAAAACTGAACTCCATTGGTCCAGTGTTAATTGTCAGAGAAATTTGTCTGGCAGTACGGCTTTGAAGCTGCCCCGTTCAGAGCCCTTGTTAGGACACGGGCAAGGAAAGGGACGAGACGAGGATCAGAGCAGGTTCCTGTGCCCAGATTGGCGGGAGGGTTAGCTGCTGCCCCTGTGCCGCCGCCTCCCTCTTTTCATGCTTTGCAGCGGGGGATCTTGGGTACTGACCTACCTCCGAGACCCCTGCTCTTGTCAAATCTGTGAGCTGACCAAAATGTCCTTGTGGGGCTTTGTGAGTGCTCTGTGTGGTGGTGACTTCTGTAAGGTGACACGGCTGTCTGCAATGCGGTAGCAGAATTGGAATTACAACTCCAACCGCGGAGCTTTTGAATCCAGTACTTTGGAAGACAAGAGGGATGAAAAGGACACCGTATCTTTTTAACGGCGGTATTGAAAACACATCTTAATTTTCACTGGATCACTTTTCAGAGATGTTTCTGGGTTATCGGTCTCACTGGAGTTACTGGGGAAAATTCCACGTTCAAGTAATATTTTGTGTTCACAAATAGAATAGGCTTGCTGTACTGTTACCTAATTGGAGAACGGATTGACGTCACTTCGCCAAACCCTTGGCGTGCTAGAATGATGAACCAGCATCTCCTTCTTTGCCCTGCCCCCCCCCTTGTGAGGTGGGTGGGGTCTGGCGTCTGTTAACTGCACACAGACAGCGGCAGCTCCCAAGCTATGCTACCCTGTTTCTGTGGGTCTAGTGCAGTAGTAATAACCCAAGCAGGCACAAGATTGTAGGGAGACATCACATTTTATGTCCTAAAATCCATATTTGCCATCAACCTTTATTATGTCTGCAGTTCTAAAGTAACCAGGAATGAATATTTCTTTCTCTTTCCTTTTTTTTTTTTTTTTTAACCATTTATTGATCCATCCATCCTAGTAGGAGTGAACATGAGTCTTGAACGGCCTTGCGGATTGTCTGTGTAGGAACTGAAGCCCTCCTTGTGGCGTGTTGGTTATAGCTGGGCGTAGGAGAGGCGGTACTCCGATTTTTGCTGATTGTGAGAACCTTCTATCTGCTTCCTGCTGTAGATAATGCCACTTCTTCTGGCTGTTATAAATGAACAAAAGCATGGGGAAGGGCTGGCGGAGGCTGAGGCCTTGGCCACTCTTTGAGGGCCCTTGGCCCGCTGGGGCTGAAATTAGGGACATTTAAATAATAACATGCTGCACAAATGAGTACAGATAATTACACAGTAAGAGAGGGGAGCTATTAGCTGTATTTGAGTTTCATTTGCTTCCTATAAATGTCATCCGAGATCCAGCAAAAGCCCTCTGGCCAGCCAAAGAACCTTGAGTAGATTTAAGGGAAACTGGATCCTTTTTTCTTAGAACCTGACTGCGGTCGTGATGGGTAATCCGTACGTTGAGCCGTTACTGTTCTAGCACTTGATCTGTATTTCATGAATTTAGTCTTCAGAACAGACCATTCTTGTAGATGAGGGAGTGATACACGAGGGTGGATTAGCCGTCCATCTACGCGAGTGGTCCTCGGCAGCCAGACTTTTAAAGCTTGGCTTTCTGTGTCTTGACTTCATACCACCCCTTGGATAAACAGAAGTCACTTTGGAACCCTCTGTAAAGATAGGATTCCAGAAACTAAGAATTTGTAGGAGACCTTTTAAAAAACTTTTCCTAATAGCTGTTTCTTTTGAAGGAGAGCATGTAACCTCTTTTACTGGGAAGGAGACCTCCAAGGTGGGGAGTGGGGGGCAGGAGAAGTATGAACATGGGCATATTTGTGGTCTTTATTAGAGCTTATAATTGGGGGGTGGGGAATCAAAAGATGGGCACAGGTACGTTCATTTTTTTCACCTAGAGGTAGGGATTTGGATTTTTAATGCTGCTGTTGAACCACCAGGTTGACTCTCTCCATACAGTCCTGTCCTCACATGACAAGGAGCCTTTCTGGCAACAACTGCCGATTTGTAGGGAGGAGCTGAAGTTGGAAGTGCAGATAGAGAACTCTCCACACACCTGTTTTGTTTTGTTTCCCCCTTAAGGAGAAGAATTTTGGACTCCTTCAAAATCTTTTTATTTTTTTTATTATTTTTTTTATTTTTTTCAACGTTTTATTTATTTTTGAGACAGAGAGAGACAGAGCATGAATGGGGGAGGGGCAGAGAGAGAGGGAGACACAGAATCAGAAGCAGGCTCCGGGCTCTGAGCCATCAGCCCAGAGCCCGACGCGGGGCTCGAACTCACGGACCGCGAGATCGTGACCTGAGCTGAAGTCGGACGCTTAACCGACTGAGCCACCCAGGCGCCCCCAAAATCTTTTTTAATGTTTATTTTTGAGAGGAGAGAGCACACGCATGCATGTGCACAGTCGGGGGGAGGGAGGAAGGGAGGGAGGGAAGGAGAGAGAGAGAGAGAGAGAATCCACAGGTTCCAGGCTCAAACTGTCAGCACAGAGCCCCACGCGGGGCTCAAACTCCCAAACCCCCAACCGTGAGATCATGACCTGAGTCGAAACCAAGAGTCAGATCCTTAACTGACTGAGGCACCCAGGCACTCCTGGACTCCATCAACATCTTAAAGATTCCGGATGTTTTGTTTGTGGAATGAAACTCACACTTGCCCAAGTCCTGCGATTTCATTGTTCACAGCATAAGATAAAAATGCCTTGTGACTCAAAATGAAAAATCCAAGCACATTGTCCCATGAATGGCAGTTTATTTACACAGCTCTATTGAAAACACTGTCATGTGTCACAGTCGAATGGTTGTCTTCATCAACAGAGGGCCGGGGAGGGGGGTGTGGGGGGACACTTCTCCTTTCTGCTTTGGCCCCCAAGCGTTCACATCTAGCTATTCTAAGGATGGGCCCCACTTCAACAGGAAAGACCGTCTTGTTGTTTTCCTCCTGAAGAAAGTGGCTTAGGGGCTCCTGGGTGGCTCAGTGTGTTGAGCCTCCGACTTCGCCTTGGGTCATGATCTCGCAGTTCGTGAGTTCGAGCCCGGGGTCAGGCTCTGTGCTGACAGCTCGGACCCTGGAGCCTGTCTTCAGATTCTAGGTCTCTGTCTCTTCCCCTCCCCTCCTCGTGCCTTGTCTGTCTCTCTCTCTCTCTCTCTCTCTCTCTCTCTCTCTCAAAAATATTAAAAAGAATTAAAAAAGACAAGAAAGTGGATTATCCCACTGCTTTGTCCAAATGGAAATGCCGATGTGTAAGTGCCAGTCCTCTGTAAGCTGTGGGGACCACCAGGCTGCCCCCCGGCAGCTGCTGAGGGTTTGGGTTTCTGGAACACATCAACCTTGGAGACTTTTCTTACTTGTCTCCCCCAATGTAGGAGCTGACACTCCCAAGTGAAAGAAGCGGGCCGACAGGAAGGGTAAATACACTTCACTGAAAACAAATTTATGCTTTGTTAGAAAATAAAAGCTACATTTTATTCTTGCAAATGGGAGAGTTGAAAAGGCTTGAGTGGCTCACGGGTGGCTCGGTGGGTTAAGTGTCTGACTCTTGGGTTCTGCTCACGTCATGATCCCCTGGTTCATGAGTTCAAGTCCTGCGTTGGGCTCCCCACTGATGGCACTGAGGCTGCTTGGGATTGTCTCTCTCTGTCTCTCTCTGTCTCTGTCTCTCTCTCTCTGCCCCTACCTCGCTCACTCACGTTCTCTTTCTCTTGATCTGAAAATAAACTTCGCCAAAAAAAAAAGGAGGGGAGGGCTTGAGGGGCCCCTGGGTGGCTCAGTGTGTTAAGTGTCCAACTTCAGCTCAAGTCATGATCTTGGAGTTCATGAGTTCTAGCCCCGCATCGGGCTCTGTGCTGACATCTCAGAGCCTGGAGCCAGTTTCGGATTCTGTGTCTGTCTGTCTGTCTGTCTGTCTGTCTCTCTCTCTCTCTCTCTCTCAAAAATATTAAAAAAAAAAAAAAAGGGCTTGATGTCTTTCTCTGTGGCTGTGGTATAGTCACTGTAAGACCTGAGTGTGATGCACATGGGACATTTCTTGATAGAGCTCATACTGGTTGATACTCCATTGAGTCTAGAATGTAGGTGGTTTTGTGAGTAATAACATGGAATTCAAGTTGGTCTTCTTTCCTGTCACTTTGTGCATGGGGCCCCTTGCGCCCCCCCCCCCCCCCCCCATTTCTGTCAGCCTGCCTCCTCTGTCAGCTCTGTCCCAGATTCAGTCATCCTCATCACATCTTGGGCTGTTTTAAGAGGAAGGGCCTAGGATGGGGTGGGAGGGTGGTATGCAGTTATGGGGGTGGTGGTTCTTTCTGCTGGTCTCCGTTCTTAAGAAGCCCAGCGTTGAGAGGTCCTGAGGGCAAAAGGGCAGAAATCTGCTGTGGTCCTTTTCTCATCTCTCCAAGGGCATCAGTCTGGAAGATCTCCCTCTTCCTTATTTACTTCTGGGCTGGATGATTGCCATCAGTAAACAAAACATGTTGTAGTTTCGCTCATAATAAAATAATCCTCTGCCGATCTTGTTATCTCCCTCCTGCTATTCATCTCTTTATTGCAGGGTTCCTGGTAGAAAATGTCTAAGCAGTCTGTCTCCCTCTACTATTTATATTCTTGTTAATATCCTTTCCCCTTTCGTACTCCTTTGAACCCTTAGAATGAGGCCACGACTAAGGCTTAATAATGACCTCCGTTGCCAAGTCCGTTGACCAAGTTTCTGGTCAGCGCCTTGTTTACCCCCATGGCAGCATTTGACATGATTGAACCTGTCCTAAACTCCACTTGCCTACTTGCCTTCTCCACTTTGATTTCTTGGGAAGGCCTTATGAACATGAGGGGTCCCTAAGCCAACTCTGTCTCCACCACCTGTCCTCTGCTCTGCCTGTCTTCCCCTGGTCAGTAAACGCCAATTCCATTCTTCTGGTTACTTTGGCCTAAACCTTGGAATTAGCTGTATTTCTCTGATGTTCCCACACTTTGCATTCTGTCCTTTAGCAAAACCTGTTCCAAAACTGCATTTGCACTACTGCCTCCTAGTCTGTAACCTCCAGCTTGGGCTTGGATCCCTATGCCCCCTCAGCCTCTGCCTTTTTACCCCACCAGGAGGTGGCCAGAACCGTCATTTATAAATGCAGATTAGCGATGCTCTGTTCCTGCAGCGTCTCCCTGCCTCTTAGCATGATCAGCTGATGGGGGCCACAGTATCTGTCAGGTCTCCTTACCACTGTCCCCCCTAATTTGGCCTCCTCGCTGTTCAAACCCACCAGAATTCTTGTGCTTTCTGCTCCTTCTAGTTCCCTTTAGATAACTGTGTGCTTGATCCCTGCCTGAATTTCAGGTTCCTGCTCAAACCTGGAGGTTTGAACCGGAGCATCCTTCTTGAACATCTTCTTGAAACTTTGTTGGATACCCTTTTGCTTTTTTGCCTCGTAATATTTCTCTGCATAGAATTTCTGTCTGCGGGACATTGTATTCTTGTTGTTTGCTGGTGGTAAGTGCTCTCCCCACGACAGACAGAAAGTCCACGAGAGAAAAGCTCCGTCACCATTCACTGCTGCTGTCTGCACGCCTGGGTTCTCCGTAGCGTGTGTGGAGCGTGGATCCGTGTGCAGACACCTCTCTGCCCGCTGGCCATTCCCACTCCCCCTCCAGCACCCTCTGCCGCGCCATGGATATGCTCCTGTCTGTTTAGGGCTTGAGTGTCCCACATGTGACTCTGGGTTTTATTCTGGAAATGTACACACCTACTCCCTGGATCACAGCCCACGCTGGTTTCCCTGTCCCCAAAATGCATATTCATAATTGTGATACCCTTGTCTTATCGTAAAGATTCCTGGAATCGGATCACCCTTGTACCCTTTCTTAACCACATTTGCGGAATGCCTATTCAGGTATGAGATATGTTGCTTGGAAGTTTAAATTAAAATTGGGCTTTTCTTTGTTTGTTTTGAGAGGCTGAGAGATCAGGGGAGGGGCAGAGAGAGAAGGGGAGGGAGAGAATCCCAAGCTGGCTCCGCACTGTCAGTACAGAGCCTGATGTGGGGCTCAAACCCCCGAGCCATGAGACCGTGAGCCAAAGTCAGACGTCAACCAACTGAGCCACACAGGTGCCCCTAAAATGAGGCTTTTAAGAAATAAGTTACTGCTTCTAATCTCATAACTTTATTGCAACCTATTACTGTCTGGTTCTTTGGGTTTGTAGAGGGTCTCCAGTGTTCCACAGCTTGTACAAGACTGCATAGCGAATCAGGACTTGACCCCAGAACTGGACTCCAGTCTTGCATACCGCTCCCTCCCCCCCACTTTATTTTTTGAGGAAAAGAATACGCCGCGTGAAATCACACATCTTACTCGTACAGTTCGATGTATTTATTTAAAAAAAAATTTTTTTTTTTACATTTATTTATTTTTGAGAAATAGAGTGAGACAAAGTGTGAGTGGGGGAGGGGCAGAGAGAGAGGGAGACACAGAATCCGAAGCAGGCTCCAGGCTCTGAGCTGTCTGCACAGAGCCCGACACGGGGCTCCAACTCACACACCGTGAGATCATGACCTGAGCTGAAGTCGGATGCTCAACCGACTGAGCCACCCAGGCACCCCCAGTTCGATGTATTTAAAAAAGCTCATATACCCACGTGACCAGTGCTCCAGTGTAGACCCAGGGCTTTCCCACCAGGCCAGAAATGTTGCTCCCTCCCTTTCCATTTCATTTGACTTCTTTTAAAGTATGCGTTCATTTGAGGTTTGTCACCATGGCTGTCTTGATTTTTTTTTTTTTTTCCACGAGCTTTTATGATGATATGTGGGTTTATGGTGTTTCCCCAGAATGTACCAGATGCCTGAGAGTGTCTGTGGAGACTTGAAGGGTCCCCAAAGCCAGTGGCTCACGTGTGTCCAGTATGCAACTCTTAGAAGCTCTGGCTTGGGGGCACGAATAAGAGTCCTACAACTGGACATGGTCACAAAAGATCTTCACTGGCTCGTGGTGGCATTCGTGGGCCAGATTTTTTTAAAAATTTATTTAAATGTTTTTATTTCTTGGAGTGAGAGACTGTGCACAAACAGAGAAGGAGCAGGGAGAGAGAGGGGGGAGCAGAGGATCTGAAGCAGGTTCTGTGCTGAGAGCAGAGAGCCCGAAGTGGGGCTCAAACTCCTAAACCGCGAGATCATGACCTGAGCTGAAGTTGGACGGTTAACTGACAGAGCCCCCCAGGTGCCCCAGACAGATTCTCTGTCTTGAACCAGCATTAAAGTTTTGGTTCTCAGCTGTGTGCAAGTCCAGACCACAGTGGCCTTTTCAACAGCTCTTCTGCTTCTCCCGTTCGGTGTCCCCTCTTTCCGGTAGTGCCATTCTGCGAGCGTTAAGAAATCTTGGCCTTGGTGATAGAATTCAAGAAATTCTGGAATAGGTGTTCCAGACCTGGCTTTCCTCCAAAGGCGAGCTAAAGAGGCATCCATAGGGCCATACCCCTTCTCTGCCAAGTAAGTGTGTTTTCAGTTAGAGGGATTCTTGTCCACAGCCCGTGAGTTGTCCCATGGCCTTGAGGGTGCAGAAACATAGGGTGATGGCACGGGAGGATTGCTCACTTGTGTTCATTTTCTTGTGGCTGTGGCAGAAGTCTGTATTAGTCAGCTCGGGCTGCCGTGACCATGTACTGTAGACTGGGTGGGGTGGTTGAAACAACGCAAGTGTGTTTCTCGTTCTGGACGCTGGAGGCTGGATGTCCGGATCCAGGGTACTGGCCACGTCCTCACCAGGCTGACGGTGGGGGAGAGCGTGTGCGGGTGTCTCTTCCTCCTCTTAGGAGGACACTCGCCCCGTCAGATCAGTGCCTCCCCGAATCGTGACCTCCTTTACTTTTCTCACCTTCTCACAAGCTCTGCCCAGACACAGTCACATTGGGTGTTACATCTTCAACCTAGGAGTTGGGGGAGTGGGGTGAGGTGGCAAACAGCACCAATGCTAGTACGTGGGTAGAACTTTGAGGTGGTGACAATTTCATTGCGTTTTAATTTTAGATGCAGTTAATTTCCATCTTAATCTGCAACATGTTTCCTTTTGTGTTGAGGTACTAGAAGGATATCCTGCTATGTCAGGAACCCCTAAGAACTGGTTTGAGCTTGGAGAGGTTTTTGTTCCTCCCAGTTGGATGCAGTTAATCTCCGGTTTTTATTTTTTTATTTAAAAAAAATTTTTTTTAATGTGTATTTTGGGGGCGGGGGGAGCGGAGAGCACATGCTAGTCGGGGAGGAGCAGAGAGAGAGGGAGACAGAATCCGAAGCAGGCTCCAGGCTCAAAGCCCATCAAGATGGCCCTGGATGGATGTCTCCGTGTCAGTTTGGGAGAAATGATGACATTATTTGAGGTTGAAGAATCTTCTTTGTCATACATGAATTTATTTCATTTGTATGTATACATTTTAAAGTTTACGTATTTTGAGAGAGAGCAGGGGAGGGGCAGAGAGGGAGAGGGCGGGCTCTGTGCTGTCCGTGCAGAGCCCAGTATGGGTCTCGCATTCATGACCTGAACCGAAATCCAGAGTCGGATGCTTAACTGAGCCACCCAGGCGCCCCTCATTTGTACTTTATGCACGGATTCCGTTTCTTTTTCTATGCCGTAAGTGTAATTTACGGCAATACGTACCAACCAGTTTTACTTATCAACATGTACAGAAAGGGAGGTGCCTGTGGGGTCCCCAGATAGCGCTCCCCTCGGCCAGAGGCCACTTATCCAGGCATGGAGTTTATCTGTGTACGCTCTTGTAAACGGTCCTGTGTATCACCTCCTCCTGCCTGTGGATCTAGGCCTCCTGTGTTGTCTCCGTCTGTGCTGGTTCCTGATTCAAGTTCTGTGATGGGTTCTGTGATTCAGGTTCTGTGATGGGGGCTTTGATTCCTGTCGGATCTACCACGATGCACTAGTGCGATTTGGTTTCGCGTGGGACTTCCTCAGATCCCATTTCCCCCCACATTTAGAAGACCTTTTACCTAGTTTTTGGAAAAAAACGTGTTCCACTTGAGCTACGTTAAATGTTCAGTGTCCTGTATGGAGTATCTTTAAACCCAGAAGGGTGGTAACTGGGTATGCTGTGGGGGAAATTAGCCTGCACCCCATAAATCCCTTAATTTACAACTTGTTACTCAATCTCACCTGCCAAATCACCTGTATCCTTCTAGCTTTCTCTGTAGGCTTTAGGGTGCTTCTGCAGAGTCCCGAAATTCGCTTCCTTCCTCGTGATTTTCTTTCTAAAAGACCATAAAACAATGTAGGTCTCTCCTGCGAGGAGGTCTGGGGCCCAGGAGGGAAACATGAGCTATTTCATAACCTTAGACCTGCCTGTTAAGGAGCAGAGTCGCCAGTGTGTCAGCCAGGCTGCCCTGTGTTCTGCAAGGAGAGCTGTTCTTTCTGGAGCTTCAGAGCTCCTGTCACTGGTGTCGTGGGCTCGTTCCTGCTTTGGATCTAACGGTTTCAGCTCTTTCTGCACATCAGGCCTCTTGCTGGGGACCCGCCCCGCCAGTGTCTTTCGGGTCACTCCTGCACCCGGGTCCGTGTTTCCCTTTGGCAGGTGGGTGGGTATCCTGATCACGCGTGGCACCTGGTCTTGGTGGGTGACCGGGAAAGACCTCTGTGCCTGGGAGTCCCCTGCCAGCTTCTGGTGCTGCCCCACGTGGCTGAGTCTTCCTTCCAGTTTTCCATGGCTCTGAACGATTTTTGTTGCCTTCTGATGCACGAAGGCAGCTCAAGGTCTCACTCTGGAAACCTTCACCTCTCTTAATTCCGATCCCTTCCTTCTGACGGGATTGGGGTATTCAGGAAGGGCTCTGACTCTCTGCCTGTTGGAAACCGTGCGCTTCCCCTTCCGGAGTGACGGTATAGAAGGTCAGCGAATCCTCTGCAGACCTAAGTAGGGCAGGTGCCACAGCAGTGGAAACCACACACGTGTATTGTTTGGGCACGAAGGAAGGCTTGGTGATCTCTAGAGGGATCTGCACCGCAAATTGCTTATCCTGTACCGGAGTGGCTTTACCCTGTCCTCACTCAGCAGTTACCCAACTTCAGACTAGTGTTATTTGAAAAGGGCCTTTCCAGTTTACTCAGTTGGAAAGTGTTACAGAGTTTTAAAGGGTGAGTTGGAAGGCTCTCAGCTGGCACTTTCTGAATCCCTCGGAGGAAAATATTGGCAAACTCTGCACTCTCTGCCTGAACTCTTCTTATAAATCGAGAAGCCAAGAGTTACGAAGCCGTCACAAAGGGCCAGGTTGAACTGTGTGGGGGAAACCTCCGTGTTAAGACAACGGACTGTTTTCTGATCACAGTGACCCTCCTCCCACCATCTTGATGTTAATCTTACTGCCACTGAAAATAGAAGTATGCGGTGAATGTAATTTGCAAGGTATTCCAACCCCCCCCCCCCTTTTTTTTTCCTGGAGAGCCTTTTCTCTCCAAGGTAGAAGCACATAGCTTTTAATTTTTTACCCCTCATTTACAATTTAAATAAGAAAAGTGCTGGGCTGCTTTATTCAACAGGTGTAACACCCCAACGAGGGAAAGTTGCCTTTTTTTCATTATTTGGCTTTATTTTTTTTCTGTGGTTTCAGGGGGCAAGGTGTTGAGATCAGAAGCAGGAGTTTGCTGTTGATTTATTACCCTGTTTGTTACCATCTGTCTGCCTCGCACTTCAATCTGTTGATGGAAAGCCCGATGTGCTTGTGTCATGGGGCCTGAGAAATTTCCGTCTTCCTGAGTTGTCTGACTACAGAAACCTGTACACTCGCTTCTACCCAGGGCCCCAGAGAAGTCTGGGGACAGGAGAATAACCCAGGGGAGCGTGTTGGCGTGCTTTCTCGATCCATCCTTCTATGCCCCTGCCTCTGCCTACTCTGGCCAGGCAGTGATGCCTTTTCTAGTACTGT
Source organism: Neofelis nebulosa (assembly GCF_028018385.1). NCBI lineage: Eukaryota > Metazoa > Chordata > Mammalia > Carnivora > Felidae > Neofelis > Neofelis nebulosa. The sequence continues at coordinate 17,184,141 of NC_080787.1, read as the reverse complement.
CCACATTCTGCCGCCCATTTACCCTCCTGGGGTCGCTCTTTATGGAAGAATTCCAAGGGAATAGGTTAAGATTGCCATCAAGTGGCTGCTCTTGGTAGTGGATGGGGAGGATACTGGCCTTCCGGCTGGCCGACTCCTCAGACCTTCTCCTCCAATTTCTTAGCCCCTTTGTGAAAAATTACCGAGCTCCAGAGTGCTCTCAGTCTGAGGAATTGACTGGTGGGGGGGAGGGGGCGGGCACAGAGAGCTCGGGGCATCTATATGTTGCATCCTCAAGGAAGCTCTCTTCTGTAAAACAAAACCCGCACCTGTGGTCTGAGCTCAGGGCCCTGGAGCTGTGGACACTGAGGGATCTAGAGGCTTCCGGGGGGAAACTGCGGGGCATTCAGCCTCCTGCCAGTTCTGGGCCCCCGTAGACCACTGCCCTCCACCTCCACGTGGGGACATAGGCAGGGAGGGTCATGCTGTCATCCCTGAAAGGGTGACCTCACGGCCCCACCAAGAGTGAAGAGAACTAACACACACGAGGTGGCCGTTCTGTTTGGCTCTTGTTCCCCAGATCTGTAAGTGGAGTAGTAATTTCTTTCTCACAGGCAATATTCTTAGGATTAATGAGATGATTTATTTAAAGTCCTTAGTATCTGGCAGGAAGTGAGCATTCAAAGGGTAATTGTGATCGAGGTTCTAGATACACATTACCTAACTACTTCCCATAAAAGCTGTAGCTGTGTCATAAAAGAGCACACTTCAGGGACTGTATTAAAATCTGTTTGCCCCATTCCCTGGGTCTGGATGCCATCATCCTACAATTAGACCTCACCCTAGGCGTTGGAGAGCAGAAACTCTGACCCAGCTAGAAGGAAGCGAACCCTAGTTTTCCCCAGTAGGGCATTCCTTAGTGATGTCGGGAAAACCTGCCCCAATAGCAGTAGCAGGGGTTGGTGTCTATGGGGGGGGGGGGTGGGTGACCCGAGCAGTGCACAGCAGTCTCCATTCTGTCCTCTCTGAGGTTTCTGAGCTGGTATGGAAGAAGGACCTGGGCCAGCTGGGCTGGAGGGGAGAGGCTTGGAGGGAGGCAGAAGGGGAAAGTGACCACGTGAGTCCATCAACCTGGCCGTGCAACTTGAAGGGAGGGTCAAGGAAGGAAAATTCTAGGGCTTCTATATTTGCAGCAGCTTTTTAGAAGTCATAGAGGCTATGTTATGTAACCATTCACATCACCATCTGTCAAATCATTCGACCACAATTCCTGGATTGTAGCCACTTAAAGCAATATCGGATGTGTCAAAAAATTTGATACGTTGTAATGAGCACTGATGTCATTATAGGTCTGTTTGTACAGGTAACTGGGTACCACCATGAACAATCCTCCCTTCGCGGGTTTCTTATGTCAGATACGACACTTGAGACCTCCCTTTGTCCTGTTTGGTTTTGTTTCCATGATGAGTGATAGCCTGATGCTTATAATGAAGCCTGTTTGTGGTGGTGTTCCTTCTTGTTTTTAAATGTTTATTTTAGAGGGAGGGAGGGAGGGAGGGAGGGAGGGAGGGAGAGAGAGAGAGAGAGAGAGAGAGAGAGAGAGAGAGAGAACACGAGTGGGGGAGGGGCAGAGAGAGGGGAACAGAGAACCTGAAGTGGGCTCAGTGCCGACACCAGTGAGCTCTATGTGGGGCTGGAACTCATGAACCATCAGATCATGACCTGAGCAGAAAGGGGATACTTAACTGACTGAGCCACTCAGGTGCCCCTCTTTTTTTTTTTTTTTGGGGGGGGGGGCGTGTGGTTGTTGTTGTTTATTTATTTATTTTGACAGAGTTGAGTGAGTGGGGGAGGGCTGGAAAGGGGAGGGGGGAGAGAGAATCCCAAGCAGGCTCCTTGCTATCAGCATGGAGCCCTATGCAGGGCTTTGTCTCCCGAGCCCAGAGATCATGACCTGAGCCAAAATGAAGGGCTGGCTGCTTAACGCACTGAGCCACCCTGGTGTTCCATGGTGTTCTTTTTAATTGCCAGATCCTTCTCTAGGAAACATTGGGATGCTTTTGCAGAATTTGGGGGAGAGTGGAAAGCTCTAGAAGACTGGCATCCTCTGTGGCCATCATGTTTTCTTTGTGGTATATGAAGCTTCTCCCCATCCCTCAACCCCCACCTGCGTACAGGAATGAATGCAGGCTGGTGCTTTCTTTCTGGGGATCCCTTGTGTATGTAGAAACCGAGGCAGTGAGCCCAGAATCCACTGTTTGTGGGGTTTTTTTTTTCTTTTACACTTTTCTTTGTACCTATAGCCTTGGGGGTAGCAAAATGTGAGTCTAACTCAGAACGATTTCATGTGGCACTTTGTTCATGAGTATTAAGTGGTGATTGCTGGCCTTTTACTTTCAAGCTGCATCAGGGTTGCCTAAAATCCTTGATGATTTAAAAATCATCTTTTGGGGTAATTGCTTTGCTAAGGGTTTCTCTGCAGTTTTTAGTTTACTGAATAAGCTCGTGGCTTTTTATGACTGGGTCTAACCTGTGGTTTTCCCTCCTTCCCTCATCTGAAAGCTAGACTGATGACACCAGGGGGCCATCTGCTGCAGGATTGAAGGGGGTTTGTCTCCTTGCTGCTCTGTTTGCTCCCCTGTCCTTTTCACCCTGCTGCCTGGAAAGAAGTGCCCATCTGTCTGACTGGCCCTGTTTATCGGTCTGAGCTCTAGCAGAGGACAGCACAGAGACCCAGGGACTGTTGCCATCTGTAGACTTGATGAAAGGGTCTTGAGACTACATTCATGAAGAATCTGTAGGTGAGCACTGCCCTGTAGAAGTTTCCACAATGATGGGGATGCTCAGGGTGGGCTTCATTGTGTACGGTAGCCACTTAGGAGGCCATGAGTCCTTTATACTTAGCTGGTCCGATTAGTTTTAGTTCATTAAAAAAAGTATGGGGGCACCTGGGTGGCTCAGTCATTTGAGCATCTGACCTCGGCTCAGGTCATGATCTCACGGTTGATGAGTCTGAGCTTTGCAGCTGGCTCTGTGCTGACAGCTCAGAGCCTGGAGCCTGCTTTGGATTCTGTGTCTCCCTCACTCTCTGCCCCCCCCATCCCCCTCCCCCCCCAGCTGTCTGTCTCAAAAATAAACATAAAAAAAAAAGTCTTATGTGACTACAGGCTACTGTATTAACATGTATAGCTATAGAGACAGGATGAACATAGTGGTTGCTTCCCTTTTGTCTTCAAGCTCTGTCTTGTTGTTGTTTGGCAGCAGGTTTTTTAGATAGCCAGTGTAGTTCAACTCAGAAACCTTCTTCTAGCTGTCTTCATGGTATGTTGTATATGCAGGCAATGCTGACAGAGTGAAAACATGTTCCTATTCTTTTCACCTGCCTTTTAGTGTTTTGAGCCTTTCGAGGATCCTTTTGCCTGTGGTATTAATGTCATGGTGTTCCTTTATCCCTGACTTCAATATGGCAACGTACTCCTGGCTTCAGAGTTGTCACTGTCTGCTGTTCTTCACTTTGTCTTTGTTTGTTAGCTCCACAGGAGTCCATGTTTCATAGACCTGCTTTCGTCACTGCTTCTTTTGTGGCTGGTACTACTTCCATCCGGCAACACACCATTTTCCTTGTGATATCATTTAAATAATCATTAATGTCTTTTTTCCGCCAACATGTTGTTAAAGTAATTCATTTTTATTTTTTATTTCGTTTGAGAGCATACATGAACCAGGGCGGGGCAGGGAGAGAGGGAGAGAGGGAGAGAGGGAATCCCAAGCAGGCTCTGGGCTCTGAGCTGTCAGCACAGAGCCCGATGTGGAGCTTCAGCTCCTGAACTGTGAGTTCATGGCCTGGGCTGAAGTCAGACGCTGAACCGACTGAGCCTCCCAGATGCCCCTAGAAGTAATTTATTGTAGAAAACATAGAAATTTCAGAAAACTATAAAGATTGCCACCGGAGAGGATACTACTTCTTATAACTAGCTTATTTCCTCTAATCTCCTTTCTCTATACTTGTATTTCTTTTGAACCCCATTTAATATTTCATGCAGTGGAATCGCTGCAACTTAAAACCTTAGGAGTCTTTCCTTATGTTACTAAGTTTTGGAAAATGTGGGTTTTTTTTTTTTTTTAAACATGTAATATCTTGAAAAAATTATGTTCTTTATTCAGTATTAGTTGCCTGGATGGCACATGAAACCTTTAAGGAAAATACCGCAAAGAATACACACAGAATTTTTAAGTGATTGATGTAGTTTCACTTTGTGGAAAAGGTGGGAGGATTATAGTTAACTGTGGCTTTTATTTGAACACAGTAGTAACAAAATGAGTTCGTGTAAGTTAGCAGGGTATAAAAGGTCATTCTTTGAGGAAGACCTGAACAGTTTTGCAGACGGGAAGAAATCATTGGCTCTAAAACGAAGAACTTTAACATTGAAACTAACAAGGGATTAAATGTCTAGAAAACATATTGGGAAGGTTAGTGAGAGTTACATAGTGTTCATAAGATGTTTTCACTTGAAAATTTGAAAATTAGATCTTTTCCCCCAAGAGTTCCTAACTTTGATCAGTGACTGCTGAAAAATCAAGTATTCTAAATTACAAGATGTGTTCCCAGCCAAATATTTCTAAATAGAAAGACAATTCTTTGAGACCTTTTCTTCTGGAAGTTGTAAAAGTGAGCCTCTAAGGTAAGAGTGCATCATCAGGCTCTGAAGGCTCTGAAATGGTCTGCAGGAGCAGCCTGTTCTTTGAGCAGTATTATTGGGTCTCAGCAGTTTTCTCTAGGCACATGCTAGTTTTGGAGGACTCTTAAGATGAGCAAGAATAAATCCTCTTGTTCGGAGAACAGGACAGTCGATGTTTGCTTGTCACTGTGGGTATTTGAAGTAGCCCTGAAGGCTGACTGGGGTTGGAGGTGAGTGGGGGGGGGGGGCGGTGAGGAGCTTTCTAGGAAGACAGAGGAGGGAATATTCCAAAAGAGGGAGCTGCATGTATGGCGTCAGAGGCTTGAGAGATACACGCAGGTTCCAGCTGCCTCCACCCCTTCGTGCCGCACCGGGGGGGTGCCATCAGGTTGCAAAACCAAGGCATTGTTAGTGGATTGCATGGCTTAGGAAGCTGATATAAAATAATTTTCTCTTTTTTTTGCGTTTTGTTTTTTAAAGACTGATTTATTTATTTTTAAAATTTTAATGTTTTTACTTATTTTTGAGACAGAGAGAGACAGAGCATGAACAGGGGAGGGGCAGAGAGGGTGGGAGACACAGAATCCGAAGCAGGCTCCAGGCTCTGAGCTGTCAGTACAGAGCCCGATGTGGGGCTCGAATCCACCAGCCGCGAGATCGTGACCTGAGCCGAAGTCTGACGCTCAACCAACTGAGCCACGCAGGCTCCCCTAAAATTTTATTTTTAAGTAGTCTCTACACTCAGTGTGGGGCTCAAACTCAACCCCTAGATCAAGAGGCGTGCACTTCACCGACTGATCCAGCTGGGTGCTTTTAATTTTTTTTAACTGGATGCAGATAGAATTTGAACCAGTGAAAAGGGGCAACAGAATTGTTAAACTGTGTTGAAATCCTTGCACGTAAATCTTTGCTTCTCTCATTAATATCATAATATTACTTTTTAGAAGTGAGCTTGCTGAGTTACAGACTTTTAAAACAGATTGGCATCTGTGATCACGTTGCTCTCCAGAAATATTTTATCAATTCGTTCCCACCCTAGCAGCACATGGGAATAGGGGTTTTGTCAGAATCAGATTTGGGAAGGAGATGAACTCTTTAATTGTGACCTGAGTTAGCTGAGAAGGACCTGTCAGTCCTCCTCAAACCTAGTTTTCCATTATTCATTTCTTTCTAAGTAGGTCAAATGACCATATTGTAATTGTGGTTGAATTTTGCTTGATACTTCTGCAGGTCATGTTCTCAAAATCTCAACATTCTAATCTTTTCTAACTTGTCATCATTTCTGTTTACCTTTTTACAGATCCGTTACTGGAGTCTTTTAAAAAATATATTGGGAGCCAAAGCATATTTTGTCTTGTCTTTTTACAACCAAATAATTAAAAATATAATTCATTAGCACCAACATTTATTGAGTCCTATAGGTAGCTCTTATCCAGTGCTTACTACGTACTGCTAACCCTTTTACGTAAATAATGAATGCCTTAACTTAACCAGTCACAGTTGTCCTTCTGCCCATTTAACAGAGGAATCTGAGGGCATTCTCTGATCCTCCCCTTAGGTTCACACACTTGATGAAGAGTAGGACTGGAACCAGGCAGCCTTTTCCAAATTGTGCTGTGTGTGCTGTGAACCAAGAAGGTTCTTTAGTACTAGATGTTTACCAAATCAGTTTTCTTTATTTATTAAATTTTTTTAATGCTTATTTTGAGAGAGAAAAAAGAGTGAGCAGGGGGAGGGGCAGATAGAGAAGAGAGCAGAGGATCAGTCTGAGCTGACAGTAGAGCCCGACGTCGGGCTCAAATCCACGAACTGTGAGATCATGATATGAGCCAAAGGGACACTTAACCCACTGAGCCACCCAGTTGCCCATTTTGCTGTTGTTGTTGTTGTTGTTGTTGTTAAATAAGAAAAACCTGATGGAACATTGCCTTTTCTAGGAGCTTCTTAATTTGAACTTCCTGTTTTAATTGTGGTGCCTTCATTGGTATTAGTGACTAAATCCATAGCAACCATTCACTAGTTAATATACATTCAGTCACCCAGCCTCGATCTCCCTACTGTGTCTTATAATTATTGGTATTATTTTATAATTGTACAGTGTGGCCTTGAAGTCACGTTGGCTATAGGGCCAGCCACATGAATTATATAGTTGAACGCTGTTGGTTCTTCAGGAATTACCAAGCCCTCTTGGAAAGAGTCCAAGCCAGACTCTGTATGTACCTAATTCCTTTTGGTATAGTGCCAGTGTATTAACTTTTACTTAAATAGAATTCTAACAAGTAATGTTTATTATTATCATGTTGGCTGCTGTAAAGGGCCCACACTTAAATAATACTTCTGAAAGTCAAATATTAGCCCTGCGGATCACTTTTCTGCTTTGGCTTTTTATCACAGCATAGGTGATATGATCAGTATTACGTAGTTCAGCCCAAATTACAGATGTGTCTTTATCAATACATGGCTAATGCAGTGTGATCATTTAAAAAGCCCTCTATTTCCTATGTAAAATTCTCGGACTCGACAACCTTGTACATCCTTCCCTCGTGCAGGGCAACCCACTTCACCCTATCCTTTCTTTGTGATGAGCGTGTTTTTGGATATTGGATTGTTAAGGTGTCGCCTTTTGTATGCGGTAACTTCTGTAGGTGGCAGGAAATGGGAGAGCTTTTGGAAGTGGATCATGGATGATAAGTACTTGCTGACGTGCCCTAACTCTGTAAGGCCTGTCTTTCCTTTATGAGTTAGGTCCCAGCTCTCAACGTGAGCTGACTTCCTTGATTGGATACATGAATAAAACAAGTCTTCATGCATACGAAGCAGCTTCTTTAATTACTCAACACAGCAGTATTAGATATCCACATTTGATGAAGATGTGCAAGTGAATTGCACTCTCACGTTTTCTCCAGATCCTAGATTGGGGTTTGCTCCAGTCACTTACTTTCAAAATGCCAAGGTAGTCGGTGGGGCTGCTGGAGTTGACCCAAGTGGGAGGTAATGAAGTGGCTGCACATGCAGGTAGGTCCTCTGTTCTGAAGCTCCCAGGAGCACAGCGTGTCCTTGGATGTCCTGGCGTCTAGGTGATAATTAGGTGGACGGTGGCCATGTAGCTGGCTGGCCGCATAGCAGTTCTTAGGATGGGGCCCCTTCTTGAAATTCTGATCTCTTGGGAAGTAGCAGTTGGAGTACTTTGTTGTCCCCAACCCTAAGTAACAGGTCTTTATATTTAAGCATTTAGAGATTACAGTGATATGCAAGCAGAAATTGACCCCTGCTTTGGAAACCAGTTTCCATGAACTTGTAAATTTGATTTGCATATGCAAGGATATCCGATGGTTGTTACTTCTCTGTAAGCATCCCAGAGCAAGTCCAGTGTGTGCTTTCCAGGGGACAGGCAGAGGGATGTTTGCAGCGCGGATCATGATAGCAACCAACTGGCAATACTTAGATGTCCTTGGAGGAGATTATCAAAACAAAGTGTGGAATATTCCTACGGGGGACTGTGACAAACAACAGTGAAAATAGGCAAAGAATAAACAAAATCATGGATAGGTGATCTTAGTAACCTCGTGTTGAGTTGGGGGGGGGGTGGTGGTGAAAAACAAATCCCCTTAGACTTAACCCAGAGCGATCCCCTTTTCGTGAAGTTCGTAATCAAGCACAGTGAAATAATACAGCACAAATACACATACCTGGGGCGCCTGGGTGGCGCAGTCGGTTAAGCGTCCGACTTCAGCCAGGTCACGATCTCGCGGTCCGTGAGTTCGAGCCCCGCGTCAGGCTCTGGGCTGATGGCTCGGAGCCTGGAGCCTGTTTCCGATTCTGTGTCTCCCTCTCTCTCTGCCCCTCCCCCGTTCATGCTCTGTCTCTCTGTCCCAAAAATAAATTAAAAATGTTGAAAAAAATTTTTAAAAAAAAAAAAAAAAACAAATACACATACCTAAGAAGTAGAACTTAACAAAAATAATGAAGCATGGGGTAGGTGGAAGCATATAGGTAATGTTTTAGTAATTGGGTTTGGCTGTGGATTTACAGGTATTTTGGATACTAAACTAAAGCAAGGGAGGCTGATGTCGATATTTTGGGAGTCTTCATTTAAAACTTTGGACTTGCTCAGATCTTTGAATGTTAAAACTTTGCTGGTGGTGCCGTCAGTCATACGAAGAAAGAAACCGCCCTTGCAATGCTGGCCCATCTCATCTGCTTTTCTACCCACTGTTGCTGGGAATTTCAGTATTGAACGTGGTATTTTTGTTCAGAAGCAGAATCCTGTTCTGTTTTATTACGTGTCCCCCAGAGGCTGCTGTAAGTCCATGTATCTGGTTGATGCATTTCCTCTTTGGTTAACCAGCGTTTTATCGAAACCGTCCAGAAGCTACTGGAGTGCATAGGCAAGAGTTTTTCAGCTCTTTTCCTGACCCAGCAGCAGAGCACAGGTCAGAAAAGTGGACACTTAGGGCTAACTAAGCATGCGTTTCAGGGAATATGGCGTGCACGATCCAATCCTGATGATGGTCTTGGAAGTAAAAGAAGTCTGGGCCAACGCTGTTATTAGGTCTTACCTTCTTAAATTTTAGGTACCTAGTTACTTTCCAGACAATGGGAAGAGGAAGAAGCAATGAAGTCAAGGAGAGTAGAGATTTAAAAAAAAAAAAAAAAGACACAGATGGCTATGTACACTCCCATGTGGGAGGCGTCAGAGCTGGGGATGTTAAGGATGACCAGTATCCATACATGACCCCCCTCCAAGCTGTGTCTCTGGCCAGTTATTTTGGGTCTTGTGGTTCCTGCTTTCTTTCTTACCTTTTCTCAGAAGTACCGGACCGTACTTCCAGTTCTGTGTTGGGTGCTTTTGATTACTGAGGGCTCTAAAAGGCAAGTCTCAGTAGAAAGAGGAAAAAAGCCAAATAGTCATCCCTTAAATATCCTTTAATTGACTATATGACTTATGCGGCAGTGGGATACATGACAAACAGTTGTTGAACATTCTGGGGATATACTGCACCAAAGAGAGCCAAATGAGGGTCTGCTCTGTGGGCTCTTACTGAGCAGGATAGGATCGGAGAGGGATTTTCCATCCCTGTGACTTCTACAGGGAATTGTATCCTGAGGTTTTTCCACTGGGCTAGCATGCCCCATCCCCAGATACCCCGGGATTCCTGGATGACCTTCTGTTGAGACCTTATGAGGAACTAGTTCTGATCTTGGTTAAGAACCGTACCTGCATAAGCCTCAGTTTGCTTATCTGCAAAGTGGGGGATTATGCTAGATTGTCTCTAAGGCCCAACTTGGAATACTGATTTTAAAGTCATGGATAGCAAGTAGAAATTAGGAAAGACCATCATCTACCTCCTGATAATTTTTGTTTGTTTGTTTAAAAGCGAGGGAGGTAGATAAGCCTTGGTGATTTAGGAAACAGGAGATTGCCATCGTGGAAAGAATAATCACCAGATCTGGGCAGTTGTCCGTGAGCAAAGCTAGCGTCTGCTTTCAGGGTTTTTGTGAGGTCTTAAGTAATAAGCTAACGTGTGTAAAGCCCAGAAGGGGCTCTTTCAGTGGTTAAACAACAACTAACTAGTGTGGGATGGTGTTCAGAGCACTGTTTCGGACATTATAATCGCCAGATGAAGTTCAAAAGCTTCAACAGAAGGGACTTTTAAAATCAAATAGCTTTATGACAAATGAAGGAAGATGCACGCTCCAGTTATCGGGGACAGGGGAGCTGGCCAGCCTTGTTGGATTCTTGCCTCCCCCCCCAGCTGCCAGGCCACAGAGCCTGTTTTGTGACAGATCCTCAAGAAACAATGAGGAGAAACAGCTTCTGTGTTATTAGATTAGATGAATTTACGTGCGTGGAGGAGGGCCCTCCGCGGGCTGGGGGTGGGGAGGGCAGCGGTGGTCATCACAGAAGTAATAAAGCACCCTGGTAGCCGGAATTGGAGGGAGGAGGGGAGGGCAGGCTGGAGGAGGAGCATGTGGAGGGAGATTTCTGCAGTCTGTCTGGATCGCTGCCCAGGTTTCCCAGCCAAAAAAACAAATAAAAATAAATAAAAGGCAAGTGCTGAATGACACAGATTAGGATATTAAAAAGGGATGCCATTGAAAATGTGCCACGGACCCCCTGCTGTCCACGGGGGTGCAGTGTGTGCATGGCGGGGACGGTCTGACAGACTGGGCACAGAAGTGTGGACAATTACACTGACCGCCCCATCAAATGTGTCCCGTCTCCCCCCCACCCCCCACCCCCCAATGTCAGAAATTCTCAAATAAGGAATTGTCTGCATTGCAGATTGGGGAAATTGCCGGATGGAGAAAAGCTAGTCGCTCTTTTCCTTTTTTTTCCCCCCCTCAATTTATCAGGAGGGGGAGAAAGCGCCCCAGGCCCCTCCTCTTCGGTGTTGGGTTCCCTCCCCCGCACACATAAATAACCTTCCCTCCCCGGCACCTCCCCTCCCCCCCGGCCCAGGGCTGTGCGGCCGTCCTATTGCCACGCGCGGAATCTGCACTGCGCGGAATCTGCACTGCCGGAATCTGCACTGCCGCCTGCTTATTACGTACAGGGGTGGATTGTTGACAAGTGCTCTGGAGCCGCGCTCGCCGCGCTCGCCGCGCTCGCCCTCCCTCCCCCCTTCCTCCCTTCCTCCCTCCCTCCCTCCCTCCCTCTCTCCCTCTGTCCTTCTTCCTCTCTGTCTCTCTGCAATGATCCGGCTCTGAGGAGGATGGCTGCTCCACGGGTCTGTCAGGTGCAGTTTTTGGTGGCTTATCTTGAGGAACCTGGGATAGAAGGTCTGTTCCTATAAATAAAATAAAAACCAAATAGCTCTAGGTTTGTTTCAGGCTGCTATGGCTTTTGTTGGAGAAATAGGCCTTTTGTGGTTTTTTTTCCCTGCTGGGGTCCTGATTAAATCCATTATGGATGGCAAGGTGCTAGATGTATATGTATAGGAGTATGTAAAAAGTGTTGCAATTGCTTAATATTAATATTCTTTTAGCTGTGATCTCCTCCCTGGGGGCAGTGGTGGCTCCTGCAAAGGCACTGTGGAAATTTACAAGAGAGAATTAATGTCGTTCTTAAAGCATTCAGCTCTGTTGACCATTTTGGACAAATCTGCAGTTTTAGCCAGGCTTGTATGAATTTAGACGTTTCTCTGGGGACTGAACGCCATCCAGCTATGGCTGGTCCCTTTATTTTATTGCCAGTTTATGTGATCATTTCCCAGCATTTAAAAATAGATGTTTGATTAAAGTTAATTAGTTTTTCCTCACCATGGCTTTGGTTTCCTTCATCAACAGCATGCATGGTGTTGTTTCCCTTAATACTTTGCTTCTCTGTCTCTTGTCTTCCTTCCTTGAAAGATGGAGGAAACTGAGGCATGTAAATAGATGCTGAGTGATTCTAGGTCAGCCCTTAAAGCTTTGAACCCCGAGTGCTGTCGGTGTTTCTCCCATGTTTCGTGCATTAGTCTGTGTCTGCATTACTAGACATAAACACAGATGAATTTTAGGAACCATCAATTTTAGGTGCCTCCGATGTTTGCAGATTCTGTGGCCGTGTTCCTAGAGTTCTGCTTTCTGTGTTGCTTCCATTAGGTTTAGTAGGAGAAAGAATGTTGGTCTGGGAGGGAGTAGGCCTCTCTGAACTTGCTTGCTGTCAGCAGTTTTAAATTTTCTTTTTCTTTCTTTCTTTTTTTTTTTTTTTAATTTCGAGTAGCCCACTTAATCCTTTTTTTATTATGTTCGTCTGAAAAGTAGGTGTGCAGTTTGATTTGTGAGTGAGGTAATGAGGTCACGGGGAAACTTCTGCCCCTCCCAGTCTTGCTGGAGAACTTCTGTGGGGTTCGTTTTTGTTGTGTTAGGGAGAAAAAGCAGCCAGAGAGGTCTGAGGGTTAAGGGTGTGGCTCTTATCTACAGATTGTGATGTCAAGACAAAGTATTTGGGAGTTGTGCCTGGTTATCGGCACAAACTAGTAACTTTATGGGATTTGTTGATTTGCATTGAAGCCAGCTTTGCGTAACTTTGTAGAGACTTGTTAATATTTGAGAGCCCGTTTTGTTTGGTAACCCACCTGTGGGGTAAATGCAGTTGGTGATCTTCAGCTTGAAAGATAAATACACAAGCGTATGGTAATTACTTACAGGTAGAATATCCCTGGCTATCCAGGAACATACTGTATATGGATATGGATATCTCCGTTTTGAGAAGTGCAAGTTACATGATTCAGGAGAAATCGGATTTTTTGGCATGTCTGGTTATCTGAATGTAAAACTTTGAATGTGTTGGTCTCATTAACCGATCGAAAAGAATATCTCTAAAAATGCCCTGTGTTTACCTCTCCTGTGTATTGACTCTTAAGTTCCATGCTCTGCAGTGATGCCATTGTTCTATAGCGCTGTCCCCACGCCGGCCTAAATCCAACATCCTCTCTAATCACTTTTCCTCCACATGTGGAAGGCGGTTTTCCACCTCCAGGGTGTTCGGTCCTGGGTCGTTTGTACAGCAGAACCCTTTTACTCAGCCGATAGAAGCTGGAGTTGCGTGTCCTCGGGGATTCCAAGGATTCACGCTCTGGACGGACAGTTACACTAGGTCGCCTGGTGGGCATGTTTTGCCTGGTTTGCCCGCGTAAAATCAATAAGGTATCGGGCTGGGGCTTGGACCCAGAGGAGTTAAGGCCCGGGATGGAGGAGTAATTGACGCACAAGTGGGGAGCGCTTCTTTCTCATTGTGGAGAAACATGGATGTTTCTATTTCGGCAGTTATTACCGTTATTGAAGATCCTCTACCTGTTGTGACGTTCTAAAAACCGTGGCCTAAACAAGCAAGGGGGCTGTTCCAAAATGCACAGTACACCTTGCTCGCCATTGTCATCCTCGGAGTTCCAATAGCTGCCCGGGCTGATCCAGAAATCTCTCCTAGAGACCACAGATCCTTCCCACCGAGTGATTTTTGTATCCAAGTCCGACCGTGGCTCTCTGGCGGTGGTTGTTGGAGCCTTTCCACGAGGGTTGTTTTCTTTCTTCTGGTGACTGCTGGGTCAGGACGTGGGAAGGAGAAGTCTTTTGTCTCCTGATGAGCTCTGGTGGTGCTCACTCGTTTGGGGTCTAGACCGCCAGAATAGGGCCTGTTTTTGTGCTAAGCAGCCATGCGCTCACCCTTCCTGTGTGTGCAGGTGCCCTGTCTGCTGGCCTGCTCCTTTGTGCCTCAAGGTGAGGGGTTGCCCTCTGGGCTCAAGGGTTCTGTCTGTCTTCCCCGCTCGTCTGTCTGCAGTTTAGGCATCTGCTGAAATCTGAAATAGGAAGAAAGGATAGAAGCAGACATCTTCTTTGCCTGTCCGGTGGCCCACCTTCTCCATGTTAATTGTCACCGTATCCGTTTTCTGTTTTTTTGTTGTTGTTGTTGTTGTTGTTTCTGTTTCTGGTTTTTTGTGTTTTTTTTTTTTTTGTTTTTTTGTTTTTTTGTTTTTTTTTTTGCTAACCTCTTTTTCAAAATCTTGAGCCTGCAAAGGAGGTTCAGATTGTCCAGGAAGGTTTTGTAGGGCAAGAGTAGTGGTGGTAAAGGGCTCCTGTGGGATTTATCTATTTACTTGTTGGGTGTTAAACTAGCAAAAACCTGTGTTGTCTCTTTATCTTGGGGCTCTCGTGAGGGGTCATTGGGGTTATTTTTGGATTGCATTTTCTTGGTTGGAATGGGAAATCTCCATAGCTGACAAAGGGGAGCCCTATCTGCCCAGGGGCCAGTCTCCTGAGGGAAGGGATGATTATTTTCCACAAGCCGAGGTGTTAAACCACTTTCATTTGTGCTTCGTTGACCATGAGTGTGGCAGTGACACCATGCCTCCCGACTGTCATTTGCTCTCACCGCAGCGTTTTGATGTGGTGAGGATGTCCGTGGACCAGCCTGGGCTCGGCTTGGCACACCTCTGCGCTGCCCGCCCCGTTCCATGGAACCCTAACATCCATCCAAACGCTTAGCTGCTGACCCAAGTGTATAGGGTTGGGTTTAAAGTCCGAATTCCTGTTGAACCTGCAAAGCTGGCCCAAGCCAGATTTTCCCTGGCACCCCAAAGCAAAAAGCAAACCAGTTTTATTTTTTTTTCTTTGACAATTTGGGTGAAAAACAGACTTTAGTTTTCACTAGTAATGACACTAGATTGTGCACTCCGAATATCTCAGGGAGGGTCCTGCTTTGACAAGGGGATTCTTTTTCTAATTTTTCTCTCACCTCAAAGTGTGCCAGCCATCCCCATCCCCCAACACACACACACACACACACACACACACACACACGCGCGCGCGCGCGCGCTGCAGCTGAAAATGAAAGCTCTCTTTGGATGCTTGACTGTTTAATATGTAATGTGATACCTTGTCTCTCAGTGACAGGGTGACAGACGGGCATTGGGCTGTATAATACAGAATTACCTTTTGTGCATCTCTTCTACAACAAAGCCCAATACATGGCCTCTCCCTAATATGCTAATACGTTTGGTGTGCTCCAGATGTTTTGGAAGCTAGGGAACAGCTTCAAAGGTCTCCTTATTTTCTCCCCCCTCACTTTAACCCATCTTTAGGCACTGCTTTTTGTGAAACAGAGGCATTTGATTTTCCTTTGGTTTTGTATTTTGTTATGTACGTGCAGCTAACGGGATGGCTGGTGAAACTTCTTTGTGTCTAAGACGTAAAATTATAAGGGCTGCGCATTTTAAGGCTCCCTCCCCCCCTCCTCCCCATGTTAGCAAAGGATTCCCATTTCTTCCTGCGCTGGTGTTCTAAAATCTATAGCTCTCCTCAGTTGTTTAAGCTGGAGTTCTTGAGCTAATGGGCTTTGGCCTTGTTTGTGTTTGGATTTTCCCACCCCCCTGTGTTCAGGCAAGAGGGAGCTCCTACTGGTACATCTCCAGCCATCCAAAGGACAGGATTTCTTCTTAACCCTCTGCTGATGCTGTCCCAGGCATAGAAAAGAAGCCAGTTCTGGTGTCTTGCCTTGAAAGCCTTTTCATTTCTTGCTAATTTGGGAGATAGGCTGAAAAGCTCCGGAATTTGATGGCTCCATTCTGTCACACTCGATTCTTTTGGGTTCTCAGCGTGTGAGAACGGACACTGTGGTCATGGTGGCCGAGTGGTCTCAGGCCTGTGACCTGCCCCTCCTGTCAGCTGCTGGTGGCTAGCCAGGGTTGCAGGCGGTCCCCAAGCGGCCTTCCCTCGCGGTGGTTTGGAATTTTCAGCTCATATTTATTGCTTTTGTGAAAGACAATAGACGTGGTTTAATTTAAGTTCAACCTACTGAATATTAATCGAGGAGAACACGTGCTAATATGGGGAGAAGGGAATCTTTGGGCCATTCAATTTCCTCTGTTTAACCTCCTCTCCCAGTGAAGGTATGGGTTTGTCGGAGGGGAGGGGTTGGGGAAAATAAAATCATTTGGTGTCTTTGAAGGAGGGGATGCTGTTTTTGTTGTTTCTCATCAGCTAAAAATAATAATTCAAAAAACTGACGGCAGGGCTTTGTTAGGGAGAAGAAAAGGCAGTGTGCGTTAGCTTGCCTAATGTTCTGATAATGGCTCTTCTGCCCTGTGAAATTGTATCGCATCTTGCTGACCTAGCTCTTGTGGATTGGGCAGGCAGTATGATTTGGGTTAAAACACTCAAAATGAAATGGGGTGGCCGCTACACCAGAGGTGTGACAGTAGGTGGGGGTTGGGGAACACAAAAGAAACCCAGGTCTGTCCAGCCATGTAGACCGTTTAACTAAAAATAAATCTTCGCTGTACAGGACGGGAAGACGGAAATTGAAAGTCGGTTGTGTGCAGCACAAATTGGTCTTGGCCCTTCAAAAGGCCGTGAAAAGCCGAGCTGCTTCTATTTGCATTGACAGGCAATCAGTTCCCGCTGTACGGGCCCCAGTTTCCCTGATCAGGAAAGCGAGTCAGACTTCTGTCTCTGAAATGGGTGTAAAATTTGATAATCCGGTTCCTCTGACTTTGCACTTGTCCGACCTTTGGAGGGGAGAAAAACATCCTGTGTCTTTTTACATTTACTTCTTTGTAAGCTTTTTTTCCGTTGAGAGAGAGGGAGAAAGGGATAGAAAGACTCCTAAGCGGCCCCCGCAGTGCCAGGTGGAACCAGACAGATCTCACGAACCACGAGATCATGACCTGAGCTGAAGCCAAGAGTCGGACGCTTAACCGACTGAGCCACCCAGGCGCCCCTGAACGCTCTTCCTCCCCCACCGGAGCGCTACTTTTTTTCCCTCGGTATTATTTGCCATTGGCCCACTCTTTGAGCTTTGTGCGAAGTTGTGTAAAGAACCTTCTTTCCCTTCGCAGAAATCCCCGATGAAAGGTGGAAGAATGGCCCAACAGAACTGTGGGGTTGGACGCCTTACTTTGATTTGTGTCGTGATAGGCTGTGCAGTCCTCTTCGGTTTCCTCCCCTCTGGTTCACACTTGTACAGAGCCTCACAGTGGCTCAGGCCCCTCGGTCTTCTGGTGTGAACCTTGCTTTCCCCTACAATAGTGGTTCTCAAAATGTGGGCTGCAGACCAGCCAAGGCAGCAAGCATCAGCATCCTGTGGGGACTTGTGAGAATAGGGACAGGCTGGGGGCGAGGCCCCGGGGACTCTGTTTGGAAACCAGATTCTGATTCATGGTCGAGTTTGAGAATCAGGTGTATAATCTGCCGAGGTGATTATTGTCAGAGGGGCGGGAATATAGCTGTCATTGAACTTTTCTCTGCTAAGTCATTCACTCCCTCACTAGCTGCTTACTCGTGCAGCAAATACGGAAGATCTTGTTCTGTACCGAACTGCACGGTCTGCCCCTGCCTCACCTGACTGCGTGTAGCCCTCACTTGTTTCCCCCTTGATCCAAATACAGCTTCAAAACAACCCTTCTTCTTCCTCTTCCTTGACCAGCACCACCACCACCACCACCACCACCACCACCACCACCACCACCACCTGGTTTTGGCTTTTGTTTTCAGGTCAATTGCACATTCCAGGTTGGTGTTCCTTGGTGTAGTGGTTGGAAGCTTTGCTTTCTGTCCCCATTGATTCATCTCCACTGTCCTCCCCGTCACTTTTTTCCTTGCCCGACAAGTGCGAGGTGTCTTCTTTGCACATCCTGACTGATCCGTGTGTGTTTGTCGGTCGACCTCCTCACCTGAATTTAGATTTTGTGTGATGATGCCTGTATCCCCAGGGCCCCGGCACATGGTAGGTGTTAAGAAAGTGAACAGGTGATAAAAACTTGAAGAAAAATTACAGAAAAAAGAAAATGAATGGATGAATTTCCATTCTGCCCCTCCCTCTCTTTATTCTCCTTCGTGGACTTAGGGCCATTGAAAAATAGGAGCTCCACCAAGAGTAAGCTTATATTTAAGAGGCCTCTCTTCTATTAATTTTACACGCGGTTCTGTAATTTAGAGTTTTTGTTTTGAATTTCCCGTCCTTTTCAAGTGTGGTCATTCACCCACCTCCACTTTACAAATAGGACGTGTATCCCTGGATCAGTTTCTTAATTTCTGAGTATTGTCTGTATTCATACTACTGTTTTCAGTAGTCTTGCTCCCCACCCTGGGAACTTACTAAAGTGCTCTTTATGTAGTGTAGTTTTATGTAGTTAATACCTATGTTTTGTGTGTAGATTTAGTGTTTTAGAGCTTCATTAAGTAATCTAAAGGCAGGGAAGATTAATTTTCATATATTTGACTGCCCCCCCCCACCCCGAGAATATATCCCCAAATATTTCAAAAATTTATATAAAATTGTTGAATGTTCAGCTTTCAGTTGACTTAAAATTAAAAATGATTTCCTTCTCTGGGGCGCTTGGGTGGCTCAGTTGGTTAAACGTCCGTCTTCAGCTCAGGTCACTATCTCCTGGTTCGTGAGTTCAAGTCCCACATCGGGCTCTCAGTGCAGAGCCCGCTTCAGATCCTTTGTCCCCACGTCTCTCTGCCCCTCCCCCATGCACGTTCTGTCTCTCTGTGCCTCTGTCTCTCTCAAAAATAAATACTATAAACAAATAAATAAATACTAAAAAAAAAAAAAAAGGCATTTGACTTTTGATTCCAGCTTTGGTCGTGATCTCTGCATGCTTGGGATTCTCTCTCCTTCTCCCTCTTCCCCTCCCTTGCTTGCACTTGTACACTCTTTCAAAATAAATAAATAAAGTTAAAAAACAAATGGTTTCTATCTCCACACTAGCTATATTTCAGATGCTCAATACCTACATGTGACCAGTGGCCACAGGAGTGGATAGCACGGACCATACTTCTTCTGCCCTTTGACTCCTAGACATCCATATAATTAACGTCTCCTCTTTGCCTCCCAGCGCAAACTTCCCAAATTTTTTCTTCTTCGGGGGAAGTTGTGTATGTTTTCATTTCCATATTGCAGCCCAGCCTCCCACAGCTGCCATGGGATTTATATTTATTGCATCGTATTAGATTGCCAACCTTAGAATATTACTCATTCTCTGAAATGATGGGAAAATAGATAACAAGGGAAGTGTATGCACACACAGGGTTTTGTTGCAACGTACTACATCCTTTCAGACGTTCCCAAATCTGTAGAATCCTGTATTCTGTATAGTGTTGAGTGCCACGAATAGGAACCACTCTTATGTGTTTGACCCGAAAAGGGATTTAATACAGGCAACTAAGTACTTACAAAAAATTGGTGGAAGGGTTGGAAAATCAAAAATCAAGGGGCCACACTGTACTTTTTTGGCCTTGCTTAAAAGCCAAACGCGGATTCCCAGCTGCTGATGCCCATGAGGCTGGTGCCTAGATCGTGAAATTGGGGGCCAGTCACTGTGGACATTTGTGTTGGGGCAAGCTTCCCATTGCTAGGACTTAAGTTGTGTCCAGAACCCGAGATGCCGGAACATCTGCATGCTAGAAGACTGGCCAGGCTTTTTTTACTCAGCTGTCACCCGTTAGTGTGGCTTTAGTGCGGCTTTAGTGCTTATTAAAATACTTCAACATCCCTTGGCACGGCCCCTTCCCTGTGACCTTTCTCCAGTTCAGTTATTAAAAGCACATCACAGGGGCCCCTGGGTGTCTCGGTCAGTTAAGTGTCCGACTTCAGCTCAGGTCATGATTTCACAGTTCGTGAATTCAAGTCCCACGTCGGGCTCTGTGCTGACAGCTCAGAGCCTGGAACCTGCTTCAGATCCTGTGTCTCCCTCCCCCTCTCTCTGCCCCTCATGTGTTCATATCCATCCTCTCTCTCTCTCTCTCTCTCTCTCTCTCTCTCTCTCTCTCTCAAATAAATATTAAAAAAAATTGAAAAAAAGAAATCACATCCTTGGGTGGTCACAACACTCCCTCTTCTGCATGGTGTCCTATATGCAGTTCTAGAGAATCCTTATCCTTTGAGACCATCAAAGGTAAATGTGACTGTCTCCCGTAACGGACTACTTAGGAAGATGAAGTTGTGTAGTAGGATTTCTAGTTAATAACCTAAGCTGTGGCTCCAAAATACTGATGCGTTTGCTTGTGTGGTTCCTGAAGGCCATTCCAGAAAGGATTTCAGTGTTTCTGAGAGTAGGTCTTCAGCCCTTTGAAGGAAAACTAGTTCAACTCGGTAACACACGAGATGCCATTCTTTCCACCACCCACCCCAGCCTCAAAAGATGTTTATGTATTTTGAAAAGAACCCTGCAGTATACTGTGTTACAGAACTCTGCTTGGATTTCTTACTATTGAAACTACTTCCTGGGCCTAAAGTAGGAGGAAGTGTCCCACTCAGAAGGGACCTGTACACTTTTCTTTTTAAAAAAAATTTTTAAAAACATGTTTATTTTTGAGACATAAGCGTTTGAGCGGGGGGAGGGGCAGAGAGAGAGAGAGACAGAGAGAGGGAGACACAGAATCCGAAGCTGGCTCCAGGCTCTGATCTGTCAGCACAGAGCCCTACGCGGGGCTCGAACCCAGGAACCATGAGCTCATGACCTGAGCTGAAGTCGGACACTCAACCGACTGAGGCCCCCCCCCACCAGGTGCCCCAGGACTTGTACCTTTTAATCCTGTTCTTCCCAAATTCTGGTCTGTCCTCATCAGCCGTTGTGTGAGGGGTAACTGTGGTAAAGCGCTGCTTCCTGATGTCATGTGTTTTAAGTGTTTGTCCCCTTTTCTCACCTGTAGGGCTCCTTGGTCATGGCCAGTCTAAGGGATTAGGACCAGCATCAGAACAGTCAGAGAATGAGAAGGACGATGCATCCCAGGTGTCCTCAACTAGCAACGATGTTAGTTCTTCAGATTTTGAAGAAGGGCCGTCGAGGAAAAGGTTAGTACCCAAGGCTGAAAATGCTGACGCCTTAAACCAGGGACCTCAAACCAGGCGCCAGGTTTTCCCACAGGGAACACACTCGGGCCCCCTCACCCTGCCTCCTGGTTTTCACAGAGGAGCCAGGGCTCTGGATGTGTCACAGCCCATGTCCTGGTTTCTAAGTATTGTCCACCAATTGTCATGAAAAACGAACACACTTCAGCAAACGATCTGGGCCTCACAGAACCTCTTCTTGGCCTGAGAATTGGCCCTGAGGGTTTACCGACTTGTAATTCTTGTCTTCACTGATCCTTTTCATCGACTCTCCCGTTTGTGGAGTCCATTCAATCAATGGTATTTCTTTTTGCCATGTCTGAGGAGAGCCGTTCCTAACTGCGTGAAGAACGAAATGTGGTGTTTCTGAAAATTTTCTCCCTCCTCAGGAAAGCAGAACGGCTTGGTGTTCAACTCTGTCAGCAGTGGTGGAATCATTCATGAAACTTTAAATTTACCAGGTTTTTATTTTTTATTTTTTTTTTAATTTAAGGACTTTCCTGAATAATAAGCTTGTGAGAGTTTGATAGGGAAGTTGGCTATGAGAGCTTGATAAGCTTGTGGTTTCCTGGTCAAACAGCAGCAGTGACATTATATAATGCTTTTAGTCTGGTGTTTCAAAATCCCCTTGCTGGTCACCTGCCTTATTTCATTCCTCATGTGTTGTGTTGTGTACCCCCCCCCCCCTTTAGAATTTATATTTCATTTTTTCTTTCTTTCTCTCTCCCTCCCTTCCTTTCTTTCTTTCTTTCTTTCTTTCTTTCTTTCTTTCTTTCTTTCTTTCTTTCTTTCTTTCTTTCTTTCATTTTTTCTTTCTTTCTTTCTTTCTTCCTATTCTCATACTTGTGATTTTCCTGGATGACTCGATTAAGGACTTTTTCTTAGAACTTCATCATGTGAGAGGTTGGGGAAAGGGGGGAAAATCCCCTTTGGTTGCCTCTGTTTTACTCTTTCTACAGAATTCTAAATTACCTTTCGGAAACGATCTAGATGCGTGTATCTAACAAAGAACTGAACAGAGTGGAAATTGAAAGGAATGGATTGGCCATGGGTTAGGTATTCCAAATCCTTAACAGAACTGGACTTTGGTCTGAACGTTGACGTGACCGCTCAGTCTTCTTGTATTTGCCTCCATCATGTAGTGTCTTCGTTCGGAAAACCCGTGTTGCATTTTCTCTTAATTCTTGGCACTGCGTCTGAGAAGAGGTCCCAGATTTGTTATTAGTACACTCAGCAAGCATATGTAAGAAGTTTCTCTGCCAGTGTATTGGGCCGTGCAAGTTACTTACTCTCTTTACAGACCCTTGGGTGAGTGTCTCAGCGACAAGCCTATTACGTTTCAGATACTGGGCCACAGACACTCTCGCTCTGCCCCAGTTTGAGAAATGCATCCTCACAAGAGAGGGAATTCGAGAATGTGTGTTATAAATCCCCTCAGTAAATATATTGGAACGTGTAATGATATTATCCATGCTTGCAAACATGGGTGGGTGGTCCTGCATCTGGCATCTTTCATCACTGTTTGGGGAGCAGAATTCTGAGTGGGGTTGGAAATGTCAGTCCCCGGTCCTTTAGCCGCATGGCTGTCAATCACTCTCACCTTCAGAAAGATCCTGCCAGCATGGGGGGGTGGTGCCCGAGATCAGTCGGTTTCGTTCTCTTGGTCGAAGGGGGTCGCTGGCCCTTTGTCCTTGACCCCAGCGCCTTTCTCCGGTGCTGCTGGCCTCCTCTTTGCACGGTGCTGTGCAGCAGCTGTATGCAAATCAGTCCTTTTAACTTTTGTTCTCCAGGACAGTGGAAAAGAGAAATTTTGTTCAGGGTGAATCTCAGGAAAACGTGACCATCGCTAATCTGCTTTAATTAGTGTGCCAAGTAACTTGTTTTACGGGATTAAGGATTCATAGCTGTATCTCATTTGGTTATAATCACACTCTACTTAGTGAAATCCATCGGGGACATAACGTAGGTTATGGTTTGACAGGTTAGGTTAGATTTCGGGCTGGTCTGGGGTGGTCTGGATTTGACAGGAGGTGGGGGGGGCTTTGTAGTTTACCAATAAGTAGGTAGGGTAGTTAGGGCTAAAATTTCTTGCAGGGTTCTAGGGTACGTCGCAAATACAAAATAATAATGCTTTCTGGCTTTCAAAGAGCTCGTTTGTTTTGATCTCCACTTCATTGGTATTTGGCATGAACCGTTCCTTCCGAGACACATCGTTAGAACTGGAATCTGAATTCCTGGGGCTTTGTCAGTGCTCTGCCAGACTTCAGTGCTCAGCCTTCCTTTATCTTACACCTATTAGACCTTTTTAAATAATCGAATAGGGTGTCATGTAGTGTGCTGTCTCTGCTGATGACTGGTCAAGCTCAGAGTACCTGCCTAAGGTCGTTGTTTCCAAATTCGCTTGGAGCATTTGGTGGATTGTTGAGTAGACAGTACTTTTTACCGTGTGTCTAACGTTCCCTGAGCCTTGTGTATATATAGTGTGTGTGTGTATAGTCGAGAGGAGCAAATCTTGTGATGGACCACTTGGGTTCTTTGTAGGCATTTAGACTGTGTGGGACAACACACGGAATCCTAAACTTGGAGGGCCATGATTTATGTCTTTGCTCTGAACACAGCCTTCTCTTTGAGAATTGCTAGCCATTCTTGTAGAGTTAATTGCTCTTCCTAAATACACGGTTTTTAGGATCACCACTTAATATGCCTTTTGTCTTGGGAGTGGAGGGAAGAGGGAATTTGTGTTTGAGTTTCATAAGAAAAATTAAGATACGAAGCGTAGACTAGGCCAGCCTCAGTTAGACCTTGCCTTGAGTTTCCAACCTGGAAATGAGAGCAATTCCATTTTCTGGTGATGCCTGTCATGTGATTTTCAAGTGTTCAGTGCAAACATGTCATGTGTTTACAAAGTGATATTTTTGTACAGGAACATCTCCCCCTCCCCCTTCCCTGAGCTACATTTGGCCCTGTGTACTTGGTGCCATTGGTTTTACTGGACATTGGGGATCTTTTTGGCATACAGAAAGCAAAAGAATCGAGAGCTCTGAAGGACTTATTTTTTTCTTTATTGAGGCAAACATGAAAGGTATCCAGCCATTGGAAGGTAGTCCTCTGAAATCTTTGTGCGCTCTTTGTAAAACAAAAGCCACCCTCTCTAGAAGCCCTTTGCCTCTTTGATGGACAAGACATCCCAGCCACTGATGATCTCTGGAGGACTCTGAGCTGGTGGGAGTCCCTGCCTGTTGATTTTCCTTGTCTTTTGATCCCTGGGGTGGATGCCATTAAAAGATACGCATTGGGGCGCCTGGGTGGCGCAGTCGGTTAAGCGTCCGACTTCAGGCAGGTCACAATCTCACGGTCCGTGAGTTCGAGCCCCGCGTCAGGCTCTGGGCTGATGGCTCAGAGCCTGGAGCCTGTTTCCAATTCTGTGTCTCCCTCTCTCTCTGCCCCTCCCCCATTCATGCTCTGTCTCTCTCTGTCCCAAAAATAAATAAAAAACGTTGAAAAAAAAAATTAAAAAAAAAATAAAAGATATGCATTAATGTAGCATTAATGTTCAGAACGGAAACATTATAGAAACTTTGAGCTTTTAATCAGCACCTTCTGATTCCGATGGTGGCCATGCCTACCTGGTTCCTTTCCCTCCCCATCCTGTTACACGCACAGTGCCTGTCCTGTTACTTTTTGTCGCAAGTTTTACGACAGTCAAGTGTATCTGAGTATTTTTAGAAGCCAGAATGGACAGATTCTGTCAGTCAGGTGTGGAAAGACTCAGATGGTGATGGGAATATGGATTCCTTTTTAGGAACAGTGAGGACTGGAGCTAGACTATGTGGCTTGTTGTTCGGGCCCAGCATCTATTTGTCTCATGCCTTTGGACAGGTTCTTGTAGCATTGCTGGGCTGCAGTTTCCTTATTTGTTAAGATATCTTTTTTTTTTTTTTAAATGTTTGTTTTTGAGACAATGTGAGAGACAGAGTGCAAGCAGCGGAGGGGCAGACAGAGGGGAGACACAGAATCCGAAGCAGGCTCCAGGCCCTGAGCTGTCAGCCCAGAGCTCGACGTGGGGCTCAGACTCCCGAACCGTGAGATTATGACCTGGAGCCGAAGTCGGACGCTCAACCGACTGAGCCACTCAGGCGCCCCTAAAATGTCTTTTTAAGAGTAGTAACCACCTCGGGGTGGTTTTGTGCACCACACAAAGTGAATTTGTGAAGAGCCCCTAGGTATGTGATGCATACCATGTATTAGATGCTGTATTATTAGTGATCATCGCTGAAGGACACCTGAATTGTACGTGAGCATGTGCATTTATTGGGAACTTCTCAAACACGTTTTAGAGGAATTTTGATTTCTACAAACTGCGGTAATCACTGTGGTGACACTGTCACCACCATCTGTGGGCAGATGGAAGAGTGTAGGCGGGTATCTCTTCTGAAGTTCCTGAGTCACAGGAAGGGACCCTATGGCTTTTAGTGTGGATTTCCTCCACGGAGGTTGGCGTAACCAGGTTATTTGCCCGCGTGAAGCAGTCCTGAATGGGATGAGGTTCAAGGTTGCGAAGATGGCCTGTTGGTGAGCAGATTCCGTCTCCACCATGCACCTTGCTGCCAGGGAGGCTTCTGTTTTGCTAGTACCAGTGGCTAAGATCCCTGACTCACTTTGAAAGAAAACTCTAATAAGAGAGTCTAGTGAACTAGCAAAAAAAGGGGGGGGGGTTTCTTGTTAAAGAGCTTAGGCTGTTGATAATACAAGACTTGAGTTCACAGATCGTCCCACTGCAGTGGATTGGGCTTTGAATAGGAGAATCATCTTAAGAGGGAGGATGCCATGACTTAGGTGCATTGAGTTTCTGGTTACAAATACTTGTTGAAGATGGTGAGCCTTCTCCTGGGCTTTTGGAATAGGTATTCCTTTCATAGCTGAAGAGTCAGTACGGACGCATTCCTTATTTCTGTTCTGAGTTACTTGGGTGATACAAGATACTTTTCTACCTCCAGATTTGGAAGGAAGATAGGTCCAAATGCATAGCGTTCTTTCTTGGCAGTGTTAGGCATTGGAGTTATTCACTGTGAACATCCTGAAGAATTAGAATTTTTAAAAGTCTAAATGTTTGCTTCCCTCTAACAAGATGCATTATTAGTCCAGTTTAATTCTTAATTTTTTATTTTTTAAATGTTTATTTTTGAGAGAGAGACAGAGTACGAGCAGCAGGGGAGTGGCAGAGAGAGGGAGACACAGAATCCAAAGCAGTCTCCAGGCTCTGAGCTGTCAGCGCAGCGGGGCTTGAACTCACAAACTGCAAGATCATGACCTGAGCCAAGGTTGGACACTCAACTGACTGAGCCACCCACGGGCCCAAGTAGTCCAATGTAATGTTAAAGATACTTGCCTTGCTGTTACTGCCAAGACTGAAAGCAAAACAAGCAACAAATAGCCTTAGATCTGTTCCTGTTAATCTTTGTTTAGAGTTAGATGCTTCCACTGACCAGGGTATTACAGATGGTTTTGTTGTTATAGCCTTGAAGACTATTTTACCTAGTAGAGACTAATACTATTAACATTTTTTAATTCTACAGCTATCTTGACTAAGATCTAGACTCTACGTACGGGAAGTAAAGAAGGGACAAAATTGCAGAATGGAATATTATGTGGGATCTCTAATAACCACTGAAAATAATTGTGGAATTATATATAGGGTAAATGGAGATGTGTCTAGCCTGTCTGCTTTTCTTTCCTTCTTGTAGATCTGTCTTTCCAGGGTCATTTTCCTTTTGCCTGACAGGACTTTAAATATTTACTAGTCTGCTGATGTTGGATTACTCTTCCAGCTTTAATGTAAGAATTATAGGATTATTTCCAGTTCTAAGAAGTTTACCTTCATTTTATTTTTTTTTTAATTTCTTTATTTATTTTGATCGAGCAAGCTGTGGGGGGGGGGTGTAGAATTTCAAGCAGGATCTGCACCCCCAGCGTAGAGCCTCAAGTGGGGCTGAAACTCACGAACTGTGAGATCATGACCTGAGCCGAAGTTGGACGCTCAACTGACTGAGCCACCCAGGCCCCCCAGTAATTTATCTTCATTTTAAAAAGATATTTTACGCATTATGGGATTTTAGGGTGGTGTCCCCGCCCCTGGCCCGAGGTATTTTAAAGTTAATGTCCACTGTCTCCTGTTTTGCATGGTTTCCAACAAGAAGTCTGCTGTCACTCTTTTTTTTCTTTTTTTAAAACCCTCTCCAAGAAGTATCATTTTCCCCAGTCTACTTTTTAAGATTTTTCTTCTTCTTAATCATACCATACCATGTCCCTTGGAATAGTTTGTTTCTTGTGTTTAGAGTTCACTGAACTTCTTTGTTCTGTAATTTTGTCAGTTTTGGAAACATCAGAGGTAGTAATTTTGCGAATATCTGTTAGTGTGCGTTCTTTTCCCCTTTAGGTTTTTCAATTGAGCGTCTATTTGGGTTGGGCCGCTTGCTCTTTGAGGCTCTGTTCATTTCATCCCTGTTTTCGCCACCCCCCCACCCCCCACCATGTTTTACTTTAGGTAGTTTCTTTTTTTTTTTCTTTTTCTTTTAATTTTTTAATGTTTATTCACATTTGAGAGAGACACAGAGACAGAGTGTGAGTGGAGAACGGGCAAAGAGAGCTAGACACAGAATCCGAAGCAGACTCCAGGCTCTGAGCTGTCAGCACACAGGCCAACGCGGGGCTCGAACTCAAAAACTGCGAGATCATGACCTGAGCTGAAGTCGGATGCTTAACCGACTGAGCCACCCAGGCACCCCCATTGCTTTAGGTAGTTTCTACCCATTATCTGTAGAAGTGTATTTTTTTTTTTTTTCCTTTTTAACCTCAGATTTTTATCTCTAGAAGTTAGATTTTGGTCTTCTGAGTAATCTTCAGTGGCCCTCCTGTGCTTACTCTTTACTTTCTTGAACTCATGGAGCACAGTGACAGTAGGGGTTTTAGTACACGTGTCTAATTCTATCAGCTGTGTTATTCAGGAGTCAGTTTGGGATTGACTGATGTTTGGCCTCATTAGAGGTCATATTTTCCTGCTCTTTTGTTTGCCTGATGATTTCTTCTTGGATGTCTGGCATCACACATTTTTCCTTTGGGTTCTGGATGCATTTGTATTTCTCTACCTGTTCTTGAGCATTGCCCTAAGGTGTGATGAAGTTCGTAGGAAGCCGTTTGGTCCTTTTGGATCTTGGCATTTCAGCTTTGTTGGATAGAGCCAGAGCCGTGTCTTCTGTAGGGTTAAGTTCGTCCCACTGCTCAGGCACGAGGAGTCCTTGCTGCCCCGGGAGCTAATGGTATTTGCTGTTTTGGCTAGTAGGTACAGGCACTGTTCCCGGTGCTGTGTGGGATTCGGTGACTGTTACCTCTAATTGTTTCTTGTGGTATTTTGCGTTCAGTCGTTTCCTGACGAGTGCCTGCTGGTACTCTGTGAATACTTGAGGAGCCTCCAGAATTTTCTGTGTGGCCCTCTCCCTTCCAGGACTCTGCCTTACAGATTCTCTTCCATACCTTGGCCTTCGCAAACTCCCAGCTCCTTTTTGCTCAATTTCGATTCCTCTAACCCCTGCTTGAATTGCCCCGTCCGTGGGCTGTGGTCCTGATCTGTTGACCAGGGCCGCAGTCATGATCTGTTGAGGATCACAGTGCTTTGTTTTGTGACTTCCATTGTCTTGTGAGGATTTTTAGTGTCTTTCAGGCGGTACGTAAGTCCTGTCCCTGTCGTTCTGTTCCTTGAACGCTGAGTGAGAGGGAGAAGGGTACCACCAGGAAACGTAACTGCCGTGTTTGCACTTTATCTTAGTCATGGTCCTAACCTTTCCAATTTTGTTAGTCATTAAAAGAAGAAAAGAGTGAATTGCATAAGTAATCTCTGACGCACTGTAGGAGAATCTCAAAATAAAGAAGCAATTGATCTATAAATAGCAAGTCCCGCAGCTCTGCAAAGAGAGCGTGTGACTATTAGGAATACTTGAGACTCTTTGAAGTTCTAGAACCTCTGTTTCTAAAAGAGGAAGAACGGCTTAGTGAATAGAACATATGGTGCTTAATCAATCTTACCTTAATCCTAACGAGACACCTGGAAGGTTTTATTATCCCTCTTTCATAGCCGAATCAAATTTTGAAAATACTTAACTGGTAACACCTTTTTCTTTTCTTTTCTTTTTCTTTTTTCTTTTTCTTTTTCTTTTCTCTTTTCTCTTTTCTTTTCTTTTCTTTTATTCTTTTCTTTTCTTTTCTTTTCTTTTCTTTTCTTTTCTTTTCTTTTCTTTTCTTTTCTTTCTCCTTCCTTCCTTCCTTCCTTCCTTCCTTCCTTCCTTCCTTCCTTCCTTCCTTCCTTCCTTCCTTCCTTCCTTCCTTCCTTTATTTTTGAGAGAGGGGTGGGGAGAGAGGCCAAACATGAGCAGGGGAGGGCAGAGAAACCCAGAATCCGAAACAGGCTCCAGGCTCTGAGCTGTCAGCACAGAGCCTGATGCGGGGCTGGAACACATGAACCGTGAGATCATGACCTGGGCCGAAGTTGGACGCTTAACCGACTGAGCCACCCGGGCACCCCAGTGACACATTTCTTAGAAGTAGCAAAGTCAGGGTTGGAATCCAACACTTCATATCTATAATGCCTGGACTTTTCCACTACACCACGTCCCCTTCCATTGGGTCCTTCAAATGTAGGTCTTATTTTTTCAGGTACCCGTGGGACAGACAGATTCCAGAAGGACACTCCTTTTGGGCCAGCAGCACCTGGCTTGGTGAACTGAACCATGGCTGGGTCACACCCTGTCTCGCTGAGCATGTTTGTGCAGTGCACACTCCGTGTGGCCCCCTCACATCTTAGTAAATGTTTTCTTCTCTGCCAAGTGTTTGTATTCCTTCTTTCATGAATTGAAAATTCTTTTTTTTCTGCATTGTGAACCAAGCAGTAAATAGAAAGAGGGGGAAAGCTTTAACTTGAGTAAAACACATTTTGCTTTTGCATCCTTTCTGGAGTCCTCCAGTATTCGAGGTTACAGGTCGTGCTTTTCATGCACAGGGGCACTTGGGGAGAGGTCCATCCTGGATGTGAGAACATTCAGGACCTAGTTGACTCTTCCTTTCAGGTGGCTGTTCCAAACAGATCTGTGACTAATTTATGACTGTAGTGGGTTGTTCCCATGTTCCTCTGGGAGGATCCTCTTTGATTTTGGCTTTTCAGTAGTTTGGCGTTGGTGGGCTCTGAGGGGCAAGAGTTCAAGTATTGGCCCACCTCGTGGTGTCTGCTTCATGGCCGCATTTCTTACAATGCAAGTTTGGGAGGGGAGTCTCTATCTGTAGCTCTTCATACCTTACCCTTGATCTTAAGCGTTGGCCCAGATAAAATGGTGACTGACGTGAAGCTGAAGGTCAGATGTCTTCGGTCGAGTAGCGGAGGGATATCAGATCATTTCAGATTATGCCAGAGATTCCCAGTGGTTGAAGCATGCACGTGTTCTGTTCACTGCAGGATAGCACATGCAGCTCTCCCACGTTCATGGTTAGGTTTTTTCCCTGCAGCCAGAGCCCTGGGCTGCTGTTCAGATCTCTCAGATGATTTTCACCAATTCTCTCCCTCGCCCTCCGCCCTCCCTAACTCATGGCACGGGTTCTCTCTATTAAAAAGAACCCCCCCCCCCCCTTCTGTTGCCCATGGTGAATAGAGCCTGGCTGCGGCCCCATCTGCAAAACAAAGGGAGCCGCTGTAATAAACATAACGTCTGACTGGTTTTGTGCACGAAATTACTTAAGGGAGGTTTATGGGATTCCCCATCTCCCCTGCCTAGCTTAGAATTTTAACTGTTTGGCAGATCGGTACTTAGGTGGCATGATCTGGGGGTTACAAAATAATCTTCTGCGGCCTTCTCTCACGTTACTGGTGCATCTTGAGGCCATCCTGGTCTTCCTTCTCACACACTGGGCCTCTCTGACTCCGTACGCGAATCGTGTCTAAAGGTACCAGGCAGCCCCCTTTACGGAGGCCCAGAGGTGCAACCCAGCCCTCTATCTGGCAAGATAGCGGGAGGTCCAGGTGGATTTTGGGGGTGTGGGGTAGAGTTCTGTTGTTGGTTGTTAGGAAATCCAGAATATCCGAGTCAGGGTGGAGTTGGACACTGTAGAAGGAAGAACCTGCAACGAAGTGGCACGTGAAGTTCCCGGGTGACCGAGCAAACTCGGGCTGGTGTTTGGAGGTTGCCTTGAAAGAACGTGCATGAGTTGGGTCCAGGAGTTAGGCTTAAATGGCAGGGTAGACTTGTAGGTTCCCTTTGGGATGTTCTCATCCCCCTTCCTTCTATCCTCTATCTCTAGCTGAAGCGAAGGCTTGCTGTTACTACCCAGCCAGGATGCAAGGGCTGAGCCTCTGCGTGCTTGCGTTTCACCCTGGATCGGATGTCTGGGATGCGGGAGCTGGGGCACCGTGTCACTTGACTCATGCCGACTCCTGTCATTCTGAGGAATGGCGGGGAGGGGGTGGGAAATAAGCCTAGAGGGTAGCAGCATTCCAGGGCTCTGGGCACCCATGCCGGCTGGCACGTTGGTGCTGTGGTCCCAGCCACCCTGTCTTCGGCTGCATCTCCTTACTGCTTTTCTGGCCCTGGAATGGCTATCCTAGTGAAACTGTCTCCCTCCTCTCCTCCTTCTAGGTCGTGTGGCGGGGGCTCGGTGCTTAGCCTTCTGGGCCCCTGTTGCTGGCTTCCCTTCTTGCCAGTCACCAGTTAGTAGGTGTATCCCCAGAACCAGGACTCCAGGGGAGGGGGGCTCACAGCCACCTGGCCTCTAGGAGGTGAAAACTGCTTTCGGAGCACGGGTCTCCTCCCCGCATCCCAGGAGGCCACCCTCCCTGGGACGGCCTTCCCAGGCCTTGGTGTACAGGAGGTTTTTAAAACTCTTAGATCATAGCCCCCAGGCATGTGTAGACTATTTGTATCCAGCCTGTAGATCTTAAGGCGGGTGATACCAGGGTGAGACGCTGGTGTCTGAATGATCCTCAGAGCTTGAGGATTTAAGTTGGAACATGTTTTCCTGGCACAGTCTTACAGTGAGGCCCTTGATTAGAAATTGGGGAAAAGAAAAATTAAACTTTAGAATCTGAGATTAGGTTTGGATCCCAGCTTGTCCTCTTAGCTCTCCATGAGACAGTCATCCCCCCTCGCCCCCCGCCATACCCCCTTTGCAGGGTGGCCACAATGAACACTTAATACAGCACTTACCCACTCGCAGCATGCCTATATAAATACGTGTGCAGTTCAGTGCCGGCCATTGCTCTAAATTCGTCACATGTGATAGTCCCATTTAATTCTCCTAGCAAA
The DNA here is from genome assembly GCF_028018385.1 of Neofelis nebulosa. NCBI lineage: Eukaryota > Metazoa > Chordata > Mammalia > Carnivora > Felidae > Neofelis > Neofelis nebulosa. The sequence continues at coordinate 17,151,826 of NC_080787.1, read as the reverse complement.
CCTCGTGGGATCGGTCTTTTACTACCATCCCATTTTACTGATGAGAAAACTGAGGCACAGCATGCACTGTGCACAAGAGATAAAGAGCTTCTGGCACATCATCAGGACTCAGGGAATGGTTTCTGTCACCTTGAGTAAATCCGTGAAGAGCCATCGTGGAGTGCTGCTGATGGAGAGAGACAGAAGGGTTGTGTTTTCAAGAGTGTTTGGAACAGCCTGAGAATTCTGCAGTCTGGGCACAGTGATCCCGTTTTAACTCTGAGAGGAGTTAAAGGGCACAATTCATAATTCAAAATTCAAGTTGTTTGCCAGGTCCTGGGATGGAGCTTTAAAAAAAAAAAAAAAAAGATTCGTGAAGCCTGATCTTGTGGTCCAGGGGACTTCCAGTCCAGGGAGAGGAAGCCGAAGCAGCTGGTTTCCAGTGCTGGGTGGCGAGCGCCACGGTAAGATGTGACGTCCGTGGACCCGGACTGAAGAGCGGGCAGGGTTGTCTAGGGACATTGGGGCATCCGTAAGGTGACCTGTGCACAGAGTCTTTCCTTCCACGGAGAGCAAAGGAGACTCTTGCTGTGTTTTAAGACCCCACGCTAGAGCTGCTCTTGTGACTTCCTGACAGAATGTTAGGAACCTGTGCCAGTGTCTCAGCCAAAATAATGCAGAGAGAAAGAGACAGGCCTAGGGCTCCACTGACCGGTGCCTTGTGTGCTAGGCTACTTGGCTTTCCCAGCTCCTCCCTGGCCCTGAGCCTCTGCATTGTCCTGGGCTGGGATTGGGCCTTGACCCGTGAAGTGGTTCTTAAGGCTCTGTAGCAGGCTGCTCCTGGAAAAAGGTCTTTGTGCTTCAGTGGTGTATCTGACCTCACGAGAGGACTGGGAGAAGGCAGGGTTTATTTACTTAACTTTTCTTTATCAATATGGTGAGCCCGAGACCAGAGGGTTAGTTGATATTTTGAAAAGGCACACGTGGATGGTTATGGGATCAGGGGAAGGGTATTGGGTCCCAGTCTAGTTGTTTCTATCTTGTTGAAGCCTTAGGATTGACACGGTGTTATTGTAGTTGATTTTAGAAGACTCATGTATAAGAGCGCAGGGCACCTCTCACACCCCCTCACCACCCCTTCTTGGGTATAGAAATGACACACTGACCAAGGGTCCTGCAGAGACAGTGCTGTGGGCTGAGAGCTGTGTAGGCCTCAGGGTGGAAAGGGCCAGCTAGACAGCCTGGCAGTCCCCGATAGCCCAGATGGTCCTTAAATGAAAGAACCTATCTCAGCCCTAGATAGGAGCCTCGGATGCTTTAAACCTTGGTCCCTGAGTCGGTCTAAGCCAGGATGTGTTCCCAGGCACTGAATCTATTTGTTGGATGACAGCATTAGCTTTTGTTGATCATATAGGTGGAGACAGACCAACTCCCTGTCTTCACCTTAGTAAATAAAAGACAAACCCCAATCTGGATTTGTATTTTATTTTTTAATTTTTCCTTAAATACCAGGGGAAGAGTTGACTTGAACATGAGGTCCAAGGCTAATTAAAAGGGAGGGTGGGGGTGGGGAGGGGAACTATCACTGTCCTTTTCTGGTTTTTATCAGAAGGCTTTTAGTATAAACTCCCATTGGCTCCATCCTGTCTTGAGTTTTAAAGTTACCATGGAATTTCGCTCTGTGTGTCAGAGCACCACCTATCTGGCCTTGGGTAGTTAGGGGTGGGGTAATGCTTACACAGATAGGGCTCACAGTACCTAGGGGTCCAAAGGAGGGAGAACATCCATCTTTCCATCCTTGTGCAGCTTATCTTTAAGTTTACTGTTCATGCCGATTTTTTTGGAATTTGTATGAAGCTTTTCCTTGGTGGAACTGGGCTCCTCTTTCCTTGTTTTTGACAAATGTGGGATTCTGTCTAGAGAAGTCTTTGTAGATCCTAGGTTCTTCTGCATATATGCACACCACTATCCTACAGGCCGGCGCACGTGGGTCTTCCACATGAAGGAAGGAACCCGACTGCCCCAACGCAGGTGTGTCCTGTGTAGGGTTACAGATTGGCCAAACACCTCTGATTTAATTGGCCGGCAGTCATCGCTGATGACAAATTTTTAGACACTTGTGGGAGTGGGCAGCTGCCCCCCCGAAATTTGCTTGAGGTTCCTGGTGAGCACGCAGGCTTCTGGCCACATTCATTTAAGGAAAATGGCTTGTGAATTTCATCTGAGGTAGTTTCATTACTGCTGTGGCCATTTCCTTTTTCCGTTACCTCGGAGATCTGATTGCAGGGGTATCCCTTTTACCTCCCGTGCAGATTCTGATCTAGCTTGTGGTTGCCACGGAAACCGGGTACCGGTTTCTTGCCTTCTTCCTGTATCCCGGCTCCTCTTAATCTCTTAAATATGAATGCCTGTGCCACGTGCCTCTGACATCCCCCCTTCCCCCCCCTGCACAGGAAAGTGTAAACCTGTCCCTGATCTTTGCAGCAGTATCTGACCCTCCTGGAAACATCTTATCAGTTCTGGAGTTTTCCTTGATGAAATCGAGAGGGAGGGAAATAGACACTGGTTCCAGGAGGCTCACATGCAAGGCACTGGATGCGGCTTTGTGAGGTTTGGAGGCACCTTGTCTGTGAAGGGGGTGACGTGACAGCCGTTTGTGTCACTTGTGGTTCACATGTGCCTGGGTTGTTAGAGGTGGCTTTTTATACAGAACATTCCTTGTCAGTACCCCCTCCCCCCTTCCCCCCTGCTGCTTTGCAGCTCCATTAAAAGCAGTGTACGTTGCTGTTGCCTCTTGGATGGGAAGAGAATGTTCCTGCCTTGAGTACCCAGCTCTGCTCCCTCCCTCTCAAGTCTAGAGCTGGGCCCAAGGGTAGGGGGTGGCTGGAGAGATTCTCAGAGGACCGGCTAAGGAGGCGAGGCAGCCTTAAATGACTTGTTAGGGGGAGCATCTGGTTGGCTTCTGATGTCAGAAATGTAAAGAATCCTAATCAGAAGTAGTGCCCCGTGCCCCTCCCCACCTAAGGTAAATATCAGGCAAGAATATTTTCTCTTTTGTTTTCGATTCAGTTGCTTTGATTTGCACAAGATAGAATCTTTTAAAGAGTGTAATCCTCATAAAATGCCTCTATCTGTGTCTCATGAAGCTTAAAGCCTGTTGCAGGGAATGGGTGTAGAGTCAGGGTCATCAGGGTGGGGAAGAAACGGGCGATCTCCCCATCTAGTCCTGCTCACTCGTCCTTCACGCTTTTTTAAAAATTTGTTTATTTTCCTTCAAGCTTTTACAAAGCTCTGGCCCTCAGCTTCCTCAAGTGGGATCCACCCTTTTTATCTTTGCATCCCCAACTACTGGCAGGGTATCTGATAAATGCAGTAAGTATTTGTAGGGTTTTTTTTTTTTTTTTTAATGAATGTAAACCAGTTCTACCAGTAAGTAGCCAAATAAAGCATAAGGAAAGGAAATCCTCTGGGAGGATTTGAGAAGCATATTTTCCTGTTTAGAATCTTCTAGATCTTTCACATCCACTTTATCCTACTGGAAGGTAGGTAGGTGCCTGTGTTAAGTTTGCGCATTGTGTGCTTTTGAAGTATTTCCTGTAGTTATTTGTCTTGCTTTTAAAGGTTTAGGAGCAAACAAAGTCCTTTTTTGGTAGTTATATAATTTTCCTATCTTTCATACTGCTCTCCCCCCCCCCCCCCCCCCCAATTCCTTCATCCTTCTTACCTCACTTTGGTTCTGTAAATACTCCCTGAGACCAAAAATGGGTTTAGGATATAAATAATAAAGAAGTGCCTGTTTCTACTTTTGCAGCCCATTCAGGGGGCTCAAACTACTATAGTATAAGGTCACTGAATTTTCACTTAGCATCATCAATCAGCGATGCCGAGGGAAGGGAAAAATGTCTTCTTGCCCCAAGGCCCTGTGGTACCAGCTTAAGGTAGACTATACAGTTTTCTGCTTCTTTAAAATTTTCAAATCTTGAAGCTGATTATGATTCTGTGATGATAATTATTCTCTGGTAATAATGGTGTTAAGCCTATAGCTGGCTTTTTCTCCTGTTACCCTCAGAGATTTCGCTTTCTCCCCCAAAGGTACCTGACCTCGCTTTTGTGCTCTTGGAGTTAATTTTGGGGAGGGGGGTGGACTGTGTAAAGTTTCAATAGCCTGTAGGACGACTTGCCAGAAAGCTTCAAATATGTAGAATTAACATTAATATTAATTCCTGTTGTCTACCACATATAAACTGAAAGAATGAAACCATTCAAAAGGAAAGCAAAGCCAGCTCTTACTAAAACGAGTTTCTGTCCTGATGTCCGTATGTGGTTTCAGACCTATTTCGAAACGAATGGAGGCTGGAGAGGCTACTTCTTTTGTATGAAGTACTATTCTCTTGAGTACATAACCGTATAATAGGCCAGGTGCTTTACTGAATCAAGTAAATTGTCCTCTGAAAGTATAATTAAAAAAAAAAAAATACACAAAGCATGCATTGGCCTGGATGCAGTAGGCTATAAATCCACGTAGTGGTTACTGGTTACGATCTCGAGAGAAGGCCAGTGTGGGTGCCCACTTACCTGGGGTGATCGGGTAGTTGGCCGTTCTCCAGATCGGAGCCCGCCTCTGCCCCTTGCAGACTTTGAGGGAGAACCCACGAGGATGCTTCTAAGTCACATGAGCATGATTGAGCCCAGCATGGGTGGGGGGTGGGAGCTGTGGTTACTTCATGATTAGCCTGTGGTATATTGGTTAACTTAAAGTCTTGAAGAAAGATTTTCAGATTTTGTCACTCTGGGGCTGTAAAGGATGGGATTCTTACAGTTTTTTAAGTATTGTTTTTCTCAGCCATTCTTTCCCTGCAACATAAGTTATGAATTTGTTCAGCCCGTTATTCTGCCCCCGAGAAATATGCTTGGTTTGCTGTGACAGCCTGCAGACTGTTGGTACATTGCAGGGCCGTGATCTGCTCCTTGCTGTGGCCAGTGCCATTTTGTAGCATGGATGGCACTTGGCCTTTCTGGAGCTTGTAGCTGTTCCCCTTTGTGGGGATTTGAGCCGCCCTCGCCAGGCTTTCTCTCTCAATTCGCCTTTCTCATGCCTCCTCTACTCCAGGCGCCTTGCATGAGACTGGGGTAAATCCAGCCCTTAGGGATGATCTGGAAGGGAGATCACCTGTTCTGAAGATGAGAAATCTAAGGCTAAGAGAGGACTTGGGACTGGGAGAATGTCGTCTAATGTTTGAAATGTGCATTCCTCTTTTCTGTACAGCCAAACCCGTGTGGCTGCTTAAAGATGCCTTCAGACTGCGAGTTTGGGACTGTTGGAAGCCAGAGGGGAGGGGGTGACAGGTATAGCTTTCCCTTTCTGCTGGGGACCTACTTGCTTGTTGGGAGGTCCGGGAGGGGGGAGGCTGGGAGGCACCACCTTTTGTGTTGTTCATCCATTACCACCACCTTGGGTGTAAACAAGTTTCCACGTTATTCAGATTTTTATGGCTTAAGCCTCAGATGAGCAGGACAAACTTTTCTGTTTGAAGATGGACATCTGCCCCCTCTGGCCTTCTGTCACAAAGGCTCCTCTCTTACCAGTCTCCTACATTTGCCCAGATAGGCACTTTGAAATTCACACTTTAAGACCGTTTTTTTTTAGTATTCACGGAAAGATTTAAAACTATGAACATAATTTTCCCTGTCAAAGAAGCAACTTACGAATATACTTCACAGACGTCAGTTTGGATTGTGACACCATGGACTTTTCCAGATGGTAGATCCTCCAGTGTTAACTCTTCATGTAGAAACGTTGAGACCGCTTTGGTTGAAATGCCCTTCAACCAGTAGCCGCCAAGGGTATGCCAGTGGGAACAGACCCACGTCTCTTACTGAATAAAACCAATAAGGAGTCCGTTCCTTTCCAGGTACGCTCGGCTAGGGAAGCCGGTTGGCCCTGTCGAGCTGTGCCTGCATATTTTTGCTAAGCAGACGGGGGGCCTACAGTACATAAGGGACTAATGCCGTCCCCCTGTATGGTGCTCCTTTTGGTAGTTGAACTTAATCCAAAAGCGGGAGGGCAAATCCAGAACGAAAATCACTTTGGACTGAGCCTGCTCACGTGAACTTAAAATAGAAAGTAGATCTCTGATGGTGCCTCACCAGTGAAACGTCCAGCACCAGGGACGCAATGCCCGTAGAACGTGGTGCGATACAGAGAGCTTTGGAATGAGGTAGGTTTTGCTTCACATCCATGCTCTTGAAAGCTGCTTCAAGTCTGAACCTCCATTCCATTGTCTGATAGATAAATGCAACCGTGATACCTTATAGAGGCGGCCCTAAGTCCGTGGCTCTCAGCCTCAGCATGCACGGGAATCATCCGGTGGGCTTGCTGAAATGAAGCTTCCTGGGTCCCACCCCGGAGTTTCTGATTTAGTAGGTGTGAAGTGAGGCCTGAGAATTTATATTTCTACTAAGTTTCCAAGTGATTCTGATACTGTGGGTTGAGGGATCACACTTTGGTAACCACTGCCCTATGATTTAAAGCAGCTCTACCATAATACTGTCTGCCAGTAAATCTACAGCTCCATTCTATATATAGTCGCTATGTAAATAGACAGTGAATATCCCTGTGGTTCAGAATTCTTGGGGCCCAGGGATGCCTGGGTGGCTTAGTTGGTTAAGTGTCCAGCTCTGGATTTCGACTCAGGTCATGATCTCAGTTTGTGAGTTCAAGTCCTGTGTCTAGCTCTGTGCTAACAGTGTAGAGCCTGCTTGAGAATCATATTCTCTCTCTCCCTCCTCCCTCCTCCCTCCTCCCTCCTCCCTCTCTCCACCCCTCCCCTGATTGTGCTTGTTCTCTTTCAAAATAAACTTTAAAAAGAATTCTTGGAGCCAGTTACAATTTCTGTCAGGTAGACGTAGCTTTGCTGCTCAAATGCTTGACCTCTCTGGAATATTCTCTGATTTCTACTTGATAGTTTCTGTGATTCCGTTAGGTAAGACTTTAAACAAATTCAGTTGATTCTCCACCGCGGTCTTTACGCCTTTTTGGTGTGTGCTCTGTAATTATTTTGTTTTCTGTTTTGGGTTCTTTGTACAAACCTTTGCTCAGACCAGTGAGTGAAATGTGGTATGAATTTCATACCAGAATCCACTATTTCTGCCTTCCCCCTTCCCAGATGTTGAATTTTTAGGCCTTAGTAGATCTTCTCGTGCCTACTGGAGACCATGCCTTTTGAGACCTATCTCTTTATATGTCCCCAAATGTTTCCTTCCTGCTTGTTCATCGGCCTTGTGCAGAAACACAAGAGTAATCATGTCTTTCCTTCCCTTGCGGTTTATTTGAAAGTATTTATAGACCAGTCACTGGCTGCATGCCGCCTCCTCCCCACCCCCGTCTCCTTTCTCTGGTGCAATTTCACTTTAGACAGTTGCTTATGTGCTCTATGCCCGACCTAAGGGCATGCAGCCCCGAGTGAAAGGCTTTGTCTCCTCAAAGCAGACAGTGTGATTTAATCTTAGATTACCTTTGCAAGGGAGCGTCCAGTTGGTTTGAATTTCCTATCTGTAAGATGGCTCCCAGCTCACTGTAGGCCCCAGTAGGCGATGCTCGCTTTGGGCGGGTGGAAACACTCACAGCCACACCCACACCATCGGAACAGTACAGGTCTGGGATGTTTTCCACTATTTCTGGGCTCTAGGGAAGAAAGTGTGAAAGGAAGTCTGTGTCTGTGCGAGTTACTTCTTTGCTTTATATTTAGTATTCGAGGATGGCATCCGGGCTCACAGTCAGACAATGCAATATCCATCACATCCCTGGTTTTAGGACTCTTCCAGGCCTAAGAGTTTTTCCCATAGTCCTTTCCAGGGTGTGTATGTCTTGGGAAGTGGAGGGCAGGTAGAGGTGGAGTGGAGGTGAGAATGTGGACATTTGTACCAGTGCACCTCTCCTTCCTCCCCTGACTTCACACATTTTACCTTGCACCAGATTTAATTTAATTCATACCCAGCGGGGGAATCTACCCATAAAACACACACCTCCGAAAGGCTGTCTCCACCTTTCTTTATGTGCCTAACTGCTTTGGTGTTTTACCAGTCAAGTAGGGTTTTGGACCAAGAGAAGGAGAGAGGACATTAATAACACTGTGGCTGTCCCTTGGTGCATAGAATTCATGCTTCTAGTCATGTTTGCTGTGAAGGGCAGTTCCGTATACTGATCGTCATTTTCTCGGTGGCTTATCTTTTAAAAAGGAATTTATTGTGTTTTTAGCCTGTGGGGTTTCTAAAGGGGTGGTGGTCTCTCCCAGAGAGCGTTGCACAGAGATTGGGATGGAGCCTGTTCCCTCAAGGAGATGCTGGGGGACAAAGATTCTCATACAATTCTTACAAGGGCAAATAGGGTCAACTCTCATCTGTGTTTATTTGAGCCACTGTCTGGAGTGGATGGGAACATGTTGGTTTACTGTTGCCGTGGCTACAGTTGCTGTTCTCCTCCTTGGGGCGGGGCGGGGTGGGGGGGGGGGAGGAGGATGGCCCATGACAGGAAATGAACCCATTCATTTATCCAACTGACTCAAAATTCCATTATGTGAATTCCATGGACTGTTAATTGCAGTATTTTGATAGAACGTCATTGTGTATTCTCTAATGGTAGTCAGGTCACCAAATAGCTTTTTTGAGCCATTGTTTCCTCGTGTCTGGCAGGGGTGGGGAGGGATGAGAAGATACTCAACAACAGAATAGGACTTTTCAACTTTCTGTCTAGGACCTAGAGCCTTCCTGTGCTGGGACCTTTCTTTGAACTCTCGTGGTTGGTCTTAATTCATGCAGTTTTTACTTTCTAAATCATAAATCTGGGTTTGGTTTTAATAGAAAATGCTTTTGGGGTGCCTGGGTGGCCCAGTCGGTTAAGCGTCCTGATTTCAGCTCAGGTCATGATCTCATGGTTTGTGAGGTCAAGCCCTGCGTCGGGCTCTGTGCTGATAGCTCAGAGCCTGGAGCCTGCTTCAGACTCTGTGTCTCCCTCTCTCGCTGCCCCTCCCTGCTCACAATTTGTCTCTCAAAAATAAATAAACATGGAAAAAAAATTAAGGAAAAAAAATGCTTTCGGTTACCACCAAGTGGGGTCTTTAGGCTAGCTTTAGGTTTCCTGGATGGTAGGTTACATGAGAGGGTGTGATGTGTGTCTCCCCCAGACCTTTAGCCTTATTGACATATAATGGACATACACCATTGTAGAAAGTTTGACGCATGCAACCTGGTGATTTGGTGTACATACATAGGGTGAGATGATTGCCATAATAAGGTCATTTAACACACTCGTCACCTCAAGTAGTTACCTGTGTGTTGTGGGTGGGAGGGTGAATGATTTTAAGATTTACAATCTGGGGGCGCCTGGGTGGCGCAGTCGGTTAAGCGTCCGACTTCAGCCAGGTCACGATCTCGCGGTCCGTGAGTTCGAGCCCCGCGTCAGGCTCTGGGCTGATGGCTCGGAGCCTGGAGCCTGTTTCCGGTTCTGTGTCTCCCTCTCTCTCTGCCCCTCCCCCGTTCATGCTATGTCTCTCTCTGTCCCAAAAATAAATAAAAAACGTTGAAAAAAAAATTTAAAAAAAAAAAAAAAAAAAAGATTTACAATCTGCACCTTTTAAGTAAACAGTGCAGTATTAACACTAGTCCCCATGCTGTACATTACAGCCCCAGAACTTATTCATTGACTTACGTACCATGTACACATTACCCCTTCCTCCCCCTCTCTCCTTTCTCCCTCTCCCATCTCTCCCCTCTCCCCCTCTAGATATCACACACACACACACACACACACACACACACACACACACTCCACTAGCAGGCAATCACCAGTCTTTGTTTCTTGGAGTTTCGGTTTTTTTAAATCCCACATACAAGTAAGCTCACTCTTTCTTTCCCTCTGACTCACCTCACTTAGCATAATGCCCTCAAGGACTATCCATGTCCTTCTTGGCAGGATTTCTTCCTTTTTTATGGCTGAAGAATATTCCACTATATATTTTATGTACCCCATTTCCTTTGTATTTGAGAGAAAGCCGGTGAGGAAGGCAGAGGGAGAGAGAATCCCAAGCAGGCTCCACGCTCCGCGACCTTGGCACCCTGACCCCAGCAGAAACCGAGTCGGATGCTCAATAGTGAGCCATCCAGGCGCCCCTACTGCATTTTCTTTATCCGTTCACCCGTGGACTCTTAGATTGCTTCCAAGGCTTGGCTGTCAGTGTGAATCACACTGCAATGAACATGGGATTTCAGGTATGTCTTTGAGAGCGTGGTTTCACTTCCTTCGGCTGCACCGCTGAGGTGGGATTGCTGGACTGTATGGTAAGTTCTTGTTTTAATGTTTGGAGGAACCTCCTGTTTTCCACAGCGGCTGCACCAGTTTATGTTCCCACCGCCAGGACAGAGGGCTCTTTGCTCCCCGGCCTCGCCTGCACTTAGATGTTGCTCAGCGAGTTGTTTTGCTGTCTGGTGTTTATATTCTGCGTTTTCACATTTGCTTAAAATGAGTTCAGTTCACAGGAAAATGGGACTCCCGTGGCGGGCCTCCCTGGGACAGCCTGTGAGTCCCCGTGTGGTGTGTGACACTTTCTTCCTCAGGCCTGGCTGGAGGTTTGGGGTCTGTGAAGCCCTAAGTGGACCCTGCCCAGCTGGGCCACTCCAGGCCCCTGGGGAGCCACACCTCCCTTCTCCCCCAGTGTGGCTTTATGGTTTTATGTTGGAGCTAATCAGCATGGAAACCCAGGGGTGTGAGGTTGTCTTTGTTGTTTGCTTCCAGAAGAGGTCAGGAAGGAAGGAATAAATTGTACCTTTCTTCCTGGAAAGTTCTTCTGTGGCAAGTGATCCGCGTTCCCAAACCTGGTTCTGCCAGGGGCTGGCTGGGGTGGCAAGATTCCCTAGGCACGCCCTGGCGTAGCCTAGGCTGCGTCCCCCCTGGGGGTGGATGAGACCCCACTTCACAAAACCTAAGGCTCCATGTTCAGACATGGAAGGTAGCGTCTCTCTTCTGTCATTGTTGCTGTCCGGCTCAGTCCTATCATGGAATCACTTTGCCTCCGTTCCCTTTTCAGACACACAGCCACACCCACACTTACATTGTGTAATTAGTGCCTAGTTCCTGGGATTGCCCTTTTCTTCTCCTTTCTGGAAGGGGAAGCCCAATGAGGAGAGCATGGATATTCTGTGCTTTCTGAGTGTTATTTTTCCTGTTCAGTCATTGCCTTTCTCTCCTGTGAAATACATTTGAAATTTCATTGCTGATCAATTTTTTTTTTTTTTTTCCTCACTGAGTAGTAATTCATCTTGTGATTCCTAGCTCACGTTTGTTGGGGTCTTGATAATCCTAGAGCTGAGAGACCATGGTATTCGAGAACCATAACTTGTTCTAACCTTCCCAGTGGCACTGGCAGCCTCCGTGGGTGCACGCTGTTACTATTTGCAGTAGTCATTTGGATAACATTTTCTGCTTTTATTTTTTTTAAGTTTATTTTCAGAGAGAGAGAGAGAGAGAACGAGCGCGTGTGAGAGAGCAAGCAAGGGAGGGGCAGAGAGAGGGGGAGACACAGAATCTGAAGCAGACTCCAGGTTCTGAGCTGTCAGCATAGAGCCTAATGAGGGGCTCGAACTCACAAGCCATGAGATCATGACCTGAGTTGAAGTCAGGTGCTCAACCGACTAAGCCACCCAGGTGCCTCTCTGCTTTTTATTTTATTTTTTTTAAGTTTACTTTCAGAGAGCAAGAAAGAGAGACAAAGATAGCACAAGTGGGGGATGGCCAGAGAAAGAGGGAGACAGAGGATCCCAAGCAGGCCCCCACACTGTCGGCGCAAAGCCCGATGTGGGGCTCGAACCCACGAACCGTGAGATCATGACCTAAGTATCTCTGATGAAATGTCCATTTCAGAAAGGGCTAGGTGAAATCTCCGATACCTGGAATTGTGTGAAACGAGACCAGACAGAGGTAGACGTGGAAGGGAACGGTGGCGAGAATTAGCTGGGGAAGTGAATTCCTGTGGTTCTGTCTCGGTGCCCTTTCTGGGGTGTGGGGTTATCCCCCCTCTCTGAGGGTATTTTGGGTGGGTGGGTGGGGGGAGGGAGTAGACAGCCTTGAGTGTCCAGCTGGAAATGTGGTCCAACCAGGCTCCTTTACAAGGTGCTAGAGGTAGAGCCTCAACGACGCTTCCCAGGACTGACGTGGGGCCAGGAGTGTGGTGTTTGGCCGGCGGATTGACACAGTTGAAGATGGAGTGGATTCCTTGAGCTGGGAGTCACAAGGTGAAATGCTGCTCCCTTTGATCGAAGGGAGACCCATTAGGGCATGTTTAGGGTGCTGGAGTTGAAGACACTCATTAGAAAGTGAGCGGTTGTGCACCCCCAGCCCTCAGCGGCTGCCACCCACATCTATGAACAGGATTCTGATTTGCCCAGTTTGCTGGCATAGCGTTTTGCAGAAGCCAGCTGTGAGGAAGCGTGTACTTAGCTTCTTTGAGTTAATCAGTGGATTGCCGAGAGAGAAGGGTGTAGTTTATTTCTGTGATTCCAAGCATATGCCATTGTTTCCCAGCATTTGGGATGATGTGACCGTTTTCTCCCCTATCCCGCCCCACTTCCTGCCTGCCCCCTCCCTTACCAGCAGCGCCCCCTTGGGCCCTCCTTTGCCTTCAGAGGGGGCTGGCCTTGTGGTGGGGAGGTGCGGCATTGCTGGAGAGAACCACGAGGAACATTCCCTCGACAGAGTGCTTCGCCCACTCAACTGACATGGCTGGTTTTGGTTTTGGCTGGGCAGTGGGGATGGGAGAGAATGGCCAAAAATGTGCCCATGGGACCCATCACAGAAATGACTCTATGTGGAAGCTAGATTTCAGAGCGTTGGGTTAAAAACATAAGATTTTGGAGGTTGGTCACTTATTTATTTATTTTTAAAGTTTATTTTGAGAGTGGGGGTGGGGGGTGCGTGCAGGGTGTGGGGGCAGACAGAGGCAGAATTGCAGACAGGCTCTGTGCTGTCAGCGCAGAGCCAGATGTGGGGCTCGAACTCACTAACCGCAGAATCACGACCTGAGCTAGAATCAAGAGTCAGATGCTAGGGGCACCTGGGTGGCCCAGTCGGTTAAGCATCCGACTTCGGGGGCGCCTGGGTGGCTCAGTCGGTTAAGCGTCCGACTTCGGCTCAGGTCACGATCTCGCGGTATGTGAGTTCGAGCCCCTCATCGGGCTCTGTGCTGACTGCTCAGAGCCTGGAGCCCGTTTCAGATTCTGTGTCTCCCTCTCTCTCTGACCCTCCCCCGTTCATGCTCTGTCTCTCTCTGTCTCAAAAATAAATAAATGTAAAAAAAAAAAAATAAAAAATAAAAAAATAAAAAAAAAAAAAGCATCCGACTTCGGCTCAGGTCATGATCTCACAGTTCATGGGTTCGAGCGCCGCGTCAGTCTCAGTGCTGACAGCTCAGAGCCTGGAGCCTGCTTCAAATTCTGTGTCTCCCTCTCTCTCTGTTCCTCCCCTGCTTGTTCTCTGTCTCTCTCTCAAAAATAAATGTAAAAAAAAAAAAAATAAAAAGAGTCAGATGCCCAACTGAGCCACCCAGGTGCCTTGGAGGTTGGTCAGTTTCAAACTTCTGGCTCATAAACACTATTGATAGTTTCCCTTGTTGTTGAGGTTTGCTTCAGTGGCTAGATCTCTACCTTTCTCCCCCATTTATTACCCCCTTCCATTGTTTTCACATTTTATTAGGATCCTGTAGAGCTTCTGGATTCTCTCCCAGTTCTTCCTCTCTTTTCCTCTGCTATTGGTCGTCCTTCCCTACGGGGAAACAATCGGAACCAGGCAGCCCTGAAGCACAGTGACAGGTCAGTGGCTGTGGCCTCCTTTGGTAGGCAGTGGACCTTGGGGCTTTATCGCTTCCTGTTTGTCGACCAGGAAAATGGGCTCAAGCAGTCAGGGGTAGTAAGAAGGGCTTAATTGAACAGGAAGTCTTCGAGCCCTTCCGAGTTGAAGTGGTGCATGCAGCTTGGGTGTTTATCTGGAGTCTTCTACAAGAGGTTGCACTTTCCTCTGGTTTGTTTCCTGGAACCATTTTGAGTGGGGGTCGGAAACTGTCAGGGAGTTCAGGTGCTCAGAGGGAAGCTGACTAGTCCGTCAGCCTCCGCATCAGGTGAAGGGGAGGGCTGGCTTGGATTTCTGCATGCTTCCAGTCTCTCTGTGGGGAGTTTCTGCCACAGGCTTTGCTCCCATCCTGTACCAAGTCCACGGAGCTATTTTTGTAAGGATCCCAGCAAGTATGAATAGGAGATCTCCGGAAAGGGGCGATAAATCCCTCCTCTTAGGAACAGCAGGGTCTTTTGTTGGTTAAATGGCTGGAAGTCAGATAATTGTATTTGACAAGCTCCTCCCGGAGGTCAGAATGATGTTTCTCTCTTGGAGAAACTTTCGTTTTGTGATGTGAGGTCTAGTCGGGAGACTTTCTCTCACCAGACCCTTCTGAGGGTTCGCTTCAGCCGCCCACAGTAAGGGTGGGTGGGTGCCCTGCAGATGTTCACTGTCTGCTTCTCATCTGCTGCCACCCGCAGATGTGGCCTCTGTCCACTTAGTGCATGCCTGGCATCAGGTAAAGGCCCGGGGGTTCCCACCTTGCAAAATCAGCCTGGGCCTGCCAGGTGGCGGAGGAGGAGGAACTAGGAGAGAGGTACCTTACATAGTCATGGATGGTTACTGAGAGTGTTGTGAGTTGGAAGATGTGATGAGGGCACCTCCCCCTCCTTCCTTCCCCTTTGTTTTTCTGCTTTAAGAAGTCACTTGGTTTGGTTTGATTCAGCGTCGCCATTTGGAAAGATGTTTCTGTTTCCTGGCCTCACCTGTGGTTCCTCTGTGCAGCCTTGAATATGGGTAGGGATTCAACATTGCTTGGAGAATATTCTTTCTAGGCATGGTTAGGTAGGAAGGTGATTTCCATGTCTTCGATGGAGTGTTTTGCCTTCCTTGTGTTTTTGTTTAAAATGTTTTAAATTTGTTAAAATTCCAGTATAGTTGACGCTATAATTTAATGTTAAATTAGTTTCAGGTGTACAATACAATGATTGAACAATTCTGTACATCACTCTGTGCTCATCACGGCCAAGTGCCCCTCCTTAATCCCCATTACGTATTTCACTCATCTTCCCCCGCCCTTTCTGGTGACCATCAGTTTGTTCTCTGTTGTTTAGAATCTGTTTCTTGGTTTGACTTTTTTTCTTTGCTCATTCGTTTTGTTCCTTAAATTCCACACATGAATGAAATCCTATGGCATTTGCCTTTCTGTAACTTAATTCACTTGGCATTATACTATGACACTAGCTCCATCTACGTTACTGATGGACGCAGGGCAAGATTTCATTCGTTTTTATAGCCGAATAATATTCCGTTGTGTATATGCACACCGTATCTTCTTTATCCATTCATCTGTTGATGGTCTTGACTTTAGATTGACACGCTTTGGTTTTTCATGTAAATTTCCATGCCACTGATGTGTGTGTCCTAGATCCATCATGGCCGCCTCCAGGAGTGCCCTGGAGCCTGAGATGAGTCCCGGAGTCTGGGATGCCACATGAGCTCCCGTGTTCCAGTGTAAGAGTTTAGTGCCATTACTCCAGGGTCACAAAGCACAAACAACAAAAAGGAGGGTACTTGCTGGTCTTACATCTGCTAGCAGATTCTTTAATCATTCACGATCATGGTTTCTCATCTTAGGTAATTGTCATAAAAGCCTGGACCTTTTTTACAAATGTTCAAGAAGAGAGAATGTGTGCATTGTGGTGAATCCTTTCGTTACAGAACAGACTTCACTCGGCATTTTGGTTGGTGAGAGCTTTAGTAACCCCCCGTACTTCAAAAATCACACATGATTTATGTTTCCGCCTACTGCATGAATTTCTGTCAGAGCCCCAAGATGAATATTTTGGGTTCCTTAGTAAAGGAAACATTAGGACCGTGGTGCATTACTTTAGGTTTGCTTTATCTTTTTTTTTTTTCCCCCTTAAGTTTATTTATTTATTTTGAGAGAGCGTGAGAACATGAACCAGGGAGGGGCAGAGAGAGAATCCCAAGCAGGCTCCACACTGTCTGCACAGAGCCCAACTCAGGGCTCGATCCCGCAAACCATGAGATCATGACCTACATTGAAATCAAGAGTCAGACGCTTAACTGACTGAGCCACCCAGGTGCCCCCTTGCCTTATCTTGGTGGTAAGAATCCCTTTTGGGGGAGATGCATATTTCAGAAGACAATCCAGAGGATTTTTGCCCTGGCACATTTTTAGTAGCTACATAAAATGCTGGATTGGGAGTTCCCGTGTATCTTCCAGACAAGGCACTTGAGTTGCAATGGAGTTGATGGGATAAAAGGGCAGTGGTGTTAGTGTTCATATTGCTGCTTTCCTCACACAGTGCTGGTTTCTTAGCCCCCATCATTTCTTACCCGCATTAGTGCACGACCTAAAAATTGGTTAATACCAGGGCTTTTCATAAAGCCGTGAAACTGGGAGCCCGTTCTTTCCTGCAGTGGTGATCCCAGAGCTGACATCCGAAGACTCTCTATTGCCATCTCTTGGTGCTTGTTGGCTACTTCATGGGATTTCCAGGGGGACGGGGAAATTGTACGGGATCCCTTCCCAGCTGACTTAACTGAGAGGCAGGGATGGGAGAAGCCAAAGCCTACTCTGGATTGTTCTGGGACTAGCTGGCGTTCTGAGCACTGCCTTTCTGCTCTGGTGTGTCATGTGCTGGTGGGGCTTCGAATCTCCCCCACCATGCGACTCCATGGAGAATGTTTCTGGTGGGAAGTTCATTCCCACAGGACTGACTCCAGTTACACTCTGAGAAGGATTCCAGTGGATTTTGGTTTTTGAAGGATGAGCTGTGAAGCACTGTGAGATGTGATTTCCTCCCATGTTTTTCTCTCTTTCCTTGAAGGAAGACCTGATTCTGGCCTCACAGAGTGATTCACTGTCCCTCCCCAGTCATCACCGTTGCCAGGACGCGGGGAGATTTCTGGCCTTTGGCAATTGGATATCAAGTAACCTAAAACTGTGAAAATGCCTTTTTTTCCCCCTTGAAATATTTTATTTTTTTTTTTTATTTTTTTATTTTTTTTTTTAAATTTTTTTTTTTTTTCAACGTTTTTTATTTATTTTTGGGACAGAGAGAGACAGAGCATGAACGGGGGAGGGGCAGAGAGAGAGGGAGACACAGAATTGGAAACAGGCTCCAGGCTCCGAGCCATCAGCCCAGAGCCTGACGCGGGGCTCGAACTCACGGACCACGAGATCGTGACCTGGCTGAAGTCGGACGCTTAACCGACTGCGCCACCCAGGCGCCCCCCCCTTGAAATATTTTAAAAACAAAATTGGCATGCCACCTCCAGATAGGGTGGAAAGGAAGATCAACATTTTAACTGGCTCTTTGAGGCTTTTAAAACTGAATGTACCTCAGATAAATTGTTCACACCTTGTAACTACAATAATGCTTTAGGAATTTCTTTGGCCAGATCCTGGCTAGATTCCTAACTTGCATGTGGTGTTCTGGGACTCTTCCCTGTTTTGTTCCTGCTATAGGATACAGTTTTTGCTCAGGATTGCCCTGAAACCCAGTCTTTGTAGAGAAAGAGCATTTGCAGCTCTTGGATCCCGGGTTTGGAGTTGGATCCCTGATTTAAAAAAAAAAAAAAAACAAAAAAAACAAGGCGGGGTTATGGTGCCTGGGGTGGCCAAACAGACAGCTTGCCATAGGTGATAAACCACAACACATGTGACATTTGTGACTGACAGAACAAAAGGGCTTTGTTGCCGCTTTAATTGTTGATTAATGACGATCCCTCTCAAATTTGACACGGTTGCTTTCTAGAACACAAAAGAAGTCAATGTCACGTATTTCCTTGATCATGAGACAGTCATGATTTCCAGGCAGTCTGTGGCTCTTTGACATTTCAGGGTGTCACATAAGATGTAAGGGGAAAA
Organism: Neofelis nebulosa; assembly: GCF_028018385.1. Taxonomy (NCBI): domain Eukaryota; kingdom Metazoa; phylum Chordata; class Mammalia; order Carnivora; family Felidae; genus Neofelis; species Neofelis nebulosa. Next base: position 17,133,851 of record NC_080787.1, on the reverse strand, counting down.
AACCCATAATTGCATAATTTTTAACTAATTGAGTCAAAAGCTTTACTGCACGTTACTTTCCATACCATTTGGGTAGGATGTCCCTGTCCCCCTGAGATTCATGCGACCAAGGACTGTTTTTCTTAGGAACGTTCCCTGCTGCATTGCTTACTGGCATTTTGTGCTGTTTCTGAATTTTGACATTATTCCTCTTCCCTAATCTTTTCTGGCTCCCGTCTGCTTTCCAGTGGGTGAGTTCTGCGGGAGTGTGGTGCCCATGAGCAAAGGACCCGTCTTCCCGAGGCGGGTGGCAATATGGGGGTTTGCAGGTCCTGCCCTTCTCGATGGGCCTGTGTTCTGATGGGCAGGGCTGGTAAATATACGTACTTATGGGATGTTTGTGTTCCTAAGGGTGTCTTTGGGTCCTGAATGAAGCTGATGTGTTGCCCTGCCTGAGGGACTCATTCGTAATTAGAAAGATTAAGTCTTAAGGAAGCAGAGTGTAGGATTACAAGTACAAAAGGAGTTGTGGAACACCTTTTGGCATTGTGCCATCTTTTAAAATCTCTGTATGTATTTTAGTTTGTCCACTCTCACTGTCTGAAGTGCGAGGCAGGACTTTTAGGTGAGATTCTGGAAGTTCTCCCATTTGCTGTGCCGCCAGAGAACCAGCGATTAGAAGGGTGGTGCTGGGTGTCTCGAACGTAGCGACACAGGCCTTTGGGAGGCCGAGGTTATGCTTTCCCTCTGGGCACAGGCCATAGATCGGTATTTCTCCTGTAGACTTAGGAAGTCACAGACCCAGAAGGAATTTATTACAGGAATTACTGTATTCAAGTTTTGTTGATGAGGTCAGACAAGGTGGAGTTAGAAGGAGCCTCAGTTTTCTCCTTTGCATAGCCCTCCTCCACCCCCCCCCCCCCCCCCCGGCCCCCATCCCGTTAATAAGGAAATAGAAGGCCACCTTGCCCTAGATCACAACTTGGTTGCCCTAAAGCCCAGGTTTTGATACCCCTGTTGTTCATTCTCTGTACCTCTCTGACCAAAGCAGACTTCTGTGAGCGTTCGTTTTGAGGGGATTCAACCAATAGCCGTTCCTTTTGGGTAAATCTGGTTGATAGCACACTTGATTCTAAACAGCTGCCTATGTAACTTAATTAAGACAAGTGCCACAGATATTTCATGTCCTGTGGTTTTTAGCATAAACAAACTATTTCATCGCTTTATGGGTAACGCAGGAAACGAGGCCCGGGAATCCGTACGGCAAGAGCTCCAGAAACGCCCTAAAGTGAACATTCTCTGTAGTGAAACTCTTCTCCTGGAGCCAGCTGACCTTCCTTTTCTGTCCTGTGATGTCCTCACAGCCTGCTGAAACAAACACCGATAGGAACCACGGAGCAGGGTGGGAGGTGAGCCCAGAAGGGGCTCGTCCACTGACAGTGCTTGTTACTGTCTGGAACGAATCGGTCTCTGCTTGCCTCTGGGTTCACTTGAGGATGTGTTTATTTTCTCTTTACTATACAGGATGTTTACAAGCATCCTGTGTGGTTTGCCCACAACTGCACTTGTATTTGAATTTGGTGGGCAGCTTGCCCTGGGGCAGGGGATACCCCCTGCTCGACCCCCCACAATCTCCAACGCGTGCGCACACGTGCGCGCGCGCGTGCACACACACACACACACACACACACACACACACACACACACACTCTTTCTCTCTTGTTTCTTTGAGTATCTGCCAGGTTTCTAGTGTGTGTGTCTGGGGGTAGAATAGAGTGGGTAATTATTTGGGGGATGGAAACACAGGAAATTTTTTTTTTTTTTTTTTTTTTTTTTGAATAGGCCTTTCAGTAAGTTGGCAAAGCTTCAGGCCCTGCTCCCACACCAGCACAAAGAACGCAGCCATGCTGGTCATTTTAAATTTGCCAGACACAACGTGTCTTATTTATTTATTTATTTATTTATTTATTTATTTATGAATGAACAGACCCTCCCCTCCCACCCATTCCTTGCTCTTTGTTTAGAATTGAGATGTAATCTAAATAATTGGATTTACCAGCTCACTTTTTTTCCTTTTTTTTAATATTGGAAAATTGAGTTAATAAAATGGCGTTTTGGCATACCCGTCCCTCCACAAGGGGCCAGCTGGGCATTGCTTTCAGTCCCCCAGTCCCCCTCGCTCCTGCCTTCTCCAGCCGAGTGGTGCACACACACACTGTGTCCTCCTCGGGTTTGTAAACTATCAGAAATTCTGGGCAGAAATGGAATTTAATTAACCTAGAAATTTGATGTCGTGCCATATTTAGGGCTGCCCCAGAGATTGAGGGCGCGGATAGCAATAAGCTGGTTAACTCTGTCCTGGAGAGCGAGCGCAAGAGGAAGCCCGGAATACCAGTGCCACCCTCCTGTGGGTCTTCTCATGGCAGGCTGCCCGGGAGCTTCTTCTGCACGCAGATCTGAGGAGGGCAGGAAGGGAGCACGGGGCTGGGGGGCGAGTTACAAAACAAAACATATTTGGCATAGAACTTAGCTCGTTGGTGGGATTTCTTTACAGGTGTTATCTCATAGTTTATTAGCTTTCAAAATAGTGCTGGTGTTTCTTTTCTCCTGTAAAGGTTTTGAACTTAAAAAAAAAAAAAAACTTAAATATGAAACATTTGAAGACTTATTTGGGTAAAATAAAAATTTTTTTAACTTATTTTGAGAACAAGGGAGGGGCAGAGCGAGAATTCCAAGCAGGCTCTGTGCTGTTGGTGCAGAGCCCCACGCAGGACTCGAACTCCCAAACCGAGATCATGACCTGAGCCGAAACCCAAGAGTCGGATGCTTAACCTGCAGAGCCACCCAGGTGCCCCTGTTTGGGTAAACTTTTAAGTGATCAAGCAAAACATTTCTTTTGGCTGTTGACCATGCCAGCTAAACCCCGAATGAGAGAAGACTCAGGAGAAAAAGAATGTCGCCTTTTGAGTAGCTTGGGGAATGGAAGGGAAAAGGAGGAAGATGGACCCTCCTCCCCAGCTCATTCAGCTCGGTACTGAAGTACACACAGTCTCTGTGTTCCTGGCCTGTGTGCATGAAAGTGTGGAAGGACCACACTCCTGGGGCCAGCGGGTTGTGGCCCATGGACAGTTGTGACGTACTGATCACAATGTGACGGGAGGGCACCTTGTGTCGCATGGGAGCCAAGAACCAGAACCGGACCCCCGCTTGGCTTTTGTTTGACGATATTGATGGTGGACAAGCGGCTTGGTGAGTTCTTAACTGAGTGATGACAGTTGTTATGGTAGAGATGATGACCTTGTGGGCAGATGCTTAGTAAGATTCCTATGAAACGGGTTCTTTTCTTTTTTAAAAAACTTACGTATTTTTTAAAAGTTCATTTATTTTGAGAGCGCCCATGCAATCGAGAGCTGGGGAGAGGCAGAGAGAGGGGGCGCAGAGAGAATCCCAAGCAGTCTCCGCACTGTCGTGCAGAAACCGACATGGGGCTCAAACCCAAGAATTGTGAGATCATGACCTAAGCCGAAGTCAAGAGTCAGATACTTAACAGACGCAGCCACTCAGGCGCCCCCAGACATTTGTATGTTTAACTGTGTGATTCCTCAAGAATGGATGGTTAGTGTCCTTCATCTGTGGTACAGTGGGACAGCGTTCCTGATGTTTGCTCCCATCGTTGCTGGAGGGCTTGTCTTCTGCACCTCTGGGCAGAGAGCCCAGTAGAGTGAATGTTGCAGGCCCCCAGAAGGGCAGGGGGAGTGGAATCAGGGGCTTGAGTAGTAGGCCAGGGGCAGTGTACTCCTTTAGGATGTCCCCTCTGAAGGGGAGATTTTTGAGCGGAGACAGGGAAGAAGTGACCTCCATAAAAAGTAACAGGCCTGCAGGGTTCCTGTCATTGGATGATGAGAAGAAGCCAGCATAAAGGAGAAGAACGTTCCAGATGGAGAGAGCAGTCTCAAGGAAGCAAGATCCCTTGGGTTAGTTTCCTCTGTCTTAGGGCATTTATTTATTTATATAGAATGACCTTTTGGGATCAGAGCAGTAAGTTGCCTTTCATCTCAGCATATTCTTTTCTTCCCCTTTGGGGACATTTTAGCTTAAATCGGATTCACCCCAGCAGGGCTGAGTTTTGTCATGACTGAATTGGCATGGGGCTCTTGGAGCCAAAAGCTTCTGGAGAAGAAGCCTCCCAGATGGCCTTGCCTATGACAAGGCTGGGCCTCACTTCCCACTTAGATGCAACGTGCTGTGATCGAGAAAACTCAGAACCGAGGACCCTGTGCTTGGCTTTTGGTCTTGTTGGTCCTGCCTCCCAAGCTGTGTGTGGCTGCTCAGTTGGTTGATCTGTGTAGTGAGGGTGATCTTTGCAAGGTCCTTGCAAAAATTAAAGCCTTTAGCTTAGCTAAGTTTACTCATTTTGACAGAGAGCAAGGGAGAGAGGAGCAGAGAGTGGGGGGGGGGCGGGGGGAGATAGCAGATCTGAAGCAGGCTCTGTGCTGAGAGCAGACAGCCTGATGCAGGGCTCGAACTCACAAACCGTGAGTGAGATCATGATCTGAGCTGAAGACAGGTGCTTAACTGTCTGAGCCACCCAGGCGCCCCAAAGCCTTTAGCTTTTACCATTTGTCTCAAACACCGAACAAATAGCAGCCCCTATCTATATTCTCTGAACTTGCTATCTGAATTTTTTAGTCCATTACTTCATGTATACACATTCGCATCATGGGAGGGAAGCAGCAGTGATGGGGTGGTTTGACCTGAGACCACTTCTCTTCCCTCACCCCAGCGGCCCCCAGCCCGTGAGTTTAACACACTGTAAGTAAAATGGGACTATATATATTCATCTATAAGTACATTTATTCAGGTCTTCCTCCGTTGGTTTAAGTTGGTTTAATCTGTTTAACTTGGCTAGCTGCAGCGTTTGATTTAATTGGTTTCATTGACTTAAGGATATACCTAGGATTCTAGAACGAAGCCTTCTAGAAAGGAAGAAAACTCCTTCCTTTAAAAAAATTTTTTTTTTCAATAATGTTTGTTTTTGAGAGGGAGAGAGAAAGGGAGACACAGAACCATGAGATCGTGACCTGAGCCAAAGTCGGATGCTCCACTGACTAAGCCGCTTGGGCGCCCCAAGAAAACTCCTTCCTTAATCAGTTAATAAAACACAAACATGGAAGTGCATCCTGCTTTAGTTTATCCTTCTGTGGTTTGGATGAGGGACAAACCCCTCTGCAATTCTCTGTATTCTGGCATTTCTGTGTATCACCATTGGGCAGTGGAGGACCATGCTGCCTGCCTAAAGGCCTAGTTAGGAGCCCAGAGGCTTAGGAGACCCAGAATTCTGGATTCCCCTTGACCCCTGGACTCCATATTCTCTTCCACCCCCATGAGGACCCTGAACCATCTTAGTTCAAACAGTATCTTCATTCTCAGGCATTTTCACTGTGGGAATGAAAAGGATGGTGCATGTTTCTGGGCAAAATGTCAGCTGATGGAAGGGGGCGGGCACACCGGCTGGCTTGCTGAGGTCTTTGGTAGGAGTCACGTCTGGCCTGCCCCCCCCCCCCCCCCCCCGCACCCTTATGCCCCCAACCTCTCTAAGTGCAGATATTCTGGTTCTTTAGCACATCTGGGGGACCCCCCCATCCCCCATTTTTACTGATTTTAAATCACATACACTCACTTCCCTGGATCGGGCATTTTAGGATGGAGTCACCTGTCTGTCCCTTAACATAGTGAGCTCACCCCATGGATTTTGCCTCTGAATTGTATCCTCCAGACTCTGTTGTTGTGCGGGGCCAGCAAAGCCAAGCCAACGTGTCTGTAACCCTCCTGGGACTGTGCAGGATGAGAAGCCAGACCGCAGACCTGCACTTTTTGCAAAAGAAAGATGCTTTGGGCTGCCCCTTAAAAAAAATTGTATATATTATCTATATGATATAGATAATATATATAGATAACATATAATTATATATTAATATATATTTTAATATATTATATTTAATAATATAATGTATAATTATATAATATATAATGATATAATCTATATTATATATATAATATATCATATATGTTATACAAAATTGGTTTGTCTCCCTCCTCTGTCCTTGCTTTCATCTGAGTCTCAGAAATACTTAATCACTTGGGAGCTTGGCTTATTCCTCTGAGGGATAATTTATTTGACTTTTTTTTTTTTTTTTTTAAATCTGTTAACTGCTGTATTTTTCATGGTCTCACTGAGAAAGTCATCAGGCAGAAAGTGCTTTATTTGAACGATGGCGGGAGCAGTTTATCGTTAAGGTCCTGAAATTATAAAATACTTAACCGCGTCCTGCTCTTGTCCTACGCGCCTTGTCCGTGTTTGCATGTTGGATTTTCATTAGGTCTGCACCACCTTGTGACATTTGTTGTTGCTGACTTTAAAAAAAAAAGGGGGGGGGGGCAATCAACAGCATCCTGCGTGCACGCAGGAGGCGGTATTTCCGTGACCTTTCTCTCATGTCCAGAGTGTGAGTTGTGTCCATTTAGATGAAGAGGTACACGTTAATACAATTGCCAGTATAGAAAAAACAAACAAAAAAAAAAACCTTTTCAGGTGGAATAAGATGAACTGGGTTTTTTCTTTGAACAGGGAGGAAAAGTTGCCAGAAGAGCTGGCTAGCTGCGTTGGGGTCAGCGTACCCTGCATTGTGGGCTTCTGGCTTGTTGGAATGTGCTAGTTGTTGGCAACCTGGCCCATCCTCTGATGCCCATGCTGCTGGCTGTGGGTGCTGCTACATGGGCCCTGCGAGTTGAATACAGAAATTGAGGATGAGCAGTGAGAGACTTTCAGTTACACTGCTTGTATATCTGTAGAATCTGATAATAAATTTGAGCCCAGTTGCCTTATTATTATTTTCTTTATAACTTTCTTTTTAACCCCAACCTAGTCCTATTATAAAAATACCTTTCAGTAGGGGCGCCTGGGTGGCTCAGTCGGTTAAGCTTCCGACTCTTGGTTTTGGCTCTGGTCAGATATCACAGTTCGCGAGTTCAAGCCCCACACCGGGCTCTGTGCGGAGAGCGAGGAGCCTGCTTGGGATTCTCTCTCTCCCTCTCTCTGCCCCTCCCCCACTTGTGCTCCCTAGCTATCAAAATGAATAAACTTAAACACACACACACACACACACACACACACACACACACACACACAAAACCATTTACAACCAATAAAAAAGCTAAAGGGGGAAAAAGTCACCGAACTCACAACTTTGATCCTCCCCACAGTTTGAGAGGCACCACTGTGGTCTCTCCACCCCGCATCTGGTCCTTAAGCTTCAGGACCCCCATCTAGGGACCCTCCCCTGGGCTTAGTGCTCACCCTTGCACACACTTTTGGTGTGCCACGTCTTAAATACAGGCAGTCGGTTGGTTACAAAAAAGCTTCCTTCTCTATAACCAGGGGACGGTGGTGTTGCCCTATTTTCTTAACCATTTTAGTCTTTGGGGAATTTTCATTACACGTGTTGGGCTTTCTGCTGATGGCTTGTTTGTGGGGCTGTTTCATGTTGGTTACTCCTGGGTTCTCAGCTGTTTTGATTAGCCTTGATGTCTGTAGGTTTCACGGACTGAAGGTTGCCCAGTAAGTAAAGAGTGGTCGCACCCTCTCCCTCTGGATCAAATGTCAGTCGTTACTGGGAACGCCATCTATACATCTGGTGGTGTTTCTCACGGGTTTGGGAAGGGAGGCCAGAGTAGAGACTCATCAGTACACAAGGTGGTTGAAATTTTTTTTTGGCAAAGTAAGAAACCATGGTGTGTGTGTGTGTGTGTGTGTGTGTGTGTACGTGTATTTTGCTGGACTATTTTGTTAAATACCAGAGTGTTGATTTAACATGGGAAGGTATTGTGAGCATCGCTAGGTTAGTAGACTACAATTATTACTATTTTTTAAATTTATTTTTTTACTAAAAAGGTTTTTGTTTTTTTCTTTTAATAAGTTCATTCATTTTTGAGAGGGAGAAACAGAGAGTGAGTGGGGAAGGGGCAGAGAGAGAGGGAGACACAGAATCGGAAGCAGGCTCCAGGCTCCGAGCTGTCAGCACACAGCCCGACGCGGGGCTCAAACTCACGAACCGCGAGGTCATGACCTGAGGTGAGGTCAGACGCTTAACCAACTGAGCCACCCGGGTGCCCCAATTATTACTATTTTATGTAACTTCAACAATAAGTAAAGGAAGATTTATTTGTGCTTTACTAATATGCCTGGAGTCTTTTTGTTGTTCTCCAAGCAGCCTTTGTGGGGAGGGGTGCATTTTCAGTTCCACACAGTGATTGATTCTGATTTGGATTCTGATCCATCCCTGTGCCATTGGGCTGCTTTTTGGTCTCTTCTGTTTTTTTGGGGGAGAGGGTGGTCTTTCTGTCCCCCCACCCTCACCGCCCCTCAAATCCTGTTTCTTGAGCATCTCTCTGAGCAGGGCTGGCTAGTTGGTCTAAGCAGTACACAAGCAGGTCCTTACTGTAGCTGATGCCTGGCACTCCCCATTGTGAACTGGGATCTCTACAATGAAGGAAGCGCTCGTGTGAGGAAATTTGTGATAAATGTCAGGTTAGTTACACATAAAATAAAAATATGGCCATTTTCATGCGTGGAGGCAAGCAGATTAACAATTAACTGGTGCCTACAGTGTTAGGAAGGAAGTAAAGGAGGCTTTCCAAGACTCATTAGAATTCACATGCTAGAAGGGGTATCTTTCTTGCATGTGAGATTTTGTAAATGAAAGATGCCTAGTCAGGAGATACGTGCTGTGATTTGTAGACACCATGGATGAACTAGGGATCAGTATCTCCGTAGGACTGTGTCGGGAAGAGGCCTGACACGTAGATTAAGGCCAGTTTTTGGAATCCCTGAGAAGTTAGGACTTACCTATCGGCAGAGGGTGCCCAGAATTTGTTGGTGTTTCAGAGGGACTAGAGAAATATTTTTTTTCCTGCATTACAAGCGTCTATTAGTGTAACGAATTGACATGGCTGGATTGGGGTCTGAAGAGATTGGGGGCGGGGAGACCGCACTCTGAGGGTGTGAGACGGGATCAGTGGTGCGCAGGCAGGTGCTGGGGGGCTGGCTGGGTGTAAATAAGGGCACAATATGAAGGTAATTGTGTTTGTGTGATTGTATCATGTTTAAGCATACAATGCTTGCTTGATACATCATGTGGCAAGATGGCTTTGCGATTCTCTCGTTACTCTGGGCTTAATTTAAAACTACAAAGCCATTCATTAATCCCGTGTCCTCAAATGCCACCTACGATGTTGGAAATACCCAGGCACACACGTGGTTTGTGCACTGGCAGGCATGTTCTTGTACACGTACACACGCATGGCGCCCATTTTATATCCGTGTATAACACCTAGCCTTTTAACCAAATTTATTGCCCTTTACGGCGATCCTGTGGTTTATGAGAAGGTGAGAGATACAGAGGCTCAATTAGGAAGAGTTTGCTTGAATTAGGGTCCTTTTTTTCCCCCTTTCATGTCTTGACTTACTGCCGCACGTAGATCTGTATCCTCCGATCGCTGCCTAATTCATTTTTAATTTTCCTTTGCTTCTCCAGGCCCAGGCTGCAAGCACAGAGGAAGTTTGCTCAGTCTCAGCCGAACAGTCCCAGCACAACCCCGGTGAAGATCGTGGAGCCGTTGCTGCCCCCTCCAGCTACTCAAATTTCTGACCTCTCTAAAAGGAAGCCCAAGACAGAAGATTTTCTTACCTTTCTCTGCCTTCGAGGTGAGACCAGGTTCCCCGTCGGGCAGGAAGGAGCACCCCACTGCAACAAAGAGGAAGACCCTGTTCTGAGCAGATGTTAGCTGGGGTCAGCGTTGTAGACCGCTTGCTGGCCTGCTTTTGGTGGTCAGTTTGAAGTGACATGTGCCTTGAGTCTTCACATTTCTCCTTCTGTCTTCATTTATTTGACTCTTAAGTCCCCTTTCTTGGCTTCTCAACACCATCTCCTAGTTTGTCGTTTCCAGCTGTAATGTTACAGCCTGACTTTTCCGGATCCCCCTTTCCAGAACCCCCGCCATTCCACCACACGCGTGCTTTGCCAACATGGCGTTTTGTTTTGTGACTGTTTTTGTTTTTTTTTTTTCTTGGGGTGTCTTGAGTGGAGATAGTCTCCTTTGGTCATATTTTGTAAAGTCCGCCACAGGCCACATTGACTGAGGTTCACACTTTTCCACCCTACTCCTTTGGGAAGAATCCTGCCAGTATTTTCCAAGTACAGTTGACCCTTGAATAGCATGGGCCCACTTCTCCATGGTGTTTTTGTGTTTGTTTTTTTCCTTTGTTGTTTTTGTGTTTTTTGCAGTAAATACAGTACTGTAGTGTAAGTATATTTGGTCTTATGATTTTGTTAATAACGTTCTTTTCCCCAGCTTCCTTTCCTATAAGACCACAAGATAAAATGCATACAACATAGAAAATATGTGTTAATGGCCTATTTACACTATAGGAAAGTCTTTCGGTCAGCAGTGGGCTATTAGTAGCTAAGGTTTTGGGGGAGTCCTAAGTTCTGCACGGGTTCCTACCATGTTAGTGGGTTGATGCCCCAAGCTAACCTGCACATTGTTCGTCGTCAACTGAACGTAAAGGTGACAATCATGGCCCAAATATGTGGATTAACAGAGTGCAAGGTTGAGGATAAAATTTCATAATGAAGGATGAGTTGGGATTTACATGGCCTTATTTAGGAAAGAGGTCACTGCAGGAACTGACTTCATTGGTGAAGAACATAGAAGGTTGCTTGGGAGCTTCGGGAACTTCTTAGGGCCTTGGTAGCTGCAGAGGAGTGTGTGATTAGAAAGCTGTGATTATGGAGATTTTTTTTTTTTTTTTAATTTTTTTTTTTTTTTAACGTTTATTTATTTTTGAGACAGAGAGAGACAGAGCATGAACGGGGGAGGGTCTGAGAGAGAGGGAGACACAGAATCGGAAACAGGCTCCAGACTCCGAGCCATCAGCCCAGAGCCTGACGCGGGGCTCGAACTCACGGACCGCGAGATCGTGACCTGGCTGAAGTCGGACGCTTAACCGACTGCGCCACCCAGGCGCCCCTGGAGATTTTTTGATGAGGTTACTTGACAGGCGCCAGGAGGACGTGGTCTTTGCTGTTGGTCATTTGGTGGAGGTAGGGCTTACGGTTCAGGGTTATGTACTTAAAAACTAGTGTTTTTTGAAATAAGTTACAGCAAGATTTAAGTATAGTCGAATTTTTTCTTAAACTGTGTGAGAATTTCTACCTTGTACCCCCTCACTCCTTAACACATTAGTGCATATTTTCTGAAAATAAGGACATTCGCAGTGATCCATTATTACCATTTAATCTTCCAGGCCCTCCTCCCTGATGGCTTCAAGTGCCCTAGAGAGGGGAGGATCCTGGTCCCAGCTGAACATTGTCTTTAATTGTTGCCCGCTTACTCTGGATCAGGTCCTCAGCCTGTGCTTGGTGACCTTGACTCTTGAAGATTACAGGCTGGTTATTTTGTAGAATGGCCCTGCTCTGTTCCTGTGGTCTGGGGTCTCCTCATTAGATTTGCGTTTTGCGTTTCTGGCAGGAATGTCCCAAAAGTGATGCTTCTCCTTGCATCCTGTCGAGTGGTACACAATTCCGGAAGGTCTATCCTTTCACAGTAATCACTCGATAAAGGTGGGTTTGTCAGGCTTCTCTGCAGTGAAGTGATCTCTTCCGCCCTTGTAATTTTTGTTTTGTTGGGAGGTTCTCTGGAGGTCCATATTCCATTTCTCCTCAAACACTGTTTCGTTTGTTTCACCTGTGGGCTCATTTCTTTTTTAAAAAAAAAAAAAAAAAAAAAAAAAAAAATTTTTTTTTTTTTTTTTTTAATGTTTATTTAGTTTTGAGAGAGAGGCAGAGTGAGAGGGGGAGACACAGAACCCGAAGCAGGCTCCAGCCTCTGAGGTGTGAGCACAGAGCCCGATGCGGGGCTTGAACTCCCGAAACATGAGATCATGACCTGAGCTAACCTGTCAGACGCTCAACTGACTGAGCCACCCCGATGCCTCATTTCTAATTTCATTCACAGTGTCCTTATCTATTACTTTTCAAAAAAAATATTTGAGTCTTTATTCAAAGATTAAAACTTTTTTTTTTTTTTTTTTTTAAGTACAGTCTACCCTCTACAACATCAGGCTCACAAGCCCAAGACTGAGTTGCATGTTCTGACTGAGCCAGCCAGGTGTCAAACACAAACAAAATAAACAATTTTGTTTATTATGAGAGAAAGAGAGGAAGAATCCCAAGCAGGGATGGGGGGCTTGAACTCAGAAACTAGGAGATCATGATCTGAGCTGAAGTTGGACACTCAACCGACAGAGCCACATGGGCGCCCTGCCATGGCTTCATATTTACTCAAGGAAGGATCCACTGGTCTTGTTCCATTACGATGTCTGAAAATGGCTCTGTTGAGAATTGAATTTAGTTATGCAAGTTTTTACTGTGGAGTAGGTGTGACTCATTTTGAGAGAGGAATCTGTGCCATGCATACCTATATGTGCATTACTTACAAAAATACCTTCTGTGGTTTGGGAGATTTGGAGAAGGACCTTGCTTGCTTGGAGAGGCCTGCTGTAATTGCTTAAGTAAATTGCATCTGGGGAAAACTTACCCATTACCCAGCTTTGACGTTTCAAGGCTCTAGATAAAAGAGAACCATGTCTCTTTATAGCCACAATTTACTTTGCGTTCTCAGATGGAACAAAAGGTTTCGATAAATGAAATCTAGGAGTTATTTAAAACAATTTGGGGAAAAATGCTCTGAAACCTTGGAAATTTATTCCTGTGTTTTTGAGCCAGGCAATCAAATAGGTTTTCTTATTTGTTTTTAGCTGATAAGCAGTAAGAGTTTGACACATAGTATTGCCGTCTTCTCTTTGTCTTAACAGTTTTTCGACATGAGGTATTAAAAGGCTGAGTCTTCTTTAGCTTTATATTAAAAAAAAAAAAAAATCCTGTTTTTGTGAAGTCAGATGTGCTTTTACCTGAATTGGCTCCAAAATCCCCAAATAATAGGTGATTCCTATATGGTACCTTCATAGTCCTGGAAGTGGGGTGTATCATTAATTAGCTCGAGCAATTAATTACCTATTAAACTTCCTATTTTGAAGCAGACAGGGGTCAAATAGATGATCTCTGCTGTGGTGGTACTTCAGTAATTTTCTTAATATTTGAAATGAAGAAAAATATGATGGTGAACTTTCTTTGGTCATGAAAGTAATCGATGTTTCTCTAGGGAATATCAGCAGAAAAGATGGGGAAGGTAAAAGAGTAAATCCAAAATACCCTCCCTTCTGGTCTCCCAGAGACAACCCCTGGTCACCACGTCTCTGATGAAAATATGACTGAGCCTTCCGTGTGCATATATGATCTGTGCGTCCCCACCTCTGCGAACCCAACCTCTCCCCCAAAGGAAATGCGTTTGATTGTTATTGGCGCCGTCTGGTTTTCCTGCCTAAACCTATCCCGTAAATACCGGTTCTATTTTGTGGGCGCCTCCTCATTTATCAGATGCCTTGTGTCCATTTAGACGTATTTCTGACTTTCTGGTATCAGATGCTGCTGATGCATATCTGCGGTGAAGCTTTGCCTGGGCTCACGTTCTGTTCAGGAGTCGGCATTCAGGGATGTGATGCACATTCGAATACCTGCATTCTAATTCCCTCTTCTTGGGTGCGGATTCCAAACCACAGAGACGGAGCCCCATAGTCCAGGTCCTTGTAGAGCGTCCCCATTTACCTCATCAGCCTGTGGGTGACGGAGGGCACTGGTAGGGGTAAAAATCAGCCTTAAGCTCATTATTCATACGGAAGAATGTCTGGCTGCAGAACTAACGAAGGAGTCCAATCAAAGACCTGGAAGTGATGTTTGTTGCCGAGGATTACAGGTCCTCCTTTTCTCTAGTCCCCTATTATTACCTGTGATCATATCGGTGCTAATTTAGAAGCTGGAAGAGAATAAATCTTGAGCCAGGGAGGGGCAGAGAGAGAGGCAGACGCAGAATCAGAAGCAGGCTCACGGTGCCGGACGCCAGGCTCGAACCCATGAACTGCAAGATCATGAGCTGAAGCTTAACCGACTGAGCCACCCAGGTGCCCCGCGAATGGAGGTCTGTAAGCCTCATTGTTGGTTATTTATTCAGGATGTCCAGTGAGCCTGAGATCCTGCCTTCTCCCCACACCTCCATCAGGTATTTTCAACAAAAACCTTAGGATAGGGATTCCACACCCCCCCCCCCCTTAATACTACTAGGATTAGTGTCTGTGTGTAAACATCCTTGCCAGTTATTCAGGGTTAAAAATGCTTTAGCGATTTACAAAAATCAGAGACCTTTCAGCTAAGTTCAGCAAGGCTCTGTCCTTTCCTATTTAAGATCATGACCTAAAATTTCAAAAGGAAAAACAGGGAATGAACAGTGCAGTGGGGCCTGAAGTGTTTGCCTGCAGTGTATTTATCTTTAAATAGCTGCTTTGAAGGGGGTCCACACGTCTCCTGCCGGAGGCATAATTAGTATCTTTCACTGGTAAACCGGGGGAAGGGGGGATGGGGGTATGTGTCGTGTGCTGAGGTACGATCGCTGTTATTTCCTGTCAGCGGTCTCGTTATTCTTGATGAGTTGGGTCGTCTTCTCTTTGTTCTGACTATGATTATTAACAGATTAAAAAGCTTAACACCGGAGAGCCATGGCAGGTTAAATGATTCCCTTATTTACATTTTTCTTTTTATGGGGCACTGCAAACAAGGGGGGTTCCCAAAGGGGATTCCTGGAACATATACACACACACCTACACGGTTCTCCTGACCGTGGGTGGTGTCCCAGCGGAGCGTCACAGGCCTGCCGGGTGGAGAGAGCTTTTTTTCAGGGGGGAATTCCTGGGTGAGGAACCACACTGTCAGCCATTGTGAAGCGGTGCTTTCTGTTTGTGGACCTGCCTGCCTTTTGTTTCCAGAATCTTAGAGCATCTTCAGTGATCAGCTGTCATTCAATTGCTAATTAATTCAGCAAGCCTCTGTCGAACTCTTTTTATATGCTAGACACCTAGAAAACAGAGGTTAGAGACAGGAAAGCATAGACACATACAATAAGAAGACCTTGTACCCCAAATGGCACCCTGCCTAAGGCTGCCCGGGATGGCTGCTCTAAGGAAGTAACACTTGCGCAGGTTTTGTGGAAGGGAGAGGGGGCCAGCTTCTGCCAAGGCGTGGATCGATACAGGGGTTTGGTGCTTGGGAGGCCCCAAGTTAAAGCAAGAAAGTGGGACGTGTCAAGGTCAGCTGGCCTCGCGTTAGACAAGCCGAGAAGCTGACGAGATGATTGACTTTACCTGGGCCCTTTAGGAAGATGATCCTGGTGGCTCAGTAGAAGAAGGCTTGAGGCCGCGGAAAGCCTCCCCACCCCCCACCTTCCGGTGGGGAGGTTATTGAGGCATCCAGGCACAGCCCTGGCGAATTTGAGATCTCTGGCAGGTGACTTAATCTGCTCTAAGCCCGTTTCTTCATTTGTAGCATGGGTAGATTGTGTCTGTAGCACAGAGTTGTTGTGGACTCAGAAACTACAGCTAGTGGGTGTTAAACAGGCCCAGCTGATGCCCATGGTGGCCATCCCGGGAGATTTAATTTCCTGAAGAGAAGAAGGCAGGAGTTGAGATTTAGGAAGGGACATTCTGAAAGACCAGCAGAGTAGACAAGACTGCAGGTAGCCCATTCCGGGCCTTACTGACCAGGAGCTCGTAAGTTGATGGGGTACTGGCTTTGGCTACTGGGGACGAGATGTTAAGTAGGGCACATGCAAAAGCCTGGGGCGGCTTAGAGGTCACAGGATGAAAGGGGCTTAACCCGCTAGAAAGCAATTAAGTTATCCTCCAGCTGCAAGGAACACTTCAGTGCTAATAGTGATTTGGGAGCAGAATGGGAATGCTTTACACCGTATGCGATCTTTGGGGGAGGAAGCCACACTGTGTCACAGTGGTGCACACCTTTTCTTGAAGGTTCCTTCAGAGACGTGTTGCATCGTAGTTTTTGAGAGAAAAATGGGATCCGAAACGGTATTCTCCTTGCCTTGAGGGTTTCAGTGGCTACCCTCTCTTTTCTGCAAATCAAACCAGCCTCCTATGCTTGGTTTTCCAGAAGAGTCCGTGTTACATGGCTGAATTCTGCTGAGCAAGCAATTTATTTGCCAGGATAGTTTATCAGGCTAGTTAGGAAGAAATATGAAACCCTGGAATTCTTAAGCGTGGAGGATTGGGGGGGGGCGGTGGGAGGGAGGGAAAGGATGGATCCCTTTTAATTGCCCTGTGACCTTGATCAGTTGTTAAGATTCCAAGACATTTTGTTCAGAGGACTGGCCGAGCTCCAGGCCAGCTGGCCTCTGACCAGGCTTTGCCCTCCCTGGAGATAAAGCATGCTTCACGTTTTCCCAGCCAGTGGCTGTTGGCACGGATTCAGTAGCGTTCCTCACAGTCAGTTCTGGCCTTCTCTGTAATTTCTAGAGATCCCCTTAGTATTTCCTGTCCTTTCCGAAATCCATTTAGAGAAGGTAGATGGGGGTAAAAGTAAGGACAGCCCTATTTTGTTTGCTGAGCACCTTGCTGGCTGCCAAGGTGTCGTTGTTCTGATACCACTGAAGTCCTCAGTACTATTCACCTTAAAAATAAAACTCTGTTCCCGTACCAGCAAAAATGGGCTTCTTTGGGAATAGCAGGGAATTGGAGTTCCGACGTACAAGCAAACCATAGGCAAACCCATCAAAGAAGAAGAAGGCTTTACGGAGGAGGAAGTTGGGGAAGGGGTTATTTCAAAAGAAAAGTCCACTGGAGAAAAGCATGTGTGCAGTGTGGTGATCGTTTCTCAGGGCTGAGTTGCAGGGGGTATGGATTTCTTCCAGGAGACGGGATGGACATCCTTCCCTGTTGGGGGGCCTGTAATTGATGACTTTCTCCTGTTGCCATTCTGTCCGGGCCTGTAATTGACGCTTTTTTCTGTAATTTACATCATGGTACCTTTCCCCTTTCTAGCGTCCCAACTCTAATGAGGTTTCCCTTTATTAATTTTCACAGTGTGCATGTCCCCCAGGCAAGGTGACCCTTCAGTGTTCAGTGTTAGATTTGTGGATGCTTTGCATGATGGAGAGAGAGACTTTGCGGTTGGAATAGTGGCTGTGTGACCTTGATAAAGCTACTTTTCTGACTTGTTTGCACTTCCAAACTTGATGAGTAGAAGTTATGTACCATCGAGCCTATCATAGCTGCCATATGGTGTGATTTGTGTGTTCATTTGAGGTAGAGCTAGAGAGACCTAATTGCATTTGATGGGATGTGTATTTGTGTGTGTTTTAAGCCGCGTGTATAAATAACAAACCTGGGAAAGGCTGTAAGGGGGAGGATTCCAGCTGTTAATTAAAAGTTGGCTTCTCCTGTTGCTACTATGGGCAGGTCGGCAGGAGTTGACAGTTGTTGGGAGCGAAAGTGGTTCTCACTGCTAGGAGTCCGTCCTGTTAGGACTCTGGCAGGTGGGACAGGTGCCTTAACTTTGGGGAATTTCCCAGGTGCCCACGGGCTATAACAGAGGAGGAGTGTCCTGGGAAAGACCAGACCAGCCAGGCAGTGAGGAGGTCGGCGCTTCTTCCCTGTTCTTAGAAGACTTTCACATGGCTGAAGGTTTCGAGCTCTCACTCAACATTCTCCCTGAACTCCCAGTTCCAGAAATCCTCTGACTTGTTGAGTCCACTTTGCACATCTGCACCCCCATAGCTTGTTATCCACCTGGTGCTCCCCCCATTTAGGAAAGCAGGTAGGAAAGAAACTGCTTTTGCTCTTACCTACGTAAAGTTACAGGACCGTCTGATCTTTACAGTTCTGAGTTTTTGTCCCCGAAGCCACACATTAACCTAGCATCCACTTGGGTGGGAGCTGCTTACAGTGCATTGGCGTATGTTACCTCGTTCCCTTTGGGGTTATCACGCTTGTTCCAGCTGAAGACCTCCTCCTCCTCCCCGTACAGACAAGGAAACTGAGTCTCACAACCAATGAGCGCGTGACCGCCGAGCTGACGCTTCATCCTAGATTTTTGGATTCCGTGTAGGGTCTTTGCCAGTGAATTGGATTTGCACAGGTCACAAGGAAGAGCAGTCCTAGGACGGGCATCAGATGTAGGCAGCTCCAAACCCCTTTAGGAATTAGGGGTTCCCTTTGAATTTGGCCCGTGCTCTGCTGAATGTATCCCTGGTAGTGCCAGGAATGACTGAAGCTGAACGTTTTAAAATTTTACCATAATTTTAATTACCTTTCCTTTAGGACCAGTGATGTTAATTTTATACTGATCTGATAGAGATAAATCATTTAAGACACGTGGATCTCTTTACATTTTTTTTTTAATGTTTATTTATTTCTGAGACACAGAGAGACAGAGCATGAGTGGGGGAGGGTCAGAGAGAGAGGGAGACACAGAATCCGAGCAGGCTCCAGACCCCTAGCTGTCAGCACAGAGCCCGACGCGGGGCTCGAACTCACATACCGCGAGATCGTGACCTGAGCTGAAGCCGGACGCTCAACTGACTGAGCCACCCAGGCGCCCCACGTGGATCTCTTTAAAAAGAAAATCACGGGGGCGCCTGGGTGGCGCAGTCGGTTGAGCGTCCGACTTCAGCCAGGTCACGATCTCGCGGTCCGTGAGTTCGAGCCCCGCGTCGGGCTCTGGGCCGATGGCTCGGAGCCTGGAGCCCGTTTCCGATTCTGTGTCTCCCTCTCTCTCTGCCCCTCCCCCGTTCATGCTCTGTCTCTCTCTGTCCCAAAAATAAATAAAAAACGTTGAAAAAAAAATTTTTTTTTAAATAAAAAAAATAATAAATAAATAAAAAGAAAATCACGCAGAGTGCCTGGGTGGATTTAGAGTCCAACTTCAGCTTAGGTGGTGGTCTTGAGGTTTGTGAGTTCAAGCCCTGCATCCCATCAGTGCAGAGCCTGCTTCCGATTCTCCCTCTCTCCCTCCCCCTGTCTTCTCTCTCTCTCTCTGTGCCCCTCCCCTGCTTGTGCTCTCTCAAATGAACATTAAAAAAATATATATTTTAAATATCACACGGAGTAGTTGTATATGGTGAGTCATCTTCAGGCACATGACAGTGGATGAGGTTTGGGAACTCTGATAAGTTCTTCGCTGGTGAATTATAAAGGCTGACCTGGAAGGGACCAAGCAACATTGCCATTCGCTGTTTTCTAGCTGTTCCACATCCTTCGTGTTTACCTGTGGGGGGATGAGGGCAGACCTCTGCTCTGTTTGGCGTGCTAGTGGCCAGAATAGTGCCTTGGACGTACACGGATGAATGAACCAAGGCAGTCACAACTGCCTTTTTCTGTGGCTCTCCCATGTCGACGATCAGAGCTTTTCTTCTCACTCAGGAAATCAGTAAATAATTACCCCTCTACCCCCACCCCCCCGCGGTGCCTACCAGTTTACTCTGAAGTTTTGTTTTAAAATTGCATAACGACAGTAGGGGCCGGCTGCTTTTCATATTCTGTGTGTGTAGCCTAAAGATCAATCGTGGAAATGCCAACTCGGTGGGCCAGGCGGGTTTATTAGGTCAAGCTACGGAATT
Source organism: Neofelis nebulosa (assembly GCF_028018385.1). NCBI lineage: Eukaryota > Metazoa > Chordata > Mammalia > Carnivora > Felidae > Neofelis > Neofelis nebulosa. The sequence continues at coordinate 17,114,237 of NC_080787.1, read as the reverse complement.
GGACTCCCCAGCTAACAGTGTGCAGGGAATCCCTTTAGGGTCTTTCCAAAATAGAACTGAGCTATGTTTAGCTTGTTAAGATAACTGGTCGGGGGAGGGAAGATAATGGGAAGGAGGGCTTGTTATGTGTACATGATTATGATTCATGGAGAAGAATCCAATTTTATAGAAACCACAGCCCAAATTAGAGAAAGCAAGCTTTTGGATTAAAATGATTTCTGTTGTGGTTGTAACATACCACAGTTTGATTTTTGTCCAGATGAAAACATTTGGTTTTCACTTCAGTAAATATTGTGGAGACATTGCCAGCTAATTCTGAAAAAGTAATGAAATACGGCTTTGGCAAAGTGCACATGCATTCTGTACTCCCGAATCCACTTATCTGATCCAAGTTCAGATTTTTTCCCACATTTGCTAATGCACTTGAATAATCAGAAGAGAAAAGCTGCCTGTAATTCTAGTAGAAAACTGTATCCCCTCAATACACTTTTATCATCTATGGGGTAGAAAAGAACTCTTCCTTCTTTACTCCTCCCCAAATACACCCCCCTCCCCCAAACACATTCCTTAAGTCTTTTGAAACATTCACCTTTCATTGATGACCCCTTTAGAACTACAGTTTGTAGGGGAGGCAGGATGTAGTTCTGTGTGGGAAGTCAGCCTCTCTGCCTTGTGGTGAATGGCGTTAATGGCGTTAATGTCGTGAATGGCGCGTTAATGTCGTGAATGGCGTTAAGGTCGTGAATGGCGCTTGTCCCTTGTCTTGGGGAGACCACCCTGGGAGCACCAGGGCAGAGCTCAGACTGAGGGCTGCTGAGCCCTTTCTGTGAGACCCCTTGTATTTCCTGTCTTTGCTGGTGTTTTGCAGCAGGTGAGCCTTGCTGTGGAAAGGGAAGATCTCTTTGGCAAAGTTCTTTGGTGTTGTGAGACCACCGGGCCCTCTCTCCCTGATGTTTGCAGTCCTGTAATGCCTGTTTTCCCGAATGCTAGACCCACAGGGAGCTTTTCCAGAGTCTGCCTCATTGACAGTTGGAGTAAAGAATTTTCTCTCATAAATTGTCTAGAGATGAATCTTATTTCTAAAGGTTTTTTTTTTTTAATTTTTTTTTTAATGTTTATTTATTTTTGAGAGAGACAGAGACAGAATGTGAGTGGGTTAGGGACAGAGAGAGAGGGAGACACAGAATCCGAAGCAGGCTCCAGGCTCTGAGCTGTCAGCACAGAGCCCGACGCAGGGCCCGAACCCACAAACCGCGAGATCATGACCTGAGCCGACGCCGGACGCTCAACTGACTGAGCCACCCAGGCGCCCCTAAAGGTTTTGTTTTTTAAAAAAAAATTGGTTTTAATGTTTATTGTGTGTGTGTGCGCACACGTGAGAGAGAGAGAGAGAGAGAGAGAGAGAGAGAGAGAGAGAGAAAATCCAAAGCAGGCTCCAGGCTCTGAGCTGTCAGCACAGAGCTCCCCACTGGGGCTTGAACCCACGAACTGCAGGGTCATGACCTGAGCCAGAAAAGTCGGACGCTTAATCCACTGAGCCACCCAGGTGCCTCGAGGCGAAGCTTATTTCTAATGTACCAGGATCTATAAGCTGCATGCTATTTTTGATGAAAACTATTTTGACGAAAAACATACGTACTCTTCTATTTTCGAATACTGCCTTCACTTTCTGTGGACACTGGATCAATATGATTACGTAAAACACCCGTTCACCCATGTTTATACTGAGGAATGTGGGGTAATTTCCACTAGTGATAAATAACCCAGACCGCTGTGTGCTTTTAGGGTTTTAAAATTCCCTTTCTTTCATCTTTTCCTGTGTCTTAAGAGATTCCTCTTTCTCTAAACTGATTGGTAAATTAGATAATCGAGCTTGAATCTAGGCTAAGAAGAAATGTGCTCTATGTGAATGCCTTTTAACTAGTTGTGGTTCCTGACACGCTTGGTATTTCCTTTTATGGATTTTAGCTGTTCTCCAGGTATTTGCATATAGCCGTGTTTCTCTCTCGCCTTGATTATTTTCACTTGAGCATAAAATAATAGGATGCCTTTTTTTTTTTTTTTTTTTTTTTTTTTTTAATAACCGGTTTTGTCTCTGTGAGAATCAAAGCTCCTTTTTCTTTTTGCCCGGGGTTCTGGTTTCTCCTGATCAGAATGCTAGCTTTCCAGATGGACATGCCAGCAGGGACTTCGAGGATGTACGTAGCCACATGGCGACAGAGTGTCATATTCTGTTGGATGCAGCGTCCTGCGCTCGCTTCGGTTTGACTGCAGACTTCGTGAAGTGGAAGGTGATGAGGGTACCCAGGAAAATTCTGGAGGTCTGTTCCTTCTGGGGTGGAAGCTCACGGTTCACGAGGTGGCTTCTGGTAGACAGGTTGTTGTGGGCTGGCAGTGGCTTTGTGAACGCAGGCTAAACGACAGCAGGGCCATACCCAGGGGGAGACGGGTTGTTTGCAGTGAGTGGCGAGAGTTGGTGCAAGGCGAGGACATCCCCACCTTGCCTCTTTGAGGATGCTTTCTTTATCTTTGGGTCCAGACCAGTGGGTCAGTCATCTGACCAGAACCACAGTCCCCTCTCAGTGTGAGGGAGATCTGCGTTTCTCCCTGTGCCCCAGAACGTAGGGCGGATCGGCTCATTCCGCAGCTGACAGTGGAGCCGCCTCCCTCAGGACTTGGTGGCCATCCGAGTTTCCGTCTGAGAGTGTCCCTCAGAGACGGCCCATCCCGGTTCTTCACATCTCACACGTCCCTGTGTTAGCCTCTGACTCTCTTCTAGAGTATCTAGGAGGTTACGACAGTGTGTTTGTTTGCTGAGAAGCTCTTAGAACAGATGCACGCAAAAGATTGGTTGTTTGCTGCTTTTGTGGAAGCTGTTACCCTGTGAGCTTTTCTTCTGGGAATATTGACGGAACTTGGATGCTTTTTAGCCATTCTCTCCACTTTGGTTCTTTGGAACATAAGGTTCACCCCATTCTCTCAAAATCATGAGTATAAGGAATGGAATAGTGCATTCGTGATGCTTATCCAAGGCAGGAGCTTTTAAAAACCCATACCAGAGGGCCGCCTGGGTGGCTCAGTCAGTTAAGTGTCTGAGTCTTGATTTCAGCTCCAGTCACAACCTCACGGTTCACGAGTTGGAGCCCTGAGTCGGACTCTGCACTGACATTGTGGAGCCTGCTTGGGATTCTCCTCTCCTTCCCTCCCCTCAATAAACTAATAATAAAACACACCCAAAATAAATAAACTTAAAAAATCCTCTACAGATTCTGTTAAAGTGGAAGTTAATTCCTTTTCATATGTTGCACCTGGATTTCAGCTGATTCTATTTGAAATATAGACCATTTTTCTCAGTCTTAATCCCTCCCTTTTTTTGTTTTTGTTTTTAAAGATGACCTCCCATTAGCCTTGGTTGCAGAGTTCCTGCCTTTCCTGCTGAGAGGAGACTGGGGAAGGCTGGAGGGGCAGCTGCCACCCCCTGCCCCCAGCACATCCCTTCCCCTGCTGCCCCCCTGGCTGGCCGCTGCGTCCTCGGGTTGCCGTGTGCTCTCCACACACGCCTGTTCTCTGTGCTGGTCCGCGTGTCCCAAGATGGAGCCCAGGGAGGCTCTTCGTTAGAAGAAATCAGACCTGGGTCTTTTAATCCGGAAGGAATTTGAAGAGATGATCCACCCATACGTCACATATGTGCCAGGATGAGTTAGAGCCCATGGGAAAATCCATCCATCTCTGTCTCATGAGTGCTGAAATACAGTTAGTCCAGCGTTTTCTAAAGTATACCTGAGCAGTTAGACTTGGGAACAAGGATCCACCAGCACTGGTTGTTTGACTGTACCTCGCCTACCCTGTGCACAGCCTGACTGCAGACCTCCCGAGTTGGAAGCGGGAGAGTGCTGTCCCCTTTTCCTAGTCAGTCTCCTGATTATAAAACCACTTTAGAACAAGTATAGATATATATTGTTCCAGGGGAAGTATGGCCAGATAGTTTTTCCTTTTCTTTTCCTTACTTTACTTTTCTGTTTATAAGAACCTTCCTTCTATCAAAAACCTGCTTCTAATTGGAGATGATCGAAAGGGAGGGGGGGGAAAAACAGGTTAATCACTTTTGTTAGCCTGTAGCCAAGTCTCTTCTGCCAGGTACATCCCTGTGGAGTTTCATTTCTACCTAGTGCTGTGACCCACGTAATTTTGGGGTTTTTAACATGCACAAAAGGTCATGACTGCAGCAGACGGAAGGTGGCTTGGAGAGCTGTCTGTGTGCTCTTTGCATTTCTGCAGGGCGGGTATTGGGGTGGCGACCTCTGTTCCCTGATGCTGCTCATTCACTTCTGTGTCCTTGTTGGATCGTGTGGCCCAGAAGCCGGACAGGGATGGTTCTAGAGACCTCCACTGGGAAGGAGAGCAGATCGGTTACCTGTGTCTTTGTTGCTATCCCGGAGCATTAGCTCATTCACAGGAAAGTGGGCAAGAGAAGAAATGAATTTCACACTTCATAGGTCTTCGGCTGCTTGGTAGTAACTCTTTCCTAAAATACTTAATGGTTAAGAAGATTAAAATTGTTGGGCACCAGGGTGGCTTAGCTGGTTAAGCTTCTGACTTCTGCTCAGGTCATGGTCTTGTGGTTTGTGAGTTCGAGCCCAGCATCGGGCTCTGTGCTGTTGATGCAGTTTTGGGGTGACAGTGGGATGGTCTGGAGCTGACTGCCAGGAAAGAATTCTTGAAGATGCCTTTGGTACAAAAAGGTGACTTTATTAAAGCGCAGGGACAGGACCCGTGGGCAGGAAGAGCTGCGTGGGGTTGTGACAGGTAACTCATCATATACCCTCAGGCTGGGAGGGGGTCAGGGATAGAGTAAGTCTCCAAGGAATTTTGGAAGCAAGGTTTCCAGGACCTTGAGGGGCTAGCTGTTACTAGGGAAACACCATTCATTACCGTTTAATAAAATCTCAGTCACGAGACCCTTCAGATGCATATTGGGGGAGGAGGGGGGCATAAGCTTGGGGTATAATCGCCAGCATATATCTTAAGGCAGTTGTGATAAAGGAAGTAGACTTACAGGATCCTTGAGGTTGGGATAATGTTAAGCTAAGGTTCTCTTTTGCCGCCAGCAAAGTGTCCTCATCGAGGCAGCTGAGCTCCTAGAGGGAGGTCACTCTGCCGGTTTCAAAGACTTGTCAGTGGGCCATAGGCAGCAAGGGATAATTTTCCATTTGCCTTACTTCCCTGCATACCGTGGCAAGCACTGAGACCCCTTTCCTTTGTTTTCGGGTAGCTGGGGGTGTCCGAGGAATATTACACATATTCCACTGGTGGGGGTGGGGGTGGATGCAGGCACCAGCCTGTATTTTGCCCCCTCAGCTTGCCCCACGCCCCCTCATCAGTCAGCACGAAGTCTGCTTCAGATCCTCTGTCTCCCTCTCTCTCTGTCCCTCCCCTGCTCATGGTTCTCGTTCTCTCTCTCTCTCTCTCTCTCTCTGAAAAATAAATACTAAAGGTTATAGTTGTTGCTAGAAATAATTTGGGAGAATTTCTTTGGATTTTTAAGTAGCCTCTGGTCCTAAACAATATACCAGTGAGTTGTGTCCTCTTTAAATGGTCATTGTTTGATAAAGAACCATATCGTGCTGCTTCATATTAGCAACCTTCTTTTCTGGTGTTCCTGCTTTATCTTAAATGCAGAAATGAAAACATCTGGGGGCATGAGGAGGTTAAGGTGTAAAAGGAGTGTGAGGGATGTGGGGTTTTCTCTTAGGTTTTTGTTTTGTTTTTTTTTAATCCAGCACTGTTAATTAGTCTTGTGCAGGAATTTATTTTAATAATTTTACATGCTATTAACCTGATCGTAATATCAAAGTAGCTTCCAAATACATTGCGATTTTTGGGGGATCCATGTCTGTGACTCCCCTCATGTGAATTCAAGACCATTACTGTATGTAGGAAGTGTTGTATTCTCTGTTACTGCCACTTGGTTTGTCTTTCACTTCGAAATTCATTTGTTTAAATTCACATTAAGTTGAGTAAGTTAAGTGCATAACCCAGAATAGCCTTTGTCTCTTCCTTGACATCGTGAATAGGTGTTTTTAATTTTACTTCCCCCACCCCCACCCCCTCAAAACTATTCATATGAGCTAGAAATTCTTTTGATTTGTTGTGTTGGGTGAATGGCACCATCTCCCTACTGGGGCGATTTTGCTTGAAATCCGTTGAAAGGACACAGATGGAGTTTTATTTCCTGGGGGATGTTTGAAAAACAGAAGTGGCGGTGGAGACGAACAGCTTTGTGTTCTCTGCTCGGGCCTGAGGATTCCGGTTCGTGCCTTAATAAATGTCTCCATGTGTAGTGCCCCTTCTGGAAGGGGCGAGGACCCGGGCCTGTGTTCACGAGCCCTCTTCCCTTAAACCCACCAGGCTCTCCTGCGCTGCCCAACAGCATGGTTTATTTCGGAAGCTCTCAGGACGAGGAGGACGTCGAGGAGGAAGACGATGAGACGGAAGACGTCAAAACAGCCACCAACAATGCTTCATCTTCATGCCAGTCAACCCCCAGGAAAGGAAAAACCCACAAGCACGTTCACAATGGACATGGTAGGTGGGCTCTTGGTTCCGGGGGTAGCGGCAAGGTAAAAGCCACAGCTCCGACTTCGAGAGCTGGGACGGGTCGTCTGTGGACGTGAAAGACCCGGGTGAAGGTTGCGTAGCCGCTTGGTGATCAGGCTAGTCCTGGACGCTTCTCTGGGTGCCAAGCTCTTGCAGAGAGAGGAGTACGTGACCGTACGTCTTGGTGTGTTCCAGGTGAACAGAATGAGACGTGGCGATGGGTGTTTCTCGCAGTGTAGAGGCGACGTTGAATCTCGTAAGAGCTGCAGGTGATAGCGATCGGAAGAGGACAAGGTCACGTCTAAACAGGGATGGTTAGGAAGCACTCCTGAAAAATCTTCCCATGATCAACTTAAACTGTGATTTTTTTTTTTTTTTTTTTTTAGCAGGAGGAGGTCATGTAGAAAGAGAATTGTTACTGAGCACGTGAGATCCAGTAAACGCACGTATATTGTGTACCCGACTGAGTTTTTTTTTTTCTCCTCGTGCTCCCGTGGGTGGCAGGAGGACACGAGTGGATGTCAGTGAGGAAGCTACTTAGGTGAGGGGGCTGTGGAACGTGTTCAGTGGTTTTCCAACAAGGAAGTGACCTGATTGGAATTGTGCCGGGAGTAGATGAAACCGGCCTCCGGTGTGAGGATTACATGGAGGGAAGGGAGCGAGGAAGGGGAAACCCGCTCCGAAGGTTGTAATTGTGGCCAGCCACCTGGCCAGAGGTAACAAGGGACTGAGAGTTGGCCATGGGGCTCTCACTGGGAGGAGGAGGGGCTGGATGGTAGGCTTGCAGCCCCGACCCGGGAGTGGCAGAAGACCAGTGCTATCCGTAAGTGATTGAGGCAAAGGAAGAGGTCTCCCTTTTCCCCCTCCATGACTGCCTTGAGCTACCACTTGTTTCTCTGGACCCAGGGGGATATAGAGGCTTGGGTCAGGCACAGGCCTAGACATAATGGGAATGTGTCTGGCTTTCACCGTTGGGGAGCATTTTTCCCTTGTCAGTATAACGAGTGCTTGTCCTGCCCCTTGCTGGGGACTGAGTGCAGGAGGCATGCAGATATAGCAAAGGCTGTGACCTGCTTTTTAAGAACTTCACAGTTTAGTCGGGGAAATGGGGTTCATAACCTCAGTGCAGAATACAAAATGGCGACTGAATGTTAACCTTCCAAGAACAAGGTTTCCACCTGCAGCTGTGATCGTCAGAAGTCTTGATAGTTGGAAGAGAGCTACGTATAGGAGTTGGAATACAGGTGTAGGTATAGAGATGAACTTGACATGCACGATCATGAACTGGGGTGCGTCGCCGGGTTGTGGGGTGACTGTCCCACCCGAGTATGGGGGGTGGTGTTCTTCAGGGTGACTGGGAATGACCAAATGGAGTCGATAACATGCCCCGCTGGGCAGAAGGAATGGTTGGAATGTGGAGAGTGGGAAACCGTGGAGGATTTTTGATGTGGAAATAAGACTAAAGAGATCCAAGGAGCCCAGCCCGGAAATAACCATTGAGGGGCTGGACTTGGGAACATACGATGGTTCACGTGTGCGCAAGGGCCTTTTGAAGCAAAGGTGAGCAGCTTTTCACTACTGTCTGGAGAACCAAGGCTGGAGGTAATAGAACAGGAGTTAGGAAGGGAGGTGGTTTGGGGGCAGTTAAGGACTTTATTATCTGCCGAATGTGCATCGATGGTAAAAGACAAAAATCCAGAGGACGGACTGGAAATTTATCGTCCCAGAGCTGCCGGCCGAGGCGTTCAGAAGGGGGCTGAGCTTTCTGAGGTAGGATGAAGCAGGAAAGGAGACTTGTGGAGATTTGCTTTTCATTTGAATTCTTGGGAAGGTATTTTCTAGTTTTACTTTGGGTTCAGTAGGAGTCAGGAGTAAATAAAAACGAACAAAACATGAAATTAGACTCCTATCAGTTGGTCTCTGTGTCCATATGATAAATATATTTCCTCAGGATAGTGTCAGAATTATTCCTTGGTACTATTTTTCATTGTCTCACTGTGCTGGGTGCGTGAATTCATCAGTCTTTCAGGGTTTCTGGACCCAGTTCCAACATGGCAGGTAAGTACTTCCCTCGCTCCCCAAACACCTAGCAGATTTCGGTCCCCAGTAGGGTTCTGAGAATTTAACTCCATTCCGACACCACCTATCTAGAGATTGCATGAGACTCCACAGGTTAAGGGCTCAGTCCTGGAAGGCTGTCCCCTTATCACCCACCTCATATGCCACCCACAAGCCCGCTATTCCTTGGGCACCAGCTACACATTGGAGGTTCCAATGAAATCCCACTCAGGTGTGACTAATTTGTTAGAGTGGTTCACAGAGCTCAGGGAGACACTTAACCTTCACCAGTTTGATAAAGGATACAAATCCCCAGCCAGATGGAGAGGGATGTAGGGTGAGGTATGGGGAAAGGGCACGGAACTCCCACACTGTCTCCACGCCAGTCACTTTGCATCTCCTTAGGTCTTCCAGCCCAGAAGCTCTTAGAATTTTGTCCTTTTGGGTTTTTATGGAGGCATCCTTATGTAGTGCTGATCGACCAGGTCATTGGCCATTGGCTGATTGAACCTCTAGCTCCTCTCACCTTCCTCAAGGTCGGGGGTGGGGTGGGGGGGTCGGACTGAAGGTTCCAGTCCACTGCTCACGTGGTTCATTCTCCTGGCACCTGGCCACTGTCCTTGGGTACTTCCCAAAGGTCCCCTCTCTTAACAGACCTCTGTATCACTCACCGCTTAGAAAATGCTGGGGTTTGGGGAGCCGTGAATCAGGAATCATGAGTGGGGACCAGATACATATCTTAATGGTGAAGTATGTATTTCTCCTAAATCATGCTGTTGCAGTCAAATCACATGGATCTGTTGAGTGAATCCACACAGATTGAGCCTCCAACTCCTGCTTTTCAGTTTGTGTGAACTTTCTGGTTCACCAGTCTTCTCGTTGACTCACCTTACAGTGTCCAAGTTACCACCTTCCACGTGCGGGGAGCCTATACTCCCTTGAATTCTTTTTTCACAGGAGCTGCAGAGTGGTGACAGGAAGGGGCAGTGGGTATGCGGTGGCACGTCACAAAGTTTCACGAACGGGGCCGGCTGAGGGAATCGGCCGACTTACCTGCGGGAAGAGGGCAACCGTTTTTGCGTTGACCATGATCACTGTGATCAGGAGTCAAGGAAAATCTGCCTGTAGATACGTGTGTCTGCATTATTCGCACATGCGCGTACGTGGGCCGAATTTTTTTTTTTTTTTTTTTTTTTTATGTCAGATTTTACCAGTCGAAGTAGTTACCATGTGATTGAAATTGATTTCGTGGCAACTAAAAGGGTTTTCAGTGTTCCCTTTGGGGATTTGCTTGTTGAAACACTCTCGCGTTCTTTTCGTATAGCGATGAATTTTCTGTCTCTTCCCGGGTAGGGGTGTTGGGGACAGTGTGTCGTTGGGTGCAGTGTGGGGTGCCTGAGCTGGGAACCCCCACGACCCTCTTACTGTCTTTTCTGCCCGTGTGCTCTTGCACACTTTGTCTTCCTCCTTGACTCTGCTGGCTTCACTGGAGAGAAAGCCTAGGAGAAAGCGGGAACAAGGAGAGTGCCCAGACCAGCGGGGCTGCGCTGGAGCTCTGACTCTGCCCGTACTTGCCAGCACTTTCTGTGCTTTCTTTGATGAGGCTTTAGAAACCAAAGGTGCAAGCCCCTTTATTTCCTGTCTGTGCTAATTCTACTGATGCTGGTTCCTGTGGGTCTCCTTCTCATGACCGTTCCCGTCACAGTGGGTGTTCGTACATCTCTCTTCTGAAAGTTGGATTTCAGGCATTGCGTGTATAGGGTGCTCTAATGTACACTGTATATACTTCCAAGGAGTGAAGTGTCTTTGTTCTGTGTGTTTTTTTTTTCTGTTTTGTTTTGGGGCAGTTAAGATGAAGGGCTACCTCTCTGATTTCTCCTGAAGTGGTTGGCTTCTACCTTTAGTTAGATTGAGTTCATCAACCCCCAGCCTCCAGCCCTCTGTCTTTTTAGAGTATGTCCCTTTCTTAGAAATTTGTTTTCGAGAGGGGCGCCTGGGTGGCTCAGTCGGTTAAGCGTCCGACTTCAGCTCAGGTCACAATCTCGCGGTCCGTGAGTTCGAGCCCCGCGTCGGGCTCTGGGCTGATGGCTCAGAGCCTGGAGCCTGCTTCCGATTCCGTGTCTCCCTCTCTCTCTGCTCCTCCCCCGTTCACGCTCTGTCTCTCTCTCTCTGTCTCAAAAAATAAATAAACGTTAAAAAAAAAAAAATTAAAAAAAAATTTGTTTTTGAGAGAGGAGAACATGCGTGGGGAGGGAGAGAGAATCCCAAGCAGGTTTTGCGCTGTCAGCGTGGAGTCCAGCATGGGGCTCGAGTTCAAAACCTGTGAGATCGTGACCCGAGCTGAAACCAAGAGTCAGATGCTTAACCTACTGAGCCGCCCAGGCACCCCTGATTATGTCTGCTTTTGAGCTGGGAAAGGATTGGTTGCAGTTCCAAAGGTTTGCTTCAGTAGAGTTCTAGAACCCATGGGGCTAAGTACCCACCTGAACTTGGAGGTGGGGTGATAGGGAGAGAGCTGCAGGCCCAGGTGATCTGGCCTTGTGTTTGGGAGCCCGCCAGATACCAGTCCCTCCTGTGGTGCCATTTTGTCGTCTGAAGCCCTGACCTTGTTCAGTCTGTGGGGTGTGCTCATTCCTACACCAGCCACCCTTCCACCGTGGGCATTTAACCTCTGGAATTCAGCTCATCTGTTCTCTAGTAGGCCCCAAGAAAATTATGAATTTGTATTGTCTGAGTTTGTAATGTTGTTGCCATGGGCATGGAGATCTTTCATGTCCTTTTAAGTTCTTTTTTTTTTTTTTTTTTTTTTTTTTAATGTTTATTTTTGAGAGGGGGGGTAGGGAGGGGCAGAGAGAGAAGGGGAGACCGAATCTGAGGCAGGCTTTAGTCTCTGAGCTGTCAGCACAGAGCCCGACGCGGGGCTCGAACTCACCGCGAGATCATTAGCTGAGCTGAAGTCAGATGCTTGACTGACTGAGCCACCCAGGCACTCAGAAGTCTTTTTACATTCTAAACAAACATTGTTGTCAGTAACGTTATTCTACTATGAGGTGTTCAGAAGACCCAACAAATCAATTAGAAGTACCAAATCAACTCCCCTGTAGTATCTCCTGCAAAATTAGTTTGTGAGTTTTTGGCAAATGTTAACGCCTGTGAGTGTTGGAGAAAGATTCTGTGTTTGCTTATTCCTGAAAATGTATTTGTGGAGGATTTGGAAGGGAGGTCTGGCCATCATTTCACTGGGAAAAGTACTGAAACACAATCATAGCCTTCTTGAGGGCAGGATCTTGCCATATTAAACACTTAGGGAATTTTTTGGAGTTAATTTTTCTGTCCTACATAAAATAAGTGTAATTTATGTGCACGCGAGAAACGTGCTAATTTTAGTGCTTTGGAAGATGACCCAGATGAACGAGGGACAGGGACCTTTCCCTAAGGAGCTGATGATCTGGGAAACTCCCTGGAGAATCCCATCAGAAACAGCCTAAGACCTTCAGGCTCTATCCACGTTTCCCAATCACACAGGCTTAATATCTGGTTCATGTATATCCTCCTCCCTGTCACTTTGTGTTTCTCTCGTTGTCACTTCTAGTGTGTCCCCCTGTTGTCCCATGCCACCCATTCTATGACTGACAAGCCTCCCTCACACCCAGGTTCAAACATCTTCCATAGGAAGGGGCTGTTGAGTACAAGCAACCAAAGTCCTCAAGTGTGTGTTTGGACTCCATTAAAAGTGATGTTTCCGTAGGTTCTCGTGTATGTTTGAAAGGGTTTGTGAATTTGTTTCTGCTTTTCGGGCATCTGCGTATGAAATATTTTGTAAGGTCACATGACAAGGATAACCTGAGTTTCAGCGTCAGGAAGTCTTCTAATGGAGAGGTCATGGTGTCCTTTCTCTTCCTGCCTCTTTCCCTTCCTTCCTGACGCAAAGGACTTTCCTTGGCAAGCGTGTTCCGTGATCACGTTTGTATTTTGAAAGATGGGTTGTGCGCAGCTCAGAGGCAAAAAAAGAGAAAAGACCCTCTGAGAGACCACTGCACTAGCCTCTACGTGATCCTGAGGTTTTAATCGAGGTGTCGTCAGAATGAAACGGAAAGGTCACATTGGACAGATTGTTGACACCTGGAGATGGCTTGGTGGCCGTGGAAATACAGGTGCCAGGTAGGTCTTCAGACCGTCTGCAGTGCTCTGTGGGGCGCATTCCTCCGGGAAGAGCTGCCCGTGAACTAGCTGCAGTTCCCACTCTCGAGTCCCTCTGGCGTATGCCAGGTGAGTTAAGTGAGCCTTTGACTTTTGTACGGATGCCCGCACGGAGGAGAGAATAGCACAGGGCTTGAAGCCCAGGCTTCAGACTCTGACCCACCTGGCTCGCACTTCTGCCGTCCACAGTTGATGGCTGCCTCGCTTTAAAACTAGTTTATTTTCTTTTTACATCTATTTATTTTTGAGAGACAGAGACGGCACAAGCAGGGCAGGGGCAGAGAGCGAGGGAGACACAGAATCCGAAGCAGGCTCCAGGCTCCGAGCTGCAAGCTGTCAGCATAGAGCCCGACGCGGGGCTCGAACCCACGAACCGTGAGATCATGACCTGAGCCGAAGTCAGATGTTCAACCGACTGAGCCACTCAGGTGCCCCGATGGCTGCCTCACTTTGAGCATGTGGCTTAATATTTCTTAGTCTCAGGCTTCTCATCTGGAAGGTGGGGAGGAAGCAAATGGTCCGTAGGCTCTCTGTTAACTGCGTGTGCAGACATGTTCATCGTTGGAGGGTGATTTCTCTCATTGGTTTTGGTAGGTGGCCTCACATACCTGCTTTTTTGTGTGAGGGTATGAGTTGAGGTCCGTTTTCCACACACGACAATAAGAATACTAGAGGGTTGGTTTTTTTTTTAAATATTTTTTAAAGTTTATTATTTTTGGGTGTGCCTGCGTAGCTCCGTCTGTTGAGTGTCTCCCTTCGGCTCAGGTCAAGATCTCTGGTTCGTGAGTTCGAGTACCGTGTCAGGCTCCATGCTGACAGCTCGGAGCCCGGAGCCTGCTTCGGATTCTGTGCCTCCCTCTCTCTCTGCCCCCTCCCTGCCCCCACTCGCACTCTGTCTCTCTCTCTCTCACACACACACACACACACACACACACACACACACACACACACACACACAATAAACACTAAAAAAAGTTTTAAAATTTATTAATTTTTGAGAGAGACAGACAGTGCCAGCTGGGGAGGGTCAGAGAGAGAGAGAAGGAGGGAGAGAAACTCCTCGAGCAGGCTCCTGACATGGGGCTGGATCCCACAAACCATGAGACCCTGACCCGGGCAGAGATCAAGAGTCAGACACTTAGCTGACTGAGCCACCCAGCGCTCCAGGAATCCCAGAGTTTTTAGGACGTGTGCACCTATGTTATCTCTTGGTTCCATGAAGGTGTCCGGGTGGGAGGAGTAATGGAAAACCTGAGGTCTTGGACCCATCACCCGAGGTGGCAGGTTGCAGCCAAGAGTCGAGGTTCTCGAAATGCCTCTGGCCCCGTATGGGATTCCGTGTAGGGGTGAGAGGGTGAGCATCAGTGTTCAGTGAGGGGCAGTTTGCACTGTGATAGTGGACTTCCCACTCCTGTCTGGTAGGCAGTGTCAGAAAAACCAGTGCCACCAGCCCCTGCCTGGGGTATACAGCTCGGCTCAGGTCCCCCCTTGTCGGTTGCCTGCGTGGCTTTGATGTCCTTGGCAGCCAAATAATTAAAACTTACAGGATGATGATGCTTCTCTGCGAGGCCATCGGAGGGATGGACT